>NC_142027.1:135578204-135948204 GCF_982192425.1 Myodes glareolus
GACTTGCTTACAGACCCTGCTCCAGCAGAAAGTAAACTGAGCGCTTCATGGTGTCCTGGTGCCAAGGGTGCATGCTTTCCCCAAGACCATGGAGGAGAGGGAAACTGCTGGTTTTTTCAGAAACAGTGTGAGCCTCTGAAGTAGCATGTCCTACAATGCCAATGGACACCCCTGTCCCCTGGGGAGGCGTGGGAGGGACAAGGGTGTTCAGTGACTGTGCCTCATGCTCAGATGAGTTCAAGAACATTCTCTCACATGAAATGAGACAACTTGGACATTCTGAGAAATCCCCAAACCTCATTTACCCCAACACTCTTTTTTTGCTGCCAGCAGCTTATGAATCTAACTCAAGAAAAAAATATTTAGTGTGTGGGGGGGGGGGAAAGGTGAGGGTGGGAGAGAAGGGGCTCCACTGATCCGTCCTAAGTGTGAGAATCATTTTGTTTGCCCACCTCTTATGTTGGCCATACTCCTGACAGCTATCCGGAAGAGAAGAATTGGCTCTGTTTTTTTTAATATAAAGAAATATTTATTTGCTTTTAACTTTAAACAATTTTCATATAATATATTTTAATCATGCCAATTCCCTTTCCTCAACTTCTCCCAGACTCTTCCTTACTACCCAACTTTATATTCGTTATCTTACAACAAAAACAAAAAAACCCTGGGCTGGAGAGATGGCTCAGTGGTTAAGAGCATTGCCTGCTCTTCCAAAGGTCCTGAGTTCAATTCCCAGCAACCACATGGTGGCTCACAACCATCTGTAATGAGGTCTGGTGCCTTCTTCTGGCCTGCAGACATATACACAGACAGAATATTGTATACATAATAAATAAATAAATAAATATTAAAAAAACCCTGAAAACAAAAACAAAAATCAAAAAACAAGCAAAATACCAATAGCAAAAAAATGTCAAGCCAAAATCAAAAGTGTACACACACACACGCACGTACACGTACACACACACACACACTCAGCACTGAGTTTGTTTTGTGTTGAACTACTGCTGCTATAAATGGGGCCTTCCCTGCAATATGTGGACCTACCCAGTGCTGCTCAGTTGGAGAAAATCTCTCTCTCTCTCTCTCTCTCTCTCTCTCTCTCTCTCTCTCTCTCCCCCCCCTCCAGCATATATCAATTACAAATAGCTTCTTGATTAGGGGTGGGGCCCTGTGTCCACTCCACCCCCCGCCCCCAGAGCTGGGACCCCATCTGGCCTGACTCTGCAGGTCCTGTGCAAGCTGCCATAGTCTCTGTGAGTTCATATGTGCATCAGCCTGCTGATGTGCAGCAAGACTGTGTGGCTGTGGAGTCTTCCAGTCTCTCCTCTTCCTCCTCCTCCTCCTCCTCGTCCTCCTCGTCCTCCTCCTCCTCCTCCTCCTCCTTCTCCCCCTCCGCATAGATCCCTGCCCTGGAGGTCCCCAGGGGATTGATGGAGGCATCCCATTTATTGCTGAGTTCATCTCTGCTCTTAAGAGCAAAAGTGCCCATTTTCTCATCTGAAGGGGGGGGGCAGTGCCAGTTTCTTTCTAATAAGGTTAATCCAAGAATAAGGGAACCATGATATATGAGGCTTATATATATTATAGCCAGTGCTTAGAAAACCGTGTGCCGGCATTACCTATTACCCACTTGGCCATTGTGTATGTGGCCTTCATCCCCCAACAATCCCTTGAAAGGGGCTCTCTCACCAGGCTACATGGAACCAAGCTGAACCTTTTCAACAGAATGTGAACTTAAGTTGAGTCGAGAACATTTCCTGGATGAACCATCATGGGTCAAAAAACCCAGTGGAGTCCTTGTCTGAGATGCGGTTGCCGGCGGCAGCTGGACAGTTCCCTCAGGGTCCACATGTGGAAACCCTGCAGAGGAACGCGGGGGCCAGGGCTCAAGCCACACGCAGTGACGTTCCGCAGAATCCTTTCAAAGTGTCAGAGGATATTGGAACCATGCGCAGGAGGAAGGTGGCCTTCGAAACATCGTGAGAGTGGCCGATTGGAAACAATTGCCTTCCACTCTGCGTATTAAATCACTTCCTTGTTTTATGAGGTAGATAGAAAAATAATAAGAAATTATTTCCCCCTAAGGTACTGGGAGAAATTGTACAGCGGTATTGGGTTAGGGCCTCTTGTACCAGTTAATAGCTATTTCGGGGCTGTTTTATTTTAATACATGAAGAGAGACTTAGTGAAAGGTGAGGCTGGAAGCACCCGTTCCTGCGTCACTGGAGGGTTAGCATCTGGGTTCTTCCCACCTCATTCCTTAAGGGAAATTCTATTTCAGCGAGACGCGGCTCACGGGAACCAGGGTACCAGGTGAACCAATTACTCAGGGGATGTGAGCTAGGTGTTTGTGGAAGTTCGATCACCATGTCAGGGGTTAGTTGAGTGAATTACAGTCCCAGGGACGTGTGGGTGGGGAGGAAATCCTATTTAGGGTTAAAGTCATGCTTTACCCTGTTAATCAAAGCAGGATCAGTAGTGAGGAACCCACAGAACCCGAGTAGCCCTAAAGGTGATTCTGAGTCACTCAGAAAAATATGGCTCATGGGTGCGTGTACCCAAATCTGTGGTAAAAAGTGCAATGCGAGATTGGGACAAGATAGGTGTGGGAGAGAAGCAACCTCATAAAGCACATACTGTGGTCCCGCAGAGGCGCCCTCACAAGCAAATGCCCTACTGGAATCTGCAGGCAAGATAAGGGTGACCTTGATGTCATTTGATAGACTCTACAATAACTTCCAATTGTTCCTCCCTCCTCCCATTATGTGTTTTTGGTATTTGCTGCCTTTAAGCCAAGGGCTTCTAATACATAGAACAGGATGCCACTGAAGAATGATATGTTGTGACTTCAACCATGCCAGAAGACCTCCGCTCTATGTGTTCACCTCAGCACTTAAGCAGGTGTTTATGTAGGTGAGAGAAGGCTTCTGGAGCTGGAAGGATGTGAGGCAGAAGGCAGATGACTTCATCAGGAAGACGCCCCTTTGCGATTCTCTGACAGAAGTGGCTCAGATGACAGCGGGCTTGTTTGGTCTCAGGGCTTTAGAGGTTTCAGTTCACAGCCTTCCTTCTGCTTTGGGTTGTTTATGGGCTCATGGTACACACATGCACGCCTGTCAAGAGGGGAGAGAAGACAGTAAAGAAAAGGTCCCCATGGACAGGACACTGAAGTGGCCTCCAGCCAGCTCGCAGAGAGGAACTGACACCCTCAGCCCCAGAGCCCCTCATCGCAGGAGCTTTGGGTTATGACGTTTTATCACAGTGGTAGGAACCCTAACTAACTAAGAGAAGTTGGTACCAGGATAGCGTGGGTACTGCTGTGACACACCTCACCATGTTGCTTTGGGAGAATTGTGGAAGGAGCCTGGAACTTTGGTCCAGAAAAGCCATTGAAATTTCAAACCTTGGCGAGCTCTTTGTTCAATGTGAGCTTGGGAAATTAGTGTTGAGAGAAAGGCAGATGATGGAGGCCTGGCTTGGGAAGTTGGAGAGTCACTTAAAGACTCTATTGGGGCTAATGCGTATTTTGAGGTAAGACACTGTGGTTCTGGTCAGCTGGGGCTAAAGAATCAACTGAGGTTAACAAGAGACTGAGTGACTAACGGGAAACCTTTGCTCTACTGGGAAGATGGATGCTGATCCTCTGGGGCTGAGGAATTGGCTGTGACTAAGAAGATCCCCGCATCATCAGGGTGAAGTCTTCTGAGAAGTGTTTCCTCGGACTCAGAACCAAGAAGCTGGGTTCCAGAGGTAGCAAAGGTTGACCCTCACGCTGGCAGCTGAACTTTATGTGTAAGCGTCTCCCAGGTGCTACGCGGAGAGCCGCTGAGACGTGGCATCATGTGGCAGGGTTGGGGTCCCTGAAGGGAGCTCAGGAGAGGCCAGTGGTGACAATGCAGTCCGGTTGCAGCAGAGACCCCAGGATTTTGGAGGTGCCAGTACCGTGGGATGGCACCAAGAACAGCATCCATGGCGGAGCAGAGCCAGCCTGAGCCTAAGGACAAGCTGTGTGCGGCAGGGGTGGAGCTGGGGAAGTGACCCAAGCCCTTTGGAGGAGCCCAGATCATGAGTGGAGCCAAGACCTTGGGTACTAAATTATTTAGTGTTGGACTTTGTTAGGTTTTGCTTTGATCTGATTGTGACTGAGCCTTGGTCCTTCCTTCTTGAAGGACTTTTTTTACAGGGCCCTTCCTTTTTTACAGGGCCCACCATGGAGAGATTTCAATTTTTAAAAAGATTTCGGATTTTAAATGAGATTTTGGACTTTTAAAGAGGCTGACTTTTTAAAAGCCCCTGTAAAGACTGGGGGACCTTTTTATTCTGTAAAATGTTTTATATTGTGATGTTTAAACTAATGTGTGACCTTGGGGATAAACAAGAAAGGAAAGGCTATGGCTTAACAGCGATGCCTGTGTGTCAAGTTGACAAGGGGTCAATTATTCTAGTTAGTTTTATGTAAACTTTTATGTAACGCTTTATGTAAACACAAATTATAATCATCTGAGAGGAAGTTAATCCAACTGAGAAAATGCCTCCATAAGATCAGGCCATAAGTAACCTACAGGGTATTTTCTTAATTAGTGATTGATGAGGGAGAGTCCAGTCCATTTGGGGCGGTGCCATTCCTGGGCTGCTGGTCCTGGATTCTATAAGGAAGTAGACTGAGTAACTCCCGATGAACAAGCCAGTAAGCAGCACCCTCCATGGCTTCTGTATCAGCTCCTGCCTCCAGGTTCTGTCCTCTTTGAGCTCCTGTCCTGACTTCCTTCAGTGGTGAGCAGTGATGCGGAAGTGGAAGCCAAATAAACCCTTTCCTCCCCAGCTTGCTTTTGGCCATGGTGTCTATCCCAACAGTAGGCACTCTGACTAAGTAAGACCCTGCACGTCTGTCTTGGGTCTTGGCTTCATATTTGCTCGCTTCCTTGAGCTGAGCCCATGGTGCCGTATTGAGTCCAGACTCAGTCAAGTTTTATGCAAATCAAGAGCCATGTTCTGCCCTCCCACCCTGCATCCTCTCCAGACAGGGAACCTACAACTGTCCATCTCCGGCAAACTCACAGGACAGAGGAGCTTCTGGTCATCAAGACCAACAACAGCTCGGCACTCAGAAAGTTCAAGAAGATGTCATCCAACATTGTCCTCTGGACAAGAAATGGAGAGAAACATGAGGAGCAGAAGAAGGGGAGGGGGGGTCTGGAGATGTAAATCCAGGCCGTGAGAGAAAATCCCAGGTCGGCAGACAGATGTTTTCCTCTGTGGTCTCGGGTCATTCCTATAGAGTTGGTTTTCAGGAACGGACAAGAGGACAATTAGTTAACACTCTTCTGGAGACTTCCAAAGAGCAGGGAAAGATGGAGCTGGTAGAGTTAGGTGGTTTTTACCATGAGGTCTGAGCTGGAGAGCAGAAAGGGGCCACTATGATTGCTATAGGCCAGAAGGGAATGGGGGGCCCATTCTTTCTTGAAGAGCAACAGCTGGCTGGACACTGGTAGTTTTGTTAAGTTCTTGACTGAAAGACTCCCAGGAAAAATGATGCAGCTCCACAGTCCCAAGGAAAGATGGATAGAGTTTCCAAGACACAGAGATATCCAGGGGCATCTTCTTCTATCCCCTTCTCTCATTGTCTCTCCACTCCCAGGGATTTCCTTCCTGGTGTTACTGGAAAGCTTGGGCACCGGGCAGCATTCTAAGTTTTCCATGTCTGAACTCCACATCCATCTTAGCTGCTAAGTGCCATTTTACCTCCATCTGATGATGGGGGCACCCTGGCTCAGAACAGGGAAGGGACTTCCTTAGGGTTCAGTCAGAACAGTTGAAAGCAGGCAGACTCTGGGCTATGCGTGCACTGTTGGGGGGGGCAGTGGCACCTCTACACTACACTGTTTTAAGTTGCTTAAGTCATAACTTCAAGTCCCTCCCTCAGCTGCACCAGCCACAGGCTGAAGAGAACAGAGTGACCACTGCTCTTCCAGAGGACCTGGGTTCAGTTCCCAGTCCCTCACTGGGTGGCTCAGGGGAGTTAAATGCCCCTTTCTGGCCTCCTAGGGCACCCTTATACTCTCTCTCTCTCTCTCTCTCTCTCTCTCTCACACACACACACACACACACACACACACACCAAGTTAAAATAGATCTAAATAAGAAAAGAAAGTTTTACCACACAGCAGTGTGTGTATTGGTTCCCAAATCATTTTAATTTTCGTGGGTTCTTTCCACATTTATTTCTTTGCTGTGTGTTTGGGGTGTGGGTGAACTCCGTGCCACGGCACATGTGTGGAGGTCAAAGGGCAGCTGTGGGTGTCGGTTTTCATCCACCATGTAGGTTCCAGGAATCCAACCCAGGGGGTCAGGCTTGGCCACAAGGGCCTCTGCCTGTCGCTGGCTCTGGAACTCTTAGTCTCAACATTTCCACTGACGTGTCTCCATGGCACCTGCTGCTGAGCTTTGTGGGGATTTGAGAGCAGTGTCTTCACAGACAGGACTAGTCCCACCTCATTCTACCCTGCTTCCAAGAAGGAGCCTCTTAATTCTTTTCTGAGGAAACACAAAACAACCTAGCTATCTGGGATGGGAGGTACCCAAGAGGCAATTCTGGAACTGTGAGAGTGTCCCCGAGGAGGAACAAACAACACCGTGACAGACAGACAGACACAGTGTCCGTAAAACCTGGAGACACTCCGAGACCTACTGTGCTTACCCCGTGCCCCCACGCCTTGTTTCAGCAACCTCCCTGCCAAACTCACATTCCCAAGTTCCTCCTCCATCCTCACCCGCACTGACAATCCGCAGCAAACCTGTTTCCCAATTCGTGACACAAGACGATCTTGTGTCAAAACCAGGTGACATTGCGGTATGAGATCCAACACCCAATAGAACACCCCAAATACTCTCATTGTTCTGTCGCCAGAGGAAAAAAAAAATCCATCAACAGCCAGAGCCGGTGAGTCAGTTTGTGGTCTGGGTAATCCGACTTTCAGACACTGGAGTTAGGGGATTGAGCAGGGAGCCTGGCCAAGGGTGGAGTCGCAGGTGAGGTGATTTTTAGCACAGTTGAGGAGCCATCCGCATTCATCTGGCTTCTCCCTGAGGCTGCCAGGATGAAGCTGCCCACACAACAGTGGGTCCTGGCATCCTACCTCTGCCATTTAGCAGGAAGAGAACGTCGGTTTCTTTGGGATTCCATTCCTATAGCGAGGCTGTCACGCCAGCAGTACAAGGCTACTGTGAGGGTCAGAGGAAGATGATGGTTGAAGAAGGCTGGCCGCAGTAGGTCTTCAGATCAAGGCTACACCCCACCTTGTGCTAGATGCTCATATTAAAGTGTTGGCAAAACCGGGTGTGCATTTTCTAGAGCATTCTGGACAGGGAACCAGAAATACCACGTTCCAACAGTTCCTCCCAGTGGGTGTCAATAAAGGAAAAAGACTAGACAGAGAAAAAGCAAAATAGCATTGTGAAATTGTGGCTTTGGTGACAGAGGGCAAGGCAGGGCTGCAGAGTCACAGGGCTGGGTTGCAGGGGTGGGAAGCTGCTCCTCGGAGTTCACTCTAAATAGCCTGGGGCCAAAGTCAACCTTGACTGGGCCTGCCGGAACAGGGCAGGTAGGGCTTAGGGAAAGCTTCTAAAAGGCCAGGCTGCTCTCGGTCAGAAAGACATAAGAAAGGGGGGAGGAGATGCAGGGGACACACATGCCCTGCTTCTCAGCTGCAGGTCTAGGAGATACAACCCATGCAAGTTCTCCAACTGATGGGGTCCAAGCACCCCTGAATATAGCAAGTGCTCATTCTTGCCTTTGATTCTAACTAAGGACACATCGGCAGCAGGGAGGAGCCACCAATTACAAGATTAGTTAGCCAGTGTAGAGACTTTAGGATTCATGTTAGAACTGTGAGCCCATGTTACCAAGCCCCTGAGGGGAGGCGCGAGGTTGAAGGACTATTCCAAGCTTCAGGCAGGAGATGGTGGTCAGCAGGCCTGGGGGAAGCCTGGGGTTCCACAGGAACTGATGAGTTTGAGTTCTCGGTGGTGGTCAGGGAGGAAACCTTGTGATGGAAGCAACGCGTGTTCATCTGGCCAGACAGCCCGTTGGGAAAGTCTGGCAAGAATCGGTCAGGAAACATGTGCATTCTACAAGCTCAAACGGAAGCTTGGGGATCAAAGAACTGCAGACCAAATGCGTGAACCTCTACACGTGTGTAGAGGAAGGACATCAAAACATGGTCTAGTCCAAGAACACACATAAGACCCATATGAACCATGGAGAAGCCAATACACTCACTGACCTACATCTCCCTAGCATCTGGGCACACAGTGCACATCCTAGGGACAGGAAAGGGCTCCTGACGACGCCATTCACCTCCGCTCCATTGCTAACTTACTTAGCTGCCTGCCTGCCTTCCAAACTGACTGTTCTCTCTCTCTCTCTCTCTCTTCCTCCTTCCTCCTCCTCTTCTCCTTCCTTCCACCTCTGTTTCTTGAAATAGGCTCTCACTCTTTAGATCAGATTACTCTCATTACTCTCAAAGTTTCCATCCTCCTATTTCGGTCTCCCAAGTGCCACAAACATAAGTGCATCCTGTCCCAACTGTTCACACCTTACCCTAATCCTCCATTCCATCTCTGACCTCCCATTACAGATGTCATCTATAACCCCCAGTCTCTTTCCCACAAGCCCTCTACTCCCCATGCCCCAGCATCTTTAATGATCCAGGAAAAAAGTGTGTGTGTGTGTGTGTGGTGTGTTTGTGGTGTGTGTGTGTGTGTACGTGTGTGTGTGTGTGTGGTGTGTATTTGTGGTGTGTGTGTGGTGTGTGTGTGCGTGTGTATGTGTGTGTGTATGGTGTGGTGTGTGTTTGTGGTGTGTTTGTGTGTGTACGTGTGTGTGTGTGCGTGTGTATGTGTGTGTGGTGTGTGTGATGTGTGGTGTGTATTTGTGTTGTGTGTGTGTGGTGTGTGTGTGGTGTGTGTGGTGTGTGTGTGGTGTGTGGTGTATGTGTGTAGAAGTTGTGTGTGTGTGTTGTGTGGGGTGTGTGTGTGGTGTTTGTGGGTGTGTGTATGTGTGTGGTGTCTACACGCATGTGTGACAGACCCTCACACTCAACACACGCGATAATCACAGCAAAGGCAGAACATTCTAGGCCATCCCTAGGATCTCCCCAGGACACAGTCAGCTGTATCAGAGCTGGAGCAGGTGGCACTCAGAGTTTATGTCGGAAAAACAGAGGAACACAAGGGCATGTTTTAGATTAGAAAGTCATCTTTGCGGCAGGAAGGGGCAAACCGTGCCCACATGTGCACAACACATGTGCCAGCCCCATCCTGGCACACAGCTTCATGTCAGAAAAGCTGGGAGGCTGGAGGGCACTGTGTGTGGTCAGCTGCCATGAACATATGGCCAGTGCTCGTCCGAGGGACGTGGAGATGCTGCCTTTCCAAGCAGCCTGCACCAAGGTGAGCTTCTGTCTGGGCTCTGGGGTGACATCACATGGCTGCAGTAGCACACACCCCGCTTTGATGTCCAGAACCAAGAAATACTAAAGGTGAAATGTAGGGGAGACGCCCCAGTGTGTTCCAGGGCACACTAGTCTTGCTGCAGTGCAGTGGTGTAAGATTGGGGAGCAGGTAGGTGGGAAATTTGATCTTACACGGGCACGGGGCTAAGGAGAGCACTCAGTCATTAAAGTGCTCGCCACGTAAGCTTGAGGACCTAGTTTGTACAAAGTCAGGTACAGACTAGGGGAACGGACACGGGAAGATCGCTTGGGGATTGCTGGGGACGTGGCCAGTCAGTGTCACTAAGTGAACTTGAGGGCCCGTGAAGGAAATAAAGGAAGATTCCTGGTCTTAACCTCTGGCCTCTGTGTGTGGGCATGCACACTCACACACACATGCACTCAGACACACATGGAATCACACACACATGCACTTCACACGTACTCTCACACACATGCACTCACACACACATGCGATCACACACACGTGCACTCACACATGCATGTACTCTCACACACACGCGATCACACATATGTGCACTCAAGCACACATGCACTCATACACAATGAACTCTCACACAATGCACTCTCACGCACATGCACTCTCACACACACACACTCACACACACATACTCAAACACGCATGCACTTACACACATGCGCTCACACACACAGGTACTCTCGCACACATGCAATCACACACACATGCACTCCACATGCACATACATGTGCTCACACACACATGCAATCACACACATGTGCACTCACTCACACACACACACAAATAATAGATATGTGTGTCTTGCTCACAAAGTCCCCCAGTACTTGTGCTGTCTGAGACACATTGCATCTCTTCAAAGGCAGCCAGGGCAGCAACACTTTCCAAAACCCTCTGGGCATAGCATCTTGTAGAACCACTGACCTCAGAAACATTTGGATAGAAAACTAAATCCATCCTCACAGGTGGGAAAATGAAATCCCAAGACCAAAGATAGGAGCCCTTGGTAGCACACCACCGAGCAGGTACGCAGGTTCCTGACCAACTGGGGTGGAATCTCACCTCTATCTTCAGGTGTCTCTAGTGACCTGAGGTCATCCCGAGAGTAAAGGAGGTTGTTCAGTCACTCAACAAACACTTCTGTGGTACCTTCTGGGTTAGATGTCGGAAACCCAAAACCCAAGCCAGGCAGGTCTCTGCCTTCAAGGAGACGGTAATTTGCCAGAACAAAATAACCCTCAATTAAAGCACAGAGCGCGCTGGTTAGTTCCAGGGTGCCCAGTTCCATATGTAAGACTCCAGAGAACACAGATTTCATTCACCGGGCATCTGAAATAGCAACAGTCCCCAATGACACGGTTCTGAGCTCGGTGACCACAGACTATTAATTGCCTGTAATTGTACAAAGGACGGCCCTGCAGCTCCAACCACTGCAGAGATCACCCGTGTTCACTCAGGAGCAGTGGCCCAATTCCTTTCCAAGTCTGGGGGTGTCCCGTCACTGTGGATCTCTGGTTTGGCTTCTGCGTCTGCAAAGCATCTGTCACCTTCTGTCCCTTGGGGGATGAGGCCATGTGACATTTAAAAACTGGACAATCAAAAAGGAGGGTTTAGCCAACAAAGGACAAGAGTGGTAAATAGAAAGTCAATAATACTCTTGGCGAAATTTGCATGGAATATGAATGGGACCATTCATCGGAGGGACAGCGAATTGTGCATGCATGGGAAGGAACACTCTATATGAGAGACTCAAGAGAGATAACGAGAGGGATTTGATGAAGGTGAATGATGAATCTCCTCGAGGGAGGTGATGCTACACCTACCCTAGAAAAAGTGTGTGTGTGTGTGTGTTCATGTGTGCGTGTGCACGCAAGTGTGCATATACCAAGCTGCTAGAGCTAACTGGATGGCAGATAGGACACAAGCACAGCAAAGGCCTGAAAAAGGCACGAAGTTGAGCCCTGCACAAAGCACCTTGGATCCACCTAGAACATGAAAATAAGATACGGCAGCTCTCCACGTTTCTCACGCTTTGAAGAATGGAGTACCAAATGATGTTTCCGTGAGCTGGGTCGTTCCTGTAGCTCTGTACACAAGCACATCCTAAAGCAAATGGGTCCAAACTTTAAATACAGTTTACATGGATTTGGGTCTTAAAGGTTGCCAGGAACACACACAGTGCTGCTCAGGGCTGGGGTCTGTAGGGCTGAGTGGGTTGTGGGGGCCCAGGTGTCACCAAAGGACACCTCCACCTCCACTGATGGAGTCATTGTTTAATGGTCTAGGGAGAGTGGCGGGCACTTTTGACTTTTGGACGTGGGGCTACTGGTTTATGTGCCTTCCATGCGGCATTTTGTCGTGTGTCCCCCCAATTGCTCCCCTTATCTGTCATATTCCAGTCATCAGTGTCCCCCATCACGTTGAGCCACCTTGCCCCAGTTTGGAAACAATGGATGAGTGGATGGATCCCTCTGAAACCGTGGGCCCAAACAAAACTTTCCAATATAAACAATTTGATTTACTCATGGGTTTTGTCATGGCAACAGAAAGCCAATTCATACAGAGAATGGCCGTGATTTCCACCGCTGTTTTAAAATGGTTTTGCCAAGTTCCTACTTGCCAGGCTGATCTTAGAATCCTTCACCACTCTATAAGACATGGCACCTGGAAGTAAACACTTTGGGCCTTGGCTTCTGAGGGAGTCCCTCAGAGCCCCAACAGAAAAAGACAGAGGTGCACAGACATTAGGACCATCCATAAAGGGTCTTATTTGAAAAACACAGCCATGCCTCAGACTCTGAGGGACTTGCTCCCAGAAGGCTCTGTAGATAAAGAAATCCAAAGATGCACACGTCCCTTATGTAAAATGGTGGAGGGGCAGGTCTGCATCTGACCCCTGCACACCCATGCAGACTATATGTGAGCCCTGCTTCCCTCCACACCTATACAGATTGATGTCACGGTAACCACTGGTTGCCATGTTGCCTAGAGCAGAACAGTCAGAAGAAAAGACCATACATGTTCAGTACAGACAAAGTCTTGTTCTGAATATTTTCTGTCTGAAGTCAGGACACTTTACTGGTTCAGAACTCACGAGTGTCACGGACTGACCACGCTGCATCATAGAGCACAAAGGTGTGGGAATTAGAATGCTCCAAAGCATCACAAAGAAACACAGGCAGATGGCTCCAGATCTGTTACCACCCCGGGTCCAAGGGGATTATGGGAGGAAGCTTTCCAGATCCCAGGGACAGGGAGACATAAGAAGCAGGCAGCCCGTGTGGTAGGAGGGTGGCCGGTCCAAGAGACCCTTCAGAAAGGGGACAAGGGACTACCTGTCCCACGCCACATGTATTCTCCTCCTGGTTACCCTTAGTGACCTTGTTCTGAAGAAGGCTTTGCCTTCTGTGTGTGTGTGTGTGTGTGTGTGTGTGTGTGTGTGTGTGTGTAAGTGGGTGGGGGAGCGACAGCACCTGAGATACAGGGCACTGAGGAGAAACGTCACCCAGGCCTGCCTCCACTTCCCATACTCTGGAGCTGCATGTGGAGTCTTGCACCGTACCTGTTACTTGGCAATTTGGGGTCTCAGGGCAAAGCATTTTATACATGGGTTCTCAGCCCCCCCAAACTGAGATAAACTGTGAAGAAGCCCTAAGGGGAAGAGAATGGTTCCCCACCGAGGTCACAGGTAGGAGAGGCCGCCTGACCCAGGGCACCTTCCTCCCAGCTTCTCTCCATGCTAGCTAGCCAGAGTTCTGTTCCCTTGTTTCCCCCAAGATCACCCACTTCTCTTTCTCTGCCTCTGACTCTGTAAAATCTGAGGCCACCGATCCAATGGTGCCGGGGAGGCAGAGGCAGGGAGAGCCCCAGGCTTACTGACTATGCAGCCAAGCCATTCTGACAAGTCCTAAGTTCAGTGGGAGACTTCATGTCCCCAAATAAGGTGAAGATTGACTAAGGTAGACAACCATCCTCCACACGTGCTGACACATGTGAGCACACACGTGCACTCATTATGCCCACTGACCACACACATGAACACGCGCATCCACAGACAATAATGTTTTGTAAAAGGGAATCCTAGTGACTTCGATGTGCAGTGATCTTTGGTTCTTCATCAACAGAATGAATAACTGAGTATCACAGACCTTCTGCCCCATCCTGAAACCTTTCAGCTAGAGAGAAGATTCTAGAGTTTATCCCAGAAGTTCGAAAACAATGATGCTCAGTGGACGGCCACAGGTACAGTCACACTGCCCTAACTCTGCTCGGAAATTAACGTTTTATACTAGAGGCGGTTCACACAAAAATCCAGGACTTTTGTATGTAGCACCCAGGCCTGTGTTCTCAGATGGCAAATGCTGACCACAATTCAGGAAGGACGCCCTCTTCGCGGTAGGGGGTTTGTCTCCCTTTCCCCGGCCTCCACCATGTCCGATTTCTTCACTGTCCTGCTGCACAGGGTGTTTGTAGTGTCCTCCTGGGCCCTGTAGACAGGGAGACTCTTAAGATGGCTGCCGTTTTCTTAAAATTCTGTTTGGTGAAACAGAGAGTCAGACAAATAACACTGATAAGCTAGAAGTTTCTCTCTTTCGTCAAGGACATGGTCCCAGGAACCCATAGCTGCCTTCCTCCTGGTCCCCCCTTTCCATGGCGCCCCTTTGGCCTTCTTCCTGGTCCCTCACTTTTCCATGGTTGCCCCTCGGCCTTCCTCCTGGTCCCCACTTTCCATGGCGCCCCCTCGGCCTTTCTCCTGGTCCCCCACTTTTCCATGGTGCCCCCTCTACCTTCCTCCTGCCCCCTTTTTCCATGGTGCCCCCTCTACCTTCCTCCTGCCCCCCTTTTCCATGGTGCCCCCTCTACCTTCCTCCTGCCCCCCTTTTCCATGGTGCCCCCTCTACCTTCCTCCTGCCCCCCTTTTCCATGGTGCCCCCTCTACCTTCCTCCTGCCCCCCTTTTCCATGGTGCCCCCTCTACCTTCCTCCTGCCCCCCTTTTCCATGGTGCCCCCTCTACCTTCCTCCTGCCCCCCTTTTCCATGGTGCCCCCTCTACCTTCCTCCTGCCCCCCTTTTCCATGGTGCCCCCTCGGCCTTCCTCCTGAGCCTATTGAGTCGTAGTGTTCAATCTTTGTATACTATGAGCCTGACGTGCCCTAAAATGGCTGCTACAATCCAATATCCATTTCCTGGTCTTGCAGTTCATCCCTTATAGCTTCCCAGGACCAGTGTCTCAATTTCCCAAATCTAATTTCCCCAGGCAAGACACGGATTGCTCTTTTCGCCTATTCCATCAGGTCAAGCCGTGCTGGGCACAACTGCCTGCTGGCCACCCTATGCAGCAAAGCAGCCGAGGCCCCACCCTAGTCACGAGGGAAGGAAAGGATTATATGGCCCCAATTCACCCTGGGCACCAAGGACTTTAGAAACATAGCTTCAAGAACAGGCACACCATGGCCGACGCTCGTGACACGCTCTCCACCCCGACATGGGAACAGGCAGCCCTATAGCCACAAACACAGTTGTTAGTCTGACGCAATTTGCTTGAATTCTCCCAGGAGGTGTGGCCTCGCCAGAACCCGGCTACCAGAGGACAGAGGAACTGTACTCAGGGCCACCAAGTCCTCTACCACAGGAGCGGATGGAAGCAGTTAGCTCATGTAATGAATTTGTGATGCTGAGCCACTGGCTTCCGCCGGGTGCCTGCTGGCCTTTCAGAACAGTGTGACACCATTGGCTGAGGGGACCCTCTCTGCCTCTCAGTCATGCTAGAGGGTCACGCCGCTGCACCCCACCCACCCAGACCTACCTCCTCGGAAGTGGCCGTGACAAATTGGCCTTTATTGGCCTGAATATGGGAACTCTGTGTTATTTGCCTCTGCAGCAGAACAACACGGCTCTGTTTTTTTCTGGCTCCTCCCACCTCTGGGATGGCCAAGGGTACTACCAGCTTCCCAGGCTTGGTAGAAACAAGGGAATTCTGACAGGGTAGGAGGCACGGAGTGTGCTGTGTGGCCTTAGGTTGGTTTCTTAACCTCTCAAGCTCCGCCGTTTCTATTTCTTCAGTAGAGACAGCGATATCACATTGGTTTGTTTTAAGAATAGGGTAAGAAATACAAGGAATTCACAGAGCTTCAACTGATGTAAGCTAAATCGGTGCCTCATACTCTCTTGCCTCCCAAATGCCTTCTAATTAGGAGAACAAGGCACTCAGCAAGCAGCTGGGGAGAATTTAGTGTCTTGTTACCCCAGTGGGGTGCATCTGGGGACAGAAAGTAAGCAGCTGAGCCTGCCTGTTGGGTCCCATCTTGGCTTTGCCACTTTCTTTTCGTGTGCCTTAGCATCTTCTGGTTTCCCGTAACATCTTCTGAAATGTGTCCTGGTGTTTACGCCTACTTAACACTTCTCCTTCCTGCAAGAAAATATCTAATAGAAGCAAATCAAGGGAGGGCAGACCTGTTTTAACCTAGGATTTGGGAGGGACTAGCCCATCATGGTGGAGGGGAAGCAAGGTGCTGGGAGTGTGGTTTGGCTCATCACCTTCACAACAGCAGTCAGGATACAAAGAGCTGAGAGGAACTGGAGCCAAGCTGTGCCCTGTAATCCTCACCCCAACTCATGGACCCACTTCCTCCCACTAGGTTCATCCCCCAAAAGTTCCTCTACCTCCCCAAACAGTGCCGCCTACTGGAGACCAAGCCTGCAAGCCTGTGATGGATATTTCACATTGGAACCATAACATGGCCATGTCTTTGTTAACTGTCCTGTAACCCCATCCCTGGCCAGCACTTGGGATGCAACAAGGGATTTACACTGCAGCTCTCAAAGGGAGAATGAGAGTGTTGGAGACAGAGAAATGGGCTCTGGTGCTCCTAGTGTCGAGACAGTGGGAGGAGAGAGATAAGGGAGACAGGAGACACACACCTGTCAATGTAAAGAAATGCCCAGGAGTTCGGGGTCCTCAAGGGCCCCAGAAACCTTTGGCAGAAAAGACTAGAAATAGCTGCTTTTAGATTGGAGCCTCATAGGAAGCAAGCATTCAATGACAGGTGAAGAACAGAAAAGAGTACTATACAAACACATGCCTAGTGACAATTTTCTAAATGTTAAAAAACTAACAAAAACCCGAGGGATTCTCTAAATACCCCCATTTTAAAGAGAAATATCACACACTAGATTGGGAGTCTCATACATGCTTTTCTTCTCCTGTCCCCCTTGAACTTCTGTATGTTTAGATCACCTTTGATGAGATTGTAAATGGTGTCTGTCTGTGTGTGTGTGTGTGTGTGTGTGTGTGTGTTCCTCTGTATTCCCGTGTATGGAGATTCATGCAGACGCCAGGGGAAAGCCTTGTATCTTTCTTCAGGTGTCTTGGAGACAATTTGGGGAAGAAAACATATCAGGGATCCAAGTGAGAAGTGATGATGATTTGATTGACTTCCTGTCCTGTGGGCCCTTCCTCCCATCCTGTGCTAATGTCAGAGCTGACCGTCATGCCCCTGTCTCACAGATAACTGGGAACCAGAGTCAGACTGCGCCCTCGTCTCCAACACTCGGGGAGAGCCACACTGAGCTGGCCACCGCTAGGCTGTGAACTCAGCAGTACAAGCTTGAGTAGACTACAGCGTGCTCTACAGTGGTTATTTGAAAGTGGAAGCCCAAAGAAGCTGTAGACATGGCATGTCCAGCTTCTGACACTGGACGTGATTGTCCTCAAATCTTGGGCTGTCTCCAGAGTCAGAAAAGACTGCACGGAAAGTTTCCATGTTCTAAGTAACGTTGTGGTTTTGGATTGGGCTGCCTGCATGGCTAGCCTAGGTCCCCTGAACTTACAGGCTGAGGGCTGGACATGCTTGCCAGCACAGAGGGAAAGGGCCAGTCTCGTGAGGATTTAATTCTAGCGACTTGTTGACTGAGATTCACTAGAGACAAAAAGGCTTCACGCTGCCAAAGGAAGTGAAGAGGCCCAAGGAAGTTGTGGGCCACTGAGCTAATCCCTGGCCTCTCTGTATTCAGTCACTGCAATTGCTTAGTTTAGCAGTATTGGAAATGGAACCCAAGGGTCTCAGTACCCAGCGCAAGGCTCTACTATGGAACTATGTCCCTAGACCTCTTTGTACTCTTTATTGTTGAGATGGGGTCTCACTCTGTGACCCAGGCTAGACCTTCAAGGTCTGAGCCCATGCAGACCTTGAACTTAAGATCCTCCTACCTCAGCCTCCTAAGTTACCTAGGGTTACAAGCCTATGCTACCAGGCCTGGCCCCTTTAAATAAGAATGCACACTTCCTGCTCCCATTCGCCAGGGCGAGAATGAGGTCCCTGAGCAATGGGCTTTACTTTAGTGAACTTGGTTCCTGTGCATTACCTACAACAGAGCAAGGCAGCCTTGCCGCTTGGCTCTCAAATTCTGAGTCAGCTGTTGACCTCTGATGACCGCTATGACCAGGCCACTGCAGCCCGTTGGTTGAGTCTGATCCCCCCTCCCCCACATCATGGGCAGATGTGTCCTTGACCGTCTCTGCAGCACACACAGGTGGTGAAGGAGACCATGTACTTCCTTCCGGTTGGAGCAGCACAGTCACAGGAACTGATCGGTTCCTTGATGATGTCATCTTAAGAGTAGATGAGAGTGGAGACACTGGCAGAGAGGCACAGCACCCACCACGGGACCTGGCAAGTGCGTGCATTGTTCTTAAGCCTTAACCACTACACACAGGAACATAGGACAGGCGGAGATAGCCTGTCACAGTGTGAGGTTGCCGAATGGGTGGGCGCCACGGTGAGAAGAAAACCCCTAGTCCTGGTGTGATGTGGAGATGACAACACGGGCCAGGTGTAAGGAACACCGATGGATACTAAGGCGACCCCCTCACCCCATCCCACTGCCAACTCCCCACCCTCCACACCCACATACCATGGGAAGCCTTAGACTTCGCTGGCTAGTCTCATGTCAGCTCAACACAAGCAAGGGTCAGTTTAGATCAGAGAACCTCAGCTGAGAAAATGCCCCCATTAGATTGGGCTGATTGATGACTGAGGTGGGAAGTCCCAGCATAGTGTGGGTGGTGCCATCCCTGGGCTGGGAGTTCTGAGTTCTGTAAGAAAACAGACTGAGCAAGCCATGAAGAGCAAGCCAGTCAGCAGCACGGCCTCTGCATCGGCTCCTGCCCCCAGGCTCCTGCCCTGATTTCTCTGGATGATTGACTACAGGTACCAGATAAAGCAGTTTCCCCTCAAGCTGCTTTTGGCCATGGTGGTTCATCACAGCAGCAGCAACTCTGAGTAAGACAGCAGCCTGTCACAGCTCTGAAAAGTCAGCCTGGTGGAGACACGGGTGGGGAGGGATGGGGCTCCTGGGGAGAGTGGGAGGGGACAGCTTTGGGGGTGTCATGGTGCAGGAGAAGTGGCCCCACAGTAACAAAGGTGACGGGGGAGGGGCAATGGCATAGATTTCAAATATGGCTCCTTGAACTAATGGCACATTCAACATCACAGCGAGATATCTGGTTAATTTGCCCCACATCTTTAAAAGTTAGGACATCCAATGTATTTGAAAAATAATTTCTCCCCAGGAAAATAGATGGACACACCGGTAAGTTGTCGATGGATTCCTTGGTCTCCGTTTTGGAGCCTGTGCAGGGCTGGGCACACACTAGAGAAGGAATATGTGATGGATGAATAAATGAAGTGAGCGGGACGTGAGCGGGTGAAGAAGCGGAGCGGTGAGCGGATAAGTCAGAGAATGGAGGAGGGAAAGAGTGAGCGAGGACATGAATGAGCAGGAAACGGTGGATGAGATAGTGGACACTCAGCAAATACATGAATGAATGGATTTTGAGTGAATGAGCAAATGAGCCTGTGAATGAATGAACCCTCTAACAACCCCCGTAAGACACGCCACCTCCACAGGACTCAAACGCTGGCCACCTAGGTGATCTTCCTCCCTCTAGACAGAAAGTAGGACTGACTGATCTTTGCCAACCGGTCTTGCCCTTCCCAGAATTTATCATCTTAATCTCTTCCACAAACAGGAGAAAGGCGGTGGGGCCTCTTGGACTTGGAGCCTGCAGAGCAATGCCAACCAAGCTTCCCTTGTATGGGAAAGGAAGCTTCAATCCTTCCTTTCTCCTTGGAAAGGCAGGTAAAGCCCCAGACTCAGAAACTGGCCTTCCCGACTTCACACATCAGGGGAAGGACGGGGGACATCTCCCACGGGAGGGCTGCTGGTGACAGTCCAAGCCACCACTACTGACAGAGGCCTCGCTCTTGCCAGGTCCTGTGCCCGTAGCGCTGTCAGCTTCCTTTTACCAGACTGACAGTCCATTCGGTGGCAAAGCCAAGCCATAAGGCACACGTTCAAGGTCACAGAGGGCAAGCATATATGTGCCTACTGTTGCCGAAGACAAGGCTTCTAATGACAGCTCCATGGAGCTACTCCACTTTGCAGTGAGCTGAGTTCTGGAGCTGTCCTGTAATATTTGATGTCCATTGCCATCTCTGTGGCTATCCCCATGCTACAGATGAGGAAACTGAGGCACAGAGAGGCCATTAGCTAAGCCAAGTCAGCTATGTAGTCTAGAACAAGGGGCTCAGTGACCTAATTAACTCCTCACATACAGGTTAATCTTGCCTTGGTCAAGATTAGCCTTTGACCAGTATGGTTCCCAAAGTGCACATTTTAAACCAGCTCCTCTCTGTCCAGAGTGACTGTCAAGGCAAGAGCCATTCAGACAACAAGATCCATGTTCAGACTTTGCTTCAGATGAGCTCCAGGCCTTTAAATCCTCTGTGTGTGTGTGTGTGTGTGTATGTGTGTGTATGTGTGTATATGTGTGTGTGTGTCACATGAGCGTGCATGTGCATGTGTGTCTGTGTGTGTCTGGTGTCTCTGTGTGTCTGTGTATATGTGTGTACGTCTGGTTTCTCTGTATGTCTGTAGTCTATGTGCGTGTCTGTGTATATGTGTGTGTGTGACTGGTGTTTGTGTATGTGCATGTGGCTGTGTGTGTCTGTATGTGTATCTGTGTGAATGTGTGTGTCTGTATGTGTATCTGTATGTCTCTATGTGTATATGCGTGTGTATGTGTGTCTCTGTATGTATGTTTGTATGTATATAACTGAGTGTCTGTGTGTCTGGTGTCTGTGTGTGTCTGTGTGTCTGGTGTCTGTGTGCATGTGTCTGATGCCTGTGTGTGTGTGATCATGTGAGACTGTATATCTGTGTATGTGTGTGTGGGTCTGGCATCTGTGTGTGTCTGTGTGCAAGTGTGTGTGTGTGTGTGTGTGTGTGTGTGTGTCTGATGTCTATGTATGTATCCAAAGTTCTCATAATAGGGTGGGCTTTCTGCATCCAGAGACTCTCAGATGAGTCAGGGCAGGCCACAGCAATGGTTGGATTGGGGAAAAGTCAGAGATGACTGCAGGGAGGCAGTGGCAGATAATGGACCATCGAATCATCTAGGAGGCTGGCCTCTGGCAACGCCTGTGAGGGACTTTCCAAACTAAGCTAAGGGAGAGGCACCCTAACTGCAGGTGGCACGATCTCATGATCTTGGGTCTCAGGATGGGCTGTGCGCTCAAACTCTGACCCAAAGTCAATCTCCTCTCAGGTTGCTTCTGTCAGTTATTCTGCAGGGGGGGGGGGAGCGGGCTGTGAGAGGGCACAGTGGATAAAGGCACCGCCCTGGAGCCCTGACGCCTCTGCATTTGCTCCCTGGGACCCACGGCAGAAGGAAGGAACTGACACCATTGTTGCTATGGGACCTCTGCATGTACACTGTGGTGCATTCGAGCATGCACGCGTGCGCACACACACAATAATAAGTCATTTTTAAAATTTTGAAGGAAGAGAGGAAGAGAAGGAGAGGAAGAAGAAGAAGATAGAGGAGAGGGAGGATGGCCATGCCTCTGTGGGGGCTGGGGAAGAGGGAGGATGAGGGACCAGGACACAGGTCTGTCCAGGACCTAAAGAAATAAAACTCAAGAGGGTGACAGATCTTCGAGTCTAAAGAGGCCCAAACTGCTCGGATACCAGGATGGTATAACCTCCATGGTGTCCATCTGCAGGCATGCCAAAGGTAGGAGGAGGGAGAGGGGAGAAGAAGGGAGGAGGGGGAGGATAGGGAGAAGAGAGAGGAGCAGGAGGAACAGGAGGGAGGGGGGAGAAAAGAAAGAGAGAAAAGCCCCCAGTCCTGATAACTTTTCAGTACCTAAGACTTAAAGCTGAAAACTGCCCCTCTCAGGGCTTCTAGGGGCAGTTTGTGCATGCATGTGTGTGCGTGCGTGTGTGTGTGTGTGTGTGTGTGTGTGTGTGTGTGTGCACATGGGTGTGTGTGCATGCGCGCATGTGCATGTATGTGCATGTGCATGCATGCATGTTTGTGTGTGTGTGTGTGTGCGTGCACACGCGTGTGTGTGTGTGTTTCTATGGCTACCGTCCCTCTCCAGTGGCTTCCCCCAGGGTGTAGTTTGTTGTCTCCAGGCTTCCTGGCCCCAGTCAGTCTGGGCGCTTCTCTCCAGCCCCAGTCACTCTGTCTCATCATCACAGCGGCACTGGTGAGGCCGCGTTGACATCAAGGACCGTGAGCCTAACTGGCCTTGGCCCATGTTGGGTTTGCATTATCACAACAAAAGTTACTGTGGGAATACACCTGAACTTGTGAGTTGGTCAAAGCTGGACTCTCGTTTACACAAAAAGCAACTCAGGAAATCCTCTTTACAGTCACAGTAAAGACGGGTCCCCAAGCTCAGTTTCAGGGACAGAGACCTCTTAGATAACAATGACTCTTCAACTCCATACAACTGTGTGCTCAGAGTGCCAGGGACCCTGGTGCCTCTGGCATCTCAGAAGTAGCCAGATTTCTATGTCTATAACAAGGTACACAAGAAAGCTACCTAGTGGAGGAGGGATTGTCACGGCCAGGAGGGCATGGCAGAGGCCCGGGGTGGGGGGAGGAGAGAGAAAAAGAGTGTGTGTGTGGGGGGGTTGCTTTTGCCCTTCCCCTGTCATTCCAGCCTATGAGGACTGTGCTCCTCACACTCAGGGCAAGCCTCTCCTCAGCTAATTCTTTCTGGAAACCACCCTCCCAGACACACCTACAGGTGTCCCACACCAGTCTCCAAGGTGTATCTGACGCCGGTTAGGTTGGCAAGTAGGATTAACCAACCTCTACACAAATATCTATTCATTTAAATGCACACGTATATCAGAGAGCCCAGCAGGGTGGAATCTTACTTCTGGCCAAGTGTAAATTGGTTCAAATGAAGGGGGAGGGCTGTAACCTGGCAGAATAATCCTCACAAATTTGATTGGATTTATGGCTGGAAAGAGTCATCTGGCCGGGCAGTGATTAGATGCCTCAACAAAGTCCAGACACCCAGATCCAGTGATCCTGCAGCAAGCTCACCTAAGCAGACCATGGAGTAAGAGAATTTGCATGCCTGTCCACTAAGGCCAAGAGTTAGGAACTGGGAATAAGGGAGTCAACGACTCGCTGCTCTTACACAGGACCTACATCAGGTTCCCAGGACACACATGGGCCAGCTCACAGCTGCCTGTAATTCCAGCTCCAGGGCAACCCATCGCCCTCTTCTGCCCTTCTTGGGCACATGCACATGCCGGCACCGAGGCACGTGTGTACACATAATTTAAAATCAAATCATTAAAAAAACGAATCACCCAAGTGTGTGTGCAGTTATCATCCAAGCTCTGGGGAGGTGAAGACTGGGAATTAGAAGGTCAGACTTGTATTTGACTACACAGAGAGTTCAGGGCCAGCCTGGGGTACATGAGACTCAGAGAGAAAGCATGTGTGTGATGGGTGTGAGTCACCAGAGTGCTGGTACACACCTAAATCCCGCACTTTGGAGTCTGGGGCAGAAGGATCAAGAGTTCAAGCCAACCTATCAGCTATGTCGTAAGTTGGGGCCAGCCTGGGCTACATGAGAACATCTCAAGAACAACAGAAGAAGTTCTAAGTGTGTCACTTCCAATAGGAGTTCGCTGAACCGCCCTGGCCTTGCAGGTAGGAAACAACCCCAGACTTGGTGACTTAAAACAACCAAAATTCTAGACTTTGATTGTGACTCAGGCATGAATACAGGGCTTGATGGAAATTGTTCCTCGTTCATAATGAGTTGATGGGCGGCCCATAAAGTCAGGGGCCATGTCAACTTAGAGCTGAGTCTTGTAGCATGGCCTTCTCACTGTGGGAGCCTCAGGGCATCGCCTTCTCCCATGGAGGCTCAAGATGCTAAGATTTCATATTCTCAGTGAAAGGAAGCAAATACCCCCATTTAAAGTGTGCTCCAGAAGAAGATGGCACCGTGTGACCCCTGCCCATCTTGATCAACTGAAATCACAGATTAATACGCTGGAGGTTAAAGGGGGGTGATGAACCCCACTTCTTAGTGGGCACAGCCATATGTAATTAATTGTGTGTAGTTTTGTTGCCATTTATGATTTGATGCCGTGTTAGGTTTAATAACCGTGTTGGCAAAGAGAGCATGTGAATGCTGCCTTGAGGTAAACAAACGGAGGAGCTGGACACACAGTCGGGTGGATAAAAGTCTGCACTGCTCTTGCACAGGGCCTGGTTTCAGTCCCCAGTACCTCATGGTGGCTCACATCTGTAATTCCAGCCACTGGGGAATCTGACATCCTCTCTGACCTCAGCAGGCACTGCATGTGTGTGGTACACACACACACACACATATGTGTATATATATATATATATATACACACACACATATAATCCAGGCACATGTAAACACATTAAACAAATACATCTTTAAAAAAAAAACTAGAAGAAACGCTATTACAGACAGTCCAACCCAAATACCTAAATCTCTCTTTTCTGTTGCTGTGGAGACATATTTTCTTCTATATATTTTCTGTGTTTTCTATGGTTTTTCACGGGGCATGTTTAGATTATGAATCTCGGTGATGTTTAAGCTTCAGAAAGTTTCCATTGAAGTCACCCTGTTCGGTATCTCTGAAGAATTCTGGTTACCTATGGTACCATTTGGCTGGAAGAAAATTGAAACCTGGCCCTTGTGAGAGGTTTGGGTTCCCCTGCTTGCTACTGACACCAGCTGACCACCCCCAGCATTTGCGCACCCTGCTTGTCCCCTGTGGACTTTTGAGTTTGTAGTCCTCAGCCCTTATGCATAGGTCAAGCAACTCTGAGAGCCCCATAAGACAAAACCAAGGCAGAACACAGCAGGTTGATGGGGAAAACGGCATCTAAAATACACAACATCCTGGAATCTGCACCCTTCTTAACCTTCCTTCCCAATATACACAATGAGTAAGGCGTGATGGACTACAGAGCCGGCCAGGGGTCATCAGCCATGCAGACAAGTCCAGAGAAAGGCGTAGAGAAGGCGAAAGGATCTAGGAACAAAACAAACTGGGAATCAAAGAGGTGGAGATGCCCACGTCTTGGGTTGAGGACCGGCAAAGATGTCAGTGAGGAGAAAGCGTGGGAAATGGCCATTTCATGCCTTTTAGGCCACGGGGTGGAGGCCAGTGAACCCTGGCCTCCCAGGCCACTCCTTCTACCATTCAATCACTGGCAACAATGTGCGACCAGCATCCAGAAGGAAGCCTCAGCCTCTTTATGTCCCATACAAGATGCTGCCTATGACCAATGGTAGACGCATCCCTAATCAAGTATGAAGTGAACCAAACTCTGCAGCTTTCTCGGCACCAACGACTTTGAGTCTCACGTGGAAAATTCCATCTTGCCCTCGAGTGACTGGTTCCAGTTAAAATGTGGACACTCAGAAGATATTGTACGGCGTGATCTCCAGGTCTGTGTGCAAGGCATGTATGAAACAAAGGCGTTTAGGGCTCCAGCCAACTAATGGCTACCTCATTACACGTCTGAAAATGTTTCAGACGGCAAACAGAAGGCTCCTCTGGTCTCAAGCATAATCTCTTCAGTCATTTGAATGCCAATTTCATGTGTGTGAGTCTGCACACATTATTTTGGTTGCTATTTATTTGTTCATTTTTTGGAGGGTAAATTTGTTTTAAGTGGGATATTCTAAACTATCTTATTACTATGCCTGTGTGTATGTGTGTAAAGTTATAGAACCCAGCATAGGAATTCACAGCAGAATCCCAGTACTTCCGAGGCTGAGGTCGGACACCTGAAAGTTCAAGGCCAGCCTGAGCTACCTAGCAAGACTCCACTTCAAAAAATTTAAGTTAAATTAAGTTATATAAATTTACAATTAAATGGTTTTAAAGAAAAAGCAAGAGTTGAGACTACAACCCAGTGGGTGAGGAGCTTGTCTGGCGTTCACAAAGCGTGGCTTGATCCCCAGCGTCACATTAAACCAGGCACAGCGACACATGGCTCCAGTCCAGTATTCGAGAAGGAGAAGCAAAAAGAAACAGGAGTCCATGGCCATCCTCAGCTCCAGTGTGTTTGAGGCTAGCCTGAGCTACATGAGAGCCTTGTCTCAAAGAAAAAAGAAGAGAAAGAAGCACCCAGTCCATGGCACTCCCAGGTCCCACTCTTGTGACTTTCCCTTAGTCTCACCTCTGATTTTGAGGTCCTTCCCACTTGTGAGCTGTATAAAGGGATATTCTAGAACTGCACACCTTCACATATTCCCTCACGATGCTATTTGCTGAGATCCTGCAGGTGCCTCAGTCAATCGTGGTAGAATGATTTATATTGTGAACCTCGGTGAATGCACGAGCTTGGGGCTCTTTTGTCCCTTATAGCTTGTTATGAGCCATTCACATCTTTGTGGTTTTATTAAAAATATACAGTGTGTGTAGGGTAGCATGTCAAGTCTCCCCAACACACATTAAAACAAACCTAGGTACAAATTGGCATGGGAGGGTGTATGTACACACACACACACACACACACACACACACACACACACAAACGCGCGCACTCGAGTTCCTAAATCCTTTAAATGGTCTTACAAACCCCAGGAGGAAGTGCACATTCCTCCAACCTCACTACCCCAACAGTCAATTTGCCAGGAAACCTGAGGCCACGCACTGAGTACAAGGCCATCCTTAACTTTTCCTGCCTCCCTCGGAGCACAGCAACCGCAAACAGCCAGAACCAAAGAAGCATTCTTGAGGGAAGGAAGGAGTGAGGGAGGGAAGGAGGGAGGGAGGAAGGGAGGGGTAACTGAGGCAGGGGCACCAGAAACTCACCGATTAATTAGCCAATGCCGAGGACCCAGCCATCTGGATAACCCACTGGTGAGGATGGCAGGGGTCCTAGTCCCCAAATCCCCTTGTGGGTTACCGCAGGCTGAGGCAGATCGTCCTCCTCTCCCTCCACCCCCCACCCAAAGCCACTTAAATATTTGATGCAAAATCAAAGCCCTGTTCCAACTTTTATGAGCCGGTGCCAGGCGCCCACCCCTGCCACCATCTCCCCGGGAGCCCCCACCCCCGTGCTGCGCAGATCAAGCCCAGTGCATTAGGACAATTAGCGCTAGCCCACTGGCGCCAATTAGCAGCCAATAGTGTCTATATTATGAAGAGGGGGCGGCAGGGCGCCTCTGTCTCCAGCCGGCCTTCACACTCAATTACATTAAGTGGAGGCTCGGAGCCGAGGCCCGGTGGACAGTTGCTGGGGTAATTGTGTCTTCTCCCTGGCTGCAGGCGATCTACAGGCTCCCTGGTCCCCAGACTGACTCCCTCCTTGTCCATTTTCATCAATACAAACCCCTCCCAAAGGGAGGGGGGAGCACCTAGGAAGAAGGCTGCCATGGGGGAGCAGGGAGAGAGTCCTAAGGTGCAAAGCCAATGTGCCCCCTCCTTCTCTCCTTCTCTTCCCCCCTTCACTCATTCATAGACGCTCACACAGTACACCCAGTGCTTCCGTGGCCAGGGCTGGTCCAGGGCAAAGTGGAAACAGAAGACTCCTTACTCAAAAAATACCTAAGCCCATGGAGCTGGGGAGACTGCCAGGTAGGTCAAGTCCTGCCCTGACCTGTGTTCAAATCCTTGGCACCTGTGTAAAAACTGGGTTCTTAACCATGCTTCCCTGTGTTACTCAGAGGTCAGGTCGGTCAAACACAACCTTTGAACAAACTTTGGTCAATGCCATCTCTTTGTATGGTGGTATACAAATCTGCAGGTGTCTTTGTCAGGGGTCTTCCTCGGTCAGCCTCCACCTTGAGTCTCTCATTAACCTGGGGCTCATTTTTTCCGGTAGGGTGGCTAGGCAGCTAGGTCTAGGGATCTTCCTGTCTCTGCCTCCTCAGACCTGGGATTATAGACACTTTGTGCCACATCGGGTAAAAACTTCTGAGAGCCAGGGATCAAACTCAGGTTCTCACGCTTTCATTTCGAGCGGTTCACCCACTGAACCAACTCCCTGGACCCATTCCTGGGGGTCACTTCTTGTCCGTGTGGTGTGCTGTACCTCTAAGGGGTTTGGGCAGAAGTCAAGCTGGTGTCTGGGAAGCTGGTAGCTGTAGCACAGGGACTCCTGCCCACCCCAGCAGGCTCTGTCTTCCGCGCCCTCTAAACTGTCCACTTGGCCCCTGGCTACGGACACACACCCCCCCCCCTTATGTATCAAACACCCCGAGTGCACCTGGCTGGATGAAGAGATGACCAAGCACCACCGCAGTGGCCTTGCCCTGTTGCAGCGTGCAGCATGCAGCATGCAGTGTGCTGGGAGAACACATGACTGGTCCTGGAGGTTGAAGCCACCTTCTACAAGCGACTCATTGGTGACCCAGTGCAAAAGGTCACCACTGGGTCATTTGGCACAGGATACCTCCTGGGTAGAGAGATGCAAGATGCCTGCAGGCCTGGAATTTTCCTTCTAGAAAAGTGTTCAGTGTGTGAGGTCCACAGACCTTGTAGTGTCCCCAGAGAGAGGACTTGGGGGGTATGAAAGGGTTCTTTCTTCTACCCGTCCTTCCACTGAGTGCTTTTGGGCCGACCAGCACTGTCACAGGGAGCTGGCTGTCAACAGGGGTGTGTCTTTGCTTGGGAAACCAGAAGGAAGACAGTAATTTACTCATGTCCCTTCCCTGGGAAACAGCAGAACCCACAAACCCAGGTCAGTCTAGCCAGAAGTGCCCTCTGTCTACAGGGCGTCTTCCGAGGGTGGAGGGCAGAGCAGCTGATAGGAAGGTGTAGGATGGGTGGGTGGCCTGCAAGGATGGATGGTCCAGCACCGCTATCTCACACCATTCTCCCTGGTACCCATGAGAGACTCTGGCTCCACAGACCTCAGTGTCTCGTCTAGCAGATGAGACGGGAGCAACAGGAGCCGTGGAGCATGATTGGGATCCCAGCGCTGTTCACAGTAACCAGGATGGGGAAGCAGCCTCAAAGCCCATCCACAGGTGAGCAGACTAACAAGGTGTGGTGCACACACCTAAGGAGTCGCACACAGCCATGAAGAGGAACAAAGGCTCACCATTTGCAGGAAACAGGGTAGAACTGGAGATCACCATGTTAAGGAAAGTAAGCTGGACTCAGGAAGACACTGATATCACGTGCTTTTCTCCCTTATATTGGATCACAGAAGAGAAAGGATGACCGTTAGGGAAAGAAGAGGGTAGTAGGTGGATACGTTCAAGGTACATTATATGCAGACATACAAATTTCCTATTGAACCCATTGCTTTGAACAACTGATGTATGTTCACTAAGAAATGGTTACCTTTAGGAATGGAGAGATGGCTCAGTGGTTAACAGAGCGGCAGACTCAACTCTTGGGCATGTGATCTCTAGATCGGTCTGTTGTGGACAGCTGTTCTGGCCCCAGACACCTGCAGCCATGGATGGACAAGATGTTTTCTGCCACCTGCTCTGGAGAAGCATAGAGGATGGGGCAGCTAGAACCTTGATGTTCATGGGCTCTGACCAGGCTAAGCATCTTAAGACGGTAGGAGAAGGGCAGAGCTAGCCAGGACATCCTGTGGCCTTGTTCTTCTCAGGGGCCCTCAGTCTCCCTATCTGCAAGACATCTGGGTCACCGACTCCCCTTTTCGCATAAGAGAATTTGGTTCAGTGTAAAATTCACACCGTTGGTCTTACTAGAAAACCAACAACTCTGGCCAAAATTTTAAAAGGTTAACGAAAACTTAAAGCAAGAAATCAAAACCATGAAAAAAGACAATCCCTAATACGAGAGAGAATGTCGTCAAGCCATGGGTTTGATAAGGCCCTCAAATCCCAAACATAAATAACTCTTGGGGCTCACACACTGACATGAATGGTATCTAAAAAAATAAGAAAAGGGTCCTACTTACACGTCCGGAAGTGTTTGCCTCATATCGTCATAATAGTGAGCTGGAGGGATAGAACAGGGTGGAGGGGAGGAGGAGAAGGGGAGGGGAAGGGAAGGAAGAGGAGGGTAGAGGAGAGGAGGAGAGGGAGGAGGCGTGGGGGAGACAGAGGGACCGTCTCTTTTATCCCCCCCCCCCCCGCCGGCCTAGCCTTCCACACTGCATCTCATTTGAATTTCAGACTTAAGCAGTGCAAAGTGGGAAATCAAGACCCAGAAATTCACAAACTTGACCAATGTCGTGCCTCACTCCTTCCTCTTCTGGACAAGTGGCCAGGCACTTCTTCTCCAGGGCATCTGATAAAAGGCTGCTGGATCAAGATGCCCCAGTGGGACAAGGTCTTGGCTGAGCATCCTCCCCGCCGGGGTCTGGGCTATGCAGCCAGTGGGCAGAGATGTCCCAATTCAATCCAACTAAACTTTCATCTTTGGAAACTTCCTTGGCGGGGACTCGGGGCTCAAGGGCAAAACACTGGCAAACTCAGGGAGCTGGACAGGGACAAAAAGCTAATTAAGACTGAAAGCAAGACCAGGCCCCCGGCTCTGCCTTCCTGTGCTGCAGACACCCGGGGCCTTTGTGACACACATGGCCCAAGTGGCTTCTAAGCAGGTTCAAAGAGGGACCTGCCCCAAGAGGGAGCTGGCCGTGAAAACCAGGTATCACAGGGGCTGAGATCTGATCTTCTTGTTGGGGACACCCGGTGGTCCTCAGTGCTCCCAGGGCCATATTGTTGGAGGCATGAGCATCTGTTGCTGAGAGAGGAGATGTCAGGTTCACGCAATTGCCAAACTCCTCCTTTATTAACCCTGGAGTTAATGTAAAATTCTGCCCCTCGTTTATTTTTTAAAAACAGAACTTCACTATGTAGCCCAGGCTGGATTGAACTCAAGTTCCTCCTTCCTATCTCAATCTCCCAAATTCCAAGATTATAGGTGTGTGCCTGAACCCCAGGCTTTTACTCATTTTCAAGACCCATCATTAACCCACTATTGAATAGACTTTGTGTGTGTGCATGTATGTGCATGTGTGTCTGCACATGTGCACAAATGTTCGTGTGCATGTTTGCATGTGTACATTCGTGTGCATATGCATGTGCATTGTGTGCGTGTGCATGTGCATGCATGTATATGTGCATGTGTGTGTGTGTGCGTGCGTGTGTGTGCATGTGTGTGTGTGCATGTGTGTAGCTTCCATTTCCCAGCCTTTCCTGAAGCAATGCCAGCTTTCTGGCCTCACTCTGGGAAATGACAGACAGGTACCTTCTAGAGCAGGTTCTGGAAACCATGTCCTTTCTTGATAAACACAGGAACAGATGTGGCCAGTTGAGACCTTATGTGTCTTGCCTCCCCATCTAACCTGGAAACTAGATGCAATGCCTAGAGGCAGGGCAGTCATATTGCAACCATGAGGCACGCCATGTGACCTCAATCCAGGCAGGAATATCATAGGCTGGCTGTGAGGTGCTCAGCCTGACATCTCCTGCGATCACACAGCAAGCAAAGAATCTCTGGACCCCACCCATCTTCCTTTGGCTAACACATCTGACATATTATTCACTAGAAATATGTCCTCTGTCTCTTTCTTTCCTTGTCTAACTGAATGTTGGACCATTTTGTTCCATCTCTAGTCTGACTCCTGGGCCAAACATTTCAGTGTGAAGATACACTGTCCTTCCCTATCATGGTTTGGATGGGCTTGTGTGGTGAACCCTTGGTCTACAGCTGACGATGTTCTGGGAGATTGCGGAACCTTTGGGAGGAGAGCCTGGTCAGAGTAAACAGGTCACAAGGGGTAGATTGTGATAGTCATGTCTTTGCCTATAACTTGCTGGTCCCCATCTCTCACTTCCTCAACCACTCGCTTCTCCATGACTCTTCCGCCATGATGGGTTGATGGCTCTGAAACCCAGAGTTGGTCCCCCCTGCCCCCTGGATTGTTTGGAAACTATGCATCACCTTTCCCCAGGCCCAGCGTGTACAGTCTGGCTATGCTATCCTCACTAGTCTAGAACTCACTATCTAATCCAGGCTGACCTTGAATTCAGGAGACCTGCCGGTCTCTGCATCCAGAGTGGTGGAATTAAAAGTGTGCACCATGCTTGGTTGGATCTATCAAGCCGCACACTTTGTGGGGTCATTAGCTTCAATAGCCATGGAGAGCACACAGATAACTTTAAGATAATTAAATGCTTCTGCAGCCAAATGTTGGATCCATGCTTGGACCCAAAAGGCACGGGGCAGCCCACACTCTAGCCACTATGTAATGAGGGCTCACTACAGGGGCACCCGGCATCCTCAGGTCCTGATCCCTCCTCTGGAATGCCCAGAGGCAGGAAAATCTGGCTTCCTGACTCCACTCTCCTTCACTCCTCGCAAGAGGCCCCAAGGCCGCTCTGGAGCCTTGTGGAGGCTTCTGCCTGCATCCTGTTTGAGCCAGGGATTTCCCTCCCAATTACAAGCTTCCCCTTCAGCTGTCCCTGCTTCCCCACACCTGTCAAGGAAGCACGTGTCGGCCATTAGGCCCCATCCTTGCCACCGTCCCCTGCCACCTCATTGTGCCTGATTTGGCAGTGGTATTTCAGAAGCGACTCCCTTTGGAAACATTGTGGGGAGGGGACTCAACCAAAGGGCCCCTCAGGAAAAGTGATGGGTCACCATGGCTACCTTCTCTCCAGCATCTCATCCGGCACGCGTGTGGATATGTGCTCCTTGCTGGGTGGCCCATGTCAGCCCCAGCAGACTAGCAAACCCTGGGAGCTAGAAAAGATGGCAGCTGCCTCTGCCATCCAGCCTTGCCCATCAAAGCCCACATTAGTCAGATACCTGGGACTCCCAAGTCTGCAGAGGAAGAGTCTTCTGGTTGCCTAGGGAGCCATCATTTCCTTCCTGTTCACTGTGGACGGCCTTCACCATCCCAGCCAGCATCGGAATCCCGTGTTTCCAATCACAGTCTCTCGAGAGGCATGGATCCAACCCTAGCAATTGAGTCTCCGGGTGGAGAAGGCCTGAGAATTCTCCTCAGATTCCTTGACTCCCTGAAGTGAAATGAGCAGATGACTTGATCCTGGAGCAGGGGTCGTCGCTGTGTTTATTCAGGAGGGAGGGAGGCCACATCCCCCAGAAAGCAACGAAAAATGGCAGAGACACTGAGGCAGGTGCCCTAGGACACATGAGAGACTTCACTGAAGGATCACTCAAGGTCGCCCCCCGCCATGGCCTTGCTGTTCTTCCTGGGTCCACCCGGGCCTCCCTCCCCACTGCTTTGCCTCTACATTGGACTCTTGCACAAGCTGTAGACTCTTCGCCTCAGACCACCCCCAGCTCCCCTGTGAGCTATTTGCCCTAATGTCCTTGGAACTAGCTCCTCAGAGGACTAAACATGAAGTTGACCTAGGCAGCCATAGCTCTCTTTCTGCCCTTAGAGCCCAAACTCAAATATCCATCAAGGAATGGAGAACGCCCACCGTGGAATATTACTCAGTAAATAAAAGAGCAAGATCGCTAACATGGAGGATCCCAAACGCCTTCTGGGTATGGAAGGGGGCAGAGAACGCAGGGCTAGGGTGCACAGGGAGCCCTGGGGTAGTGGAGTCTAGAAAAGATGAAGTTCTAGGGACAGAATCAGGTCACCAGAGGGTAGAAGAGGAGAGTAGGCAAGAAGGTCATTCTCAGTGTGATAAACTTGCTGTTTGTGGCGAATTTGAAAGTAGCTGTGAGACCACATTTCTCAAAATTCAGTGCTCTAGGGCCTGGAGAGACAGCTCAGAGGCTAAGAGCACATGCTCTTCTAACAGGGGACTCAGGTTCAGGGTCCAGCACTAAAGCTGGGTGCTCACTGCTGCCTGGAGCTCCAGTTCTAGGGGCTCCAATGCCCCCTTCTGGCCTCTGTAGGCACCCAAACACAGACACACACAGACACACACAGACACACACAGACACACACACACACACACACACACACGCCTTAAAAACCTTATTGTTTCCAAAGCTGGACCTGTAATCCCAGCACTTAGGAGGCCGAGGCAGGGCAGAAGGATGGTAAATTTGAGGCCAGCCTTCTTATATAATGCGACCTTCTCTCAAACAAATAAGTCAACAACAATAACAACAAAAGTCCTCACCGTTCCACCCATTGGGAAACAGTCTGTTTCACTGACTGTAAATTATATTAAAAACACATAAATAAGTGTGTAGGTATATATACACTTAATAAATATCAAGGTTTTGTGTATTTTATTTTATCAAAAATAGGTATATATGCACTTAATAAATCTTGGGGTTTCGTGTATTTTGTTTTATTGAAATATGTATCTTACTTGTGCATGTATGTGCGTCTGCAAGAATATGCGCCATGTGCATGCAGGTGCTGGCAGAGGCCGGAGGAGGATGTTGGGTCCCCTGAAACTGTAGTCGTACTTGTGAGCTGCCCCCACATGAGCGCTAGGGACTGAACTTGGGTCCTCTGCAAGAGCAGCAAGGGCTCCTCACCTCTGAGCCGTCTCTGCAGCCCTCTATGATGTGGTCTGAAGGCTTTCCCTGAGTTAAAACTCGGAACCCCCCACAGAGCCCTACAGAGTGTGTGATCTTATTATTCCCATTTTACAGAGGAGGAAACTGAGAGTGAGAGGCCAAGCCACGTGCGGAAAGTCACCCAGCTCACAGCTGGCCATCCTGAGACTCAGTTCCAAAACATGTGAGTGCAGAGGTCACGTTGGGAACCCTTGAGCCTTACTTTGAGAATTAGGGGGACACGTCCCACCTACTCCCCACCTCCTATCAATGCTAACATCCGTGGCCGGGTCGGGGAATCTTGGAAGAAAATGGGTTGAAGGAAACAGTTGCTCCTACCTCAGAGATGCTGCGTCCTGCCCCTGTTCCTCACACTAATCCTTCAACATGGAAACCTCTCCCAGGGGCCCTAAGTACAGCAGCGAGAGTGTGCCAGGGAGGTGGCTGCATTTTCAAAAGCACTCCACAGATCCCCCAACATGTCAGCACTCAGCATGCCCCTGGTGACTTCTGAAATATTTTCCAGGTGAGCTTCCTGGCTCTGCATGACCTTGCCCCTCATTACCCCATCCCTACACATCTGGGGACGCCTGCTGACAAGGCCTCTCTCACTCTCTGGGCTCTACAGTTGGCTTCTCCCCACTTTGCTAGGTCAAGTGCAGAGGAAGTTGCTCAGGAGGAGAGTTATGTGGGTGTTAAATGCCCATTTCTTCCCCTCTTAGCCATGGGAGACAGAAGGTGGTAGCCAGAGTAGCCACACAACAGACTTGCTCGTGCTTGGGTGGGTATCTATGCTTGGTGACTCACATTGCCCAACAGCATACACTCATTCCATTTGGGCTCCTGCCATGGCACGGGCGAAACTGGATGTATAGCCGAATGTGGCTCCAAACTCTGGAGGGTTCGCAAAGGATTGGAAAAATCTGCCTTGCAAAAGAGTCCTCCCAATTCAGCAGGAAAGACTAGACATAAAGACTCCCCCAAGAAGCAGCTGGAATGCAGCTCCAGGGTCCCTCAAAATTGTCAGGAGCAGGAAGAGTTGTTAAACCAGAGAAAGGATCCAGTAACTCGAAAAGGGCTTGCCCAGGCTCTGTTGACTGAGAGTCTGTAAAAGTCAGATAGAAGGCAGGGAAATGGCTCAGCTGGTAAGGAGCTTTCCCAGCAAGCATACAGACCTGAGTTCGAATCCCCAGAACTCACGTAAACCTGGTGCACTTGCCCACATCTGTAATCCAAGTATCTCCACAGGGGGATCAGAGGTATAGATAAGAGAATTCCTGGTGGAGCATGAACCAGCTATCTGGGGAATTGCCCAGCCAGGAAGACAAGGTCTCAAACAAACAAAGTGGAACAGTAGGCTTGCCATGGAAATTGTCTTCTGGCCTCCACATGTGGAAGGCTGGAGGCTACAGCTCAGCCTTTAGACCAGTGGTTCCCAACCTTCCTGATGCTGTCATCCTTTAATACAGTTCCTCATGCAGTGGTGACTCCAACCATTAATTGCTTTTGCTGCTACTTCACAACTGTAATTTCGCTACTGTTATGAATTATAATACAGAATCTGGGTTTTCTAATGGTCTTGGGCAACCTGGTCTTCAACCCCCACCACAGCTCCCATGTCTGTTCTGATCTTGCTCCCCTTCTCTCTTCTCAGGGCTTGGTCCCCTAGAGATCTCATTCACATCATTCCTGCTTCTCCCTGGATTCCAGCCTTGAATGCTTCATCCCTGATGTAGGTGAGAAATTCCTGACAATGCTAGGCAGCCAATGAGGGCCACTGTATTCCCTCATTAAAAAGGCAGGGAGCCGGAAGAGGAACCCCTCATTGGAGATTAATTGATACGTTTTCCACACCTCTTCCCATGGTGCTTGGTGTACTCAAGACAATTGATACATCCCTCTGTAAAAACTTTGTAAAAACACATGGAAAGCCCCAGAACATGGCATCAGCGGGAAGAGTAGAGAGAGAGCTGTGGAAGGGGAGGGGAGAGGACGGAGCAAGAAGCCCTCAGAATCCACAGGGCCTGCTCTTCAGCCACTGGTTTGGTTGCTGGCTTTGGAATGCAAAGACCCTGCACGGCACTGTTTGTTATTTTGACTTTACAGATGTCATAAGCAAGAACTACATACAGACCTTAATGATTCCATCTCTCTCTGGGTGATTCCTTCCGATGCAACCGAGGTCTAGCAAAATCCCTGTGTTACCCCCAGGAAGAGACTGCACAGGTTGAATGTTCTCTGTGTGCAAAAAGTAGAATAGAAAATTATTAAACCTCTTCTTGGTTAGTGGCCAGCTGACTTTTTAGTAAGGACGTCTGCATGGCACAGGGTCTCTGTCCTAGCTATATATTTAAGAGTGCTACTGCAAGCATGCTAGTGGCACTTGAATGAAGAACAAAGGGCGTTACCGTGTGCCAATAAATCTTTATTGTCACCAACAGGGGGCTGTAGCTCTTAGTCATCACTCAGGCAAGAAGTACCAAGGCATGGTTTTGTGCCTTGCACAGGGGACATGGAAGTAAGATCTGCCCATTGAGCTTTCAATGCAGCATGGAGATGGTGTCTTGTAAGAGATGCATGTGGGGGTGTTGGCGTGACATTGTGGGAAGAAGGGGAAGGAGAGAGAAGGGCCGCTGGGGCTGCAGGGATGGGAGTCCTCTGCAGAGTCAGGAGGAGCTGAAGAGTTGAGAAGCTCCCTGTTCTCCAAGAAGACTTGAGTTCTGTTCCCAGCACACACCACACACACACCACATGTGCACACGCATGCACATGTGGACATGAAATTTAAAAAACAGCTAAAAACAAGTCATTCTTTTAAGAACGCAAGGTGTGGGAAGCTGTTACGGGGGCTTCCTACAAGAGTTTACAACGAAGGCTCTCTAAGGTCCCTCCACGTCCCTATGGGGTAGATCCAGGAATTCTGAGCTACCATATAGAAAGTCACTAGCTGGTAACTCAGTGTGGCCTGACCACCTTGGTCTCATATGGCGATGGGAGGAGGTGTAGTCTCTGTGTAGTTTATTTTTAGCCTGAGTCATTCGAGGGGTCTGGTTTCCCCAACACTTGGGAGACACCCAGCAACCCTCTGACAGCCCAGGGTCTTTTGTCATCCTACCCAAATTAAGGAAGCAGGAGCAACGTACTGAAAACAAACCGGATCAGCCATCAGTAGGCTTCACCTCTAATCCCCCTGCGGCACTCTCCATGGCTGCTCTTCTGTGTACCCTTTGACCCTTCCTCGTTAATGAATGTACTGTGCCTCAGTTTCCCCAGCTGTTACAATGGGGAAACAAATATTTGCTTTGTGAAATATTGCTGTGGGAACCCAAAGCAATACCTATGTCATGCTTAAACACTGGCTAAAAATGATACAGCTACTTGGGAGCCAAGGCTAGCCAGTTGTCACTACAGTCTTCCTCCTTGCTGGTGGTATTCTCTCTTTTCAATTCCTCCTTAGAAACCATTCCCAAACACTGTCCCGTTTAGGTGACCCCTGAACTGGACTCAGGAGGCAGCAGCCCCTGGCTGACCCTGCTGAGTCTGGGCGGAGTGCATATGGATGTGTGTCTGCTTACAGAAGATGAGACCCAAGGCCACCGGAGCTGGAGACAGGCGCCTGCCCTCCCCACAGTCACTTGCCCACCCACAAAAGTCTCTTTTCCTTTGCAGTGCAGCTTCCTCCTGCCTGGGTTTATGGAAGGCGACAGCAGAGGCGAGAAAACAGGCGGCGGAGAAGCCATTACAATCAATTTGCGCAGCTCGCGCACGCAGACAGACTCCGTGTGGACTGGATTCTGTTACTGGGGCTGGGGGGCTGGCCCGGCGGGGGGCAGGGGGGCCTTCAGGGAGGCTGGAGCCTTCTGCCTTCCGCGGATGGGCCCCATTAGGGCTGCAGGCTGGCGCCACTGCTGCGGGGGCTCCCACCCCGCGCAAGTCCCATCCCAGAGCAAGATGGGGGGCGCCCTTGTTAGCTTAACTCCTGAGGCTCCCAGACTAATTGCTCACGGTGCAAACACGCCTAAAAGTGCTGCGGCCTCGTCAATAACAGGGTATTAGACGCTTCCATTCCCCAAGCATTGATCTGTTTCCCTCCCTACCTCCTCCTGGCTCCGCTCCCTACAACCCTCTCCCAGCCAGGGCCGCCTGGCTCCAGCTTTGATGACCGCCCCACCACCGCCACACTTTAAAGTGTTTTCTAAGCGTGTGTTTAGCGTGAGTGGTGTCTAAGTGCTAATTGTTACACCACAGGTTGATTGGCGACGAGATGGCTTGCCAAGTCCCTCCAGTCTCCGCGGGGCGGGGGAGGGGCGGGGAGGAAGGGATGGGAGGGAGGAGGGGGCAGAGAAGAGGTGGGAGAGGGAAATCCTTGATGTTTCTGAGTTTCCGGTCCTCTTTGCCTTTTCTGGCTCTGCTGCTGCGGAGGTGGAGAGGGTAACCCCTACTATTATTTTATTGTTGTATTTTATTAATTATTTCTGGAAATAATAAAAGAAAGAAAAGATTTCTCTGCAGCTGCTGGGTAAACTAAAGCCTGGTTAGGTTTGAGCGTGGTTGAGTAGAGCCAGGAGGAAAGGCGAGATAGGGGTGGGGGCAAATCACTGTCATTACGCAAGCAGGACACAGTTTTTTCCTTTGAAATCTTTCAGTAACCCATCACCAGTCCAACCTAGGGTAGGGGCATGTAGCATGTGTGCAGAGGACCCTATGTTTACTCCAGCCCTCCTCTAAGTCCCAGACTCTGGTCTGGAGACACCACTCAAAGCCCTGGGTTGGATCCCTCGGTCTGGATAAAACAAGGTGTGGTGGTCCATGCGGGAACACCCAGAGTCCAAGGTCTTCCTGAGCTGCATGATGAGTCTGAGGCCAGGTTCGGCTACATGAGGCCCTGTCTGAAAAACAGAAGTCGCCAGAGGGGGCCGTGGCTTCCCCTTGGAAGCCCCTTTGTCTGTCCAGAAATGGATCTCTGGTATTTAGAGAACAATGAGGTCCTGTAAGGGGCCTGACGAAGACGTCCTAAAAGATGCACCCATGTCCCCCAACCTACCAGACGTTGAAATAGTGGACCCCAAGAAAGTGTAGCTTTCCTTCAGAGCCTCATGCTTGAGAAGGGGGTGCAGAAGTTTAGCGCCAACACTGGCAGTGGGCTGGGCGGGGGAGGCCGGGTTTCACACAGTGGAACAGCTTCTTGCACCTATCGGGAAGATTGGAGCTGAGACTGTGGTGGGCCAATGTGGGACAGACCGCCCCCGACCAGGACCACGTGGATGTGCCTGTCACTCGCTCACTCTCTCTGTTTAAGCTTAATCTCACCCCAAGTTCTGGACTTAGAGGCCGTCATTGCATCTCTTTGTCCCGCTTTCCAGGGTGGCTTCTCTGTTCCTTTTCTGATTGTGACTCTATAGCTGTCATAATTGGCTTCTTGAGGGAGAGCGAACAGATTTGGCTTCTTGGGGTACAGGCTGTGACCCCAGAGTTGGTCACAAGCTGAGCATATCAGATGACAGTAGCTACCGTTGGGCCTTCTATGGAGAGCAGGCTATCCTCAAACTTATGATCCTCCTGCCTCATATTCTTGGAGCAATGTGCTTAGAGGGTAAGGCACCCTGCTACCCAGCCTTCAGGTATGTTCTTGTAGGGATAGAACCTTCGTTTTGCCTACTAATAGCCTCAAACATTCCCACCTGACTGGTATACCAACATTTCTGGATATGTGCCTATTTAAGCGGACTTGCAGAGGTGCCCAGCCCCCATCTCCGAGGTGGGAAGCCTCAAGGAAGAGAGAGAAGAGGGATTCCGGTAGCCCAGTGCACTGCGGAGTTACACAGTTAGAGTTAGGGTTCATTTTCTGTCAGCAAGAGCGCTGCCACTGTTTACCCGGAGAGGAGTTGTGTGGGCAAGATGAAAGGACAGCCAGTGAGCACTGTATGTGCCACAAGCAGGTGCTGTGGTCATCCTATTTTGCCATCTTGCTTTGTTCTAGAATATTCTCTGATATGTATTCTTAATACTACAAATTGTGGCTCCAGGATACGTGAATCCTCTCAGGAGTGTTTGGGTCTCAGACCCTATCACGGACCCTCCTGGGACCATCTATGTGGCAGTCATGTGAGCCATGACATCTCTGTCTTGCCAAGGTTCAGGTGCACACTGAAGTCCCTGTGCTCCAGCCCCTCCCTGCACAGAGACTTCACAGTTTACATTTGGAATTCTCCGAACAAGCATCACACTCCCCAGTGGCACGAGACCTAGGCAGCCTATTCCACTTCATTGCAGTGGCTACGAGCCCGAGTCTCTCAACTGACCAAGAGCCATGGTCCTTGAAGGCCAGGTTTTGGGATGAGCATCTTTGAGATTGTACTTTCTAGGAAATGACCGTTTTTATGACCCTTCTCTGTGAATGCCCAGCAAGGTCCTGCTTCTGTAGATAATGGAGTGTCCAGTGAGTTCACAGAACAGATGGAGAGGACTTGTGAGACACAGGACACCCACCTCTGTCCATCCTGTGTCCACTCCAGGGCCCTTGCTAGTACAATTCTTCCTAATTAGATTGCTTTGGGTCTCTTTTTCTATTATTCAACGCTGACCCCATCTGCCTAGAGACACCATCTTCCGTATCTTAATCAAGTACCTACCTACTCACCGTCAATTAGCTCATCACTCTGTCTCTGCTTCAGCAAGCTAGTACCAGAAATGTCATTCACTTGCAGGTTCTTGGTTAGTGGCTATGTTTTTGCCATTGCAACACTACAGTGCCTGGAGCATCCGATTGGCGTATAGGGGGAGGTCCTAAGGTAATGGTCTGCAGACTGAAGCAAGCTCCTCTTGCAAAATGGAGATGAAATCTGACTGGGGAAGAGTCTTAGTTCAAGCATTCACTTTTTGGTTCCTGCTCAACAAACCCCATGGTTAGGACAACAACAGTGAGAGCTGAATTTGATACAGAATATAATCCAGCTCCTTCCTCGACACAGATCCCCATTCACACTGTAAGTAGTTCGGCGGATCATAAACACACACCAACACCACCGCAGAGTGAAGTCATGGCCATCTCAGAGTAGCATCCTGATTTGCTCCCGAGCTTATTTGGGGACCCAAGATGGAACACGTAGGATGTGAATTCCAAAGCAGAGCGTTAAGCACATAGACAGTGGGTGAAGGGTATCTCCCAAGCTCCTGCCAATAAGTGGGTAATTGTGGGTGAAGGCTATCTCCCAAGCTCCTGCCAATGAGTGGGTAACTGTGGGTGAAGGGTATCTCCCAAGCTCCTGCCAATGAGTGGCTAACTCTACCTGGATGGGTCTCAGCTCTCTTCCTGTGAAGTCTGGGTTAGTCACATCATTTTAGCAGGACTGTGCGGAAGGTAGAGGTGGTGTGTGTACTGATACCTGGTATGAGACAGAGACATGCTTCGGGAAATGTGACTTTCTGATTCAATACTCGCAGGGATGGAGCATCCTTGAGAGCATTTGCCTCTATTTCTGGGCAAGGGAACAAAACTCACTGTGACTTGATGTTGCTCTCAGGAATTCACATACTGTCTGGCATCAGAGAAATAGCATAGCGGTTTTCTTCTTAAAAGACATACATACCTTTACTTCTTGCAAAGGGAAAATGTACATCTAACAATCACCAGAGCCTCACAAGAAAGCATCAAGTCTCCAACCCAGATTCAGCCTTCAGCCCCGACTTGCCGCCAGGCTACTGTAACAACATCAGGGAACCTCAGAGGGAAAGCCGAAAGTCATTTAACATCTATGAACACATCACGGAAAAATAATCCTCATCTAAGGAATTCTGCATATCACATTCTGCCTTCCTTCCATGCTCAAGGACCTGACACAGATTAGCCTAAGTCTTTGGTTCCCAGATTTTCTCTTCAGCTGTAATGTTATTTGAGCACAAAGAAGAAGAAGAAGAAGAAGAAGAAGAAGAAGAAGAAGAAGAAGAAGAAGAAGAAGAAGAAGAAGAAGAAGAAGAAGAAGGGGAAGGGGAAGGGGAAGGGGAAGGGGAAGGGGAAGGGAAGGGGAAGGGGAAGGGGAAGGGGAAGGGGAAAGGGGAAGGGGAAGGGGAAGGGGAAGGGGAAGGGGAAGAAGAAGAAGAAGAAGAAGGGGAAGAAGAAGGGGAAGGGGAAGGGGAAGGGGAAGGGGAAGGGGAAGGGGAAGAAGAAGAAGAAGAAGAAGGGGAAGAAGAAGGGGAAGAAGAAGGGGAAGAAGAAGGGGAAGAAGAAGGGGAAGAAGAAGGGGAAGAAGAAGGGGAAGAAGAAGGGGAAGAAGAAGGGGAAGAAGAAGGGGAAGGGGAAGAAGAAGAAGAAGAAGAAGAAGAAGAAGAAGAAGAAGAAGAAGAAGAAGAAGAAGAAGAAGAAGAAGAAGAAGAAGAAGAAGAAGAGAGGGGAGAGGGGAAGAGGGGAAGAGGGGAAGGAGGGGAAGGAGGGGAAGGAGAAGGGGAAGAAAGGGAAGGGGAAGAAAGGGAAGGGGAAGAAGAGGAAGAGGAAGAAGAAGAAGAAGAAGAAGAAGAAGAAGAAGAAGAAGAAGAAGAAGAAGAAGAAGAAGAAGAAGAAGAAGAAGAAGAAGAAGAAGAAAACAATAAAGACAAGGATGATGGTGGTGGTGATGATGAAGGACATTACAGAGAGGAAGATGATGATGATGATGATGATGATGATGATGATGATGATGATGATGATGAAATTATGGATATGACTGTGGTGGTGGTGATGATGATGATAATGAAGGATATGATAGTGGTGGTAATGGTGATGGGGGTGATGCTGATGAAGAAGATGCTGATGAAGATGATGATGATTGTGACAGTGATGATGGCAGTAATATTTTTGGGTGACCACAAAATGTCTCTAGCTCACATGGTAGATGCATTTTCCCATTTAACTTTCAGACATAATGCATCATTTTAATTCCCTATTAAAGATGAGAAAGCTGAAGTCCCAGGAGGAAAAGTCATTTGCACAAGGTCACCCAGTCAGTATCTTGCCAACCCTGGAAAGGAAGCCAGATGTACTTAACTTTCCACACTGAAATAGTGAATTTCTAACCATGCTCATTGGAGATCCATGAAGAATTAAGTCCAAGGACCCTTTTTGACTTCTGGGACCAATTTGAAAAACACAAGCCATAATTCTTCCCAAACAAATCCAAATATTCATAGCTTTAGGTTGTTGGAAATCTGAGCCCCTGGGTCTCCTCTGGTGTTCACTGTAAACCTGAAAAGGGATTGGATGGACAGCGGTGGAAGAGACAAGATCACGGCCTCCTGTTCCTTCTTCTCCAGTGCCCCACTGCCCTTCATCTTTCAAATAAGAAGCCTCCTCCACAGGCTGCATTTTGTGATCATTCTTGGGTTCAAATTCCAACTTTCAGTGTAATTGCTGTGTGGTTCTGAGTAACTGAGTCACCTAGCCTCGGCTTCTCTACTCTATATTTGCTTGGGGGTTTACAGAGAGCATCCATTGAAAGATAAATAGATTGCCTGGAGCAGAACAAGTCCTGTATAAACTTCTACCTCTTCATTTTAGGACTAACCACATATGTGACAGCTCTTTTCCCACTTTTATTTGGTGCTTAAATTACCGATACTTAAAAATAACTAGGTTAGCATATGTCCCTGGGCAAATGGCCTCCCCTTGGGTGAGACAGATAGAGGTTTCCAATCCTCTGACTGACCCTGCTGGGCTGTGGAGTAGGAGGGCTTCCAAATAGAGCTGCTTCGCTAATAAAAGAAATTTGTGTACCAAGTGAACTCTCTTTTTCCCAAGCAAAATCTTAAACAGAAATGAATATGAAAGCAGGCGAGTTAGCGAGCAACACTGTTTGAGGGAGCTCCACCCTCCCGCACCTCCCCTGGTATATCACTGAAGCTCTGGATTCTCATAAAGCCATTTTAAAAACTGCAAGACATCATTTACATAAGTCCTGTCTCCAAGATCATCCTGCTCTAGGAGGAAGCTGGAGGGAAGGATCTGTATCTCCAAAATCTTACCGTTTCTATTTCTGTGATTCCGGAGCAATCAAACGGGATTTTAGGAGACATTATCACTTAGGCCAATCCTATTTCTTATACAACCAGGATGGATAAATAAATGGGCGGTTGCCAAAAAGGTAAGTGGATGTGTAGATGAATGGTCAGATGATCCACTGGATGGCTGGAAGGTGAATGAATGGACAGATGGATGAAAGGGACAGGATTAATGGGTAGATAAATGGTCTGTGAATAGATGGATAGTAGACATGTTGGTTGATTTGATTGGCTTTTAAGTGATGAACAATAGGTGGATGGATGGATGGATGGATGGATGGATGGATGGGAGATGATGGTTGGATGGGTGATGGATAAATACTTAGATCAACAAATTATACATGGATGGGTAGATATAGCATGGGTGGATGAATGGATGGATGGACGGGATGGACAGATGGATGGATGATTGATGGAGGATAGACAGATAGATAGAGGATTCTGGTTGCATGATCAATGAATAGATTGGGTAAATAAATATATGGCTAACTGTGTGGATGGATGGATGGATGGATGGATGGATGGATGGATGGATGGATGGACGGACGGATGGATGGACAAATAGAGTGTAGTAGATGGATGACCAATGGATGAGTAGATGGAGGATAGAGAGACAGGTGGACTATGGATGAATAGATGGCTAGATGAAGGTTAAACAGATGGATGAAAAGCTATATAAATGGAGGTTGGATGGATAGACAGACTGATGCTGAATGGATAGATAGCAAATGGCTGCACAAATGGCCAAGTAGAGAGTTAGTGGTGACAAGCTGGTAGCACACACTTCTACAAGCACCATCATGGCAGTGGTGACAGGGCCTGGCTGAGAGGTCTTGAGTGACAGGATGGAGGTGAAGTTACAACCACAAAACTTTTACTACTTCCACCTAAAACCTTGCTTCATTAATGTTCATGTGGCCCCAGAGGTGCAGCCTTCCAATGACGGTGGTGCTGAGGAGGGGACTCCAGAGCAAGGAGTTCGGAAGCCCCACCTGCATCTTCATAGCTACTGAGTGGTGGACCAGGGTTTCTCCTCTTTTCAAAGATTTAGTTTTTTGGAAGTGTGTGTGTGTGTGTGTGTGTGTGTGTGTGTGTGTGTGTGTGTGCACATGCACATGCATATACATGCACAGTTCCGGTTAAGTCTAGAAGAGGCATCAAATACCCCAAAGCTGGAGGTCTAGGCATCTGTGAGCCACCTGGCATAGGAATTAGGACCTGCACTCTGGCCCTCTGCGTGAGCAGCATTCTCTGCCCAGGGTCAACTCTCAGGCACTGACCACGTTCTCGTTTTGAAACAAATGCTTTTCCCGGGGAAGATTTTCAACCTGGGAGAGTCACTCAAAGGAGCACAGGTAAACAAAGGGAATAAACAGAACAGAAAAAAAAAAGCTCAGTACATGTAAAGATTTGTATTTATTTGGCGTCAAACGTCTACCAGACCTTGGCATACATTTGTGGTCAACTCTTGACAGTGGATCCATAGGGCTGGGCTCTGTAAAAAGGAAACTGAGGCTCCAAGAAAGTAAAGGACCCTTCTAAACTCAGGGTGCAGAGCTAGGATTTGACCCTTGCTCAAGCTTTCTTCCAGATCTGCTCTGGGGCTGCTGGTTTCATGAGATAAAAATTAAACAAAAGAAAGGAAAAAGGAAGAAAATCTCTCTCTACCCAAAGAAGGGAGACCTTAAAAAGGGAGAAGAAAGATGAGATTAGAAGCCGGAAAGGAGGAAAGTGTTACAGGAGGGGAATAAAAACGACGAAAAGCAAAAGAGTGCAGAGGGCCCTTTTCCATCTGCTCTTGTCCAGAGAAACCACAGCACAAATTGCAGTGGCCCGTCCTCCTCGCACACACAAAGTGCCTTTTAGCATTCACGCCGGCCTCTGAGGGCCCGGCAGGGAGAGACGGCTGGCGTCGGCTGCAAGAAGTCTGAGGGCCCTGGCAAGAAAACCTCAAGGAAGGCTTAGTGTCTGGGGTCATCGGATTAAAGGAGGCAGCAGAGCTGGAAATGGAGGAGACAGCAGGGAAGGGGGTATGGAGAGGGGAGCCGCTGACCCCTGTGACCTCCTGCCTGCTCTAACCTGATGTAACATATAATCCTAGTAAACAAAATAGTATTAACCCTTGGGGCTAGGTCAACCCCTTCCACATCTGCCCGCGACTGTCAGACTGTACATCCCGGAGGCTTAACTCTTTCTTGGGGTCCTCTGATGGCTGTCACACAGCCCTGCTGTCCAGTGCATCGAATTGAAAATTGTAGAGGTCCAGGGAAGTGGGAAGTTCTTAGAATAAGGAAGCAGGCACATACAAGAGAGAAGGTACTCCTGGTCGTCAAAACTAGACAGGAGTGTCTAAAGGGAAGATCACACTCTCGGCTCTCCACCATGTCTGGCGTTGTGTTGTTGAAACAGGTCATGGTCTCTTTCCTGTCCCTTGTCTAGCACCAAAGGTGGGTTAATATGAAGCCATGCTACACGACTGGGTGACGTGAGCATCATGGGAGCTTTGAGGAAGGCTGCCATGTCCCAAACCTCCCAAACCAGGGTCTGCATTGAAACACATCTCTAGATGAAGGGAATGCACACTGCACTCACAAACCCATTACGCAGTTTGTTTTGTTTCTCTGTGTAACAGTCTGGCTGCCAGGGAACTCTCTCTGTAGACCAGGCTGGCCTGGAACTCACAGAGACGCACCTACCTCTGCCTCCCGAGTGCGCCACCACCGCCCGGCTGAGACAATCATTCTTAAAGAGCATCTGTCTTAAGCACAAATGAGCTCACAGGCTTTAAACATGGCAGCATTTCCCCATCCACATTCCACGTTTGATGCATATGAGACTGTCAAAATCACTGCAAATTTTGGCCAGAATTCTTATCAGTGTGCGTGTTGAGCTAGGCAGATGGAGATGGGAAAGGCCCTGTTCTGTATAGCTCTTTCCTCATCTGGAGGGTGGGGCCGTGAAATTATGACCGGGTTTCATTGGGTTAATGCTTCCTCACTTCTTTCCAGAAGTTTCAACTGAGAATGCTGTTACTCACGGCTCGTCTGTGATGACACAAACCAGACCAATTGGAGGCTTCCCTGAGATTATGTGTCTTGTACATCCCAATAGGATGAGATACGCGAAGCTGGGCACAGTCCGTAGCCAGCTTCCTTTTTCAGTGTACCAACAGACAGAATGCCCACCCTGATGGAGAGGTGTGCACAGCAAAACCCAGGCTAAACACACACACACACACACACACGCACACTCAGCAGAGGGTGGGATAGATGTCAGCTTTGGAGTCCCTACAGTTTCTGAGGTCATCCCATCTCTGGATCTCTTTGTGTCAATAAGTTCCCATTAGGAATCAGGCCAATGTAAGGCGGCTTGAATATGTGAAAGAAACCAGAATCAGAACCAACAGCTCTGTGGCCTTGAAATTCTGTGACCTTGGGCTTCTGGAACTCAGGCATCTCTTTCAAGTTACCTCAAGGTCTGCCTTCTTTCTCCCTTGTTCTAGATCACAACATCTTTGTTAAAAAAAAGTGTCTCGGACTGATGCTAACTTAGGCTGCAGAGGTTGTGGGGTACAGGGAACACTCCCCCATTGTTGTTGAGAGCGCAAACTGCTACAGCTGCTTTAGATATCAGTATGGCGATTTCTCAGAAAATTAGGAAACAACCCACCTCAAGACTCAGCAATACCACTTTTGGTATAAACCCAAAGGATGTCCAATCCTACCCCAAGGACATGTGCTCAACTATGCTCATAGTGGCATTGTTTGTCATAGCCAGAACCTGGAAACAACCTAAATGACTCTCTGCTGAAGAATGGATAAGAAAAATGAGGTACATTTACACAATGGAGTACTACACAGTAGAAAAAAATAACATCTTAAAATTTGTGGACAAATGGGTGAATCTAGAAAACATCATATTTACTGAGGTAACCCAGACCCAGAAAGACAAATATCATATGTACGTACTCATAAGTGGCTTTTAGACACAAAGCAAAGAAAAACCAACCTACAATTCACAATCCAAGAGAACCTAGACAACAATGAGGACCCTAAGAGAGACATACATGAATCTAATGTACACGGAAAGTAGAAAAAGACAAGATCTCCTGAGTAAAATGAGAGCATGGGGATCATGGGAGAGGGTTGAAGAGGAGGGGAGAGGAGCAGAGAAAATTATGTAGTTCATTAAAAACAATAATAAAAAAAATAAAGTGTCTTAGAACAAAGACCAGCCCCCAGGCTCCAGGTTCGGGGTAATCTTTCGGGAGATGTTCCTGAACTCCCAACTTCCAGATGACCCAAGAGCCACACCTCATGACCTGTCCCTACAAGCTGCAGACTTCTGAGAATGACTGTATGTATCCTAGTCACCATTGCCTTCCCAATGACCAGCCCACCCTGGAAAGCACTCAGCAATCACTTTTTGACTTGATGTATCATAAATGCGTAGGACTGGCTGGGTCGGCAAAGATGGAGACATTAGAGAGAAGTGGTAGGTAGGAGAAAAATCTCTACCCAACGTTCTCTTCTGGGAATAGGAAATGAGCAAAACCTTTAGCCATGACAGCAAGGGAAGGGTGGATTTAAGCAGAATCAAGGCATATATGCCCACCTAGTTGACAGAGGCCTCCAGCATAGCTTCCAATATGGCATTCTAAGGGCTCTTCAAGGCTGTTAGGTCCTTAGGGACACCCAGACATTGAATGGATACCTTCTTTTCTTGATGTCTACTCTGTCAGACAAACGGTCCTCTTTGGTTCACCATCAGAATCCGGAGCCAGAGAGTCCATTCTTGCATGTTGATCCAAATCGCCTACTTAGCTGAGGGAGACAAAGCATAGGAAGGTCCAAAGCAGCCCATGCGCATCTCTTCTTTCCAATGTGTTTCTCAAGGAGGATGGACAGGATGTGTGGACTTTCCCGATCTTCCTCAAAGACTCAGGGTGAAGAGGCAGGGGAGGCAAGGGTGGAGACTTCCTGGCCACCCCTGCCATCTGTGGGTGCTCTCTTAGACGCCTCTTCTTTGTTCATCTTCCTGGTCGCGCCTTTAACCTGCCTTCCATGCCCACGCTTTCGTCTTGGTTATTCTTCCTCGGGAAGCCACAGACTAAAGATTCCTCTCAACTCCAATCCTAAACCAGCCCAGCTGCTAGTATTGATCATGAGAAAGTCAATCATGATACCAGATGGCTATTTACTGAACCCTTGTTCAGTGTCCAGCAGCACACCTAAGGACCTCCAAAGCTTACCCATTTCAGTCCCCAAAGCTGCCTGTTGTAGAACCATGAGTTCATTCATAAACAGCTGTCTATTAGATATCCACCTGAAGTAAGGAACTGATGAATACGCTCATTAAATTACTTTCCTATCATTACTATGTGGCAGATCTCTCCATCTCCAAGGCTTAACGTTGTAAGCCAATTGTTGTTTATTGTCTGATAGAATCTCCATGGATCACAGAACTCAGGGGTGGCTGAACTGAATCACCACAAATCAGGTCTCAGAAAGTCATAGCCTAAACATTATCCGTGACTGCAGTTGCTAGTAGGCTTGCCTGGCACTGCTAATTGGCTTCCAAGATGGCTCACTTCCTTAGTGGGTGTAAGCTGACATCCAGAAGCTTCAGTGATGTCATGTGGACCGCTCCAAAGTCTGACTGAGCTTGCTCACAGTGTGGTAGCTGACTTCTTTGAGACCAAGAACCAACGGAAAGCAAGGAAGAAGCCACAGGAACTTTTATAATCCAGTGCCAGTTGTGACCAGCGTCATCTCTACAATATCCGGCGAGTGACCAGATCAACCCGAGTCCGTATGGGAGGGATCGACACAAGGCTATGGGTACCAGAAGATGGAACATTGAAGGCCATCTTCTAGGGTGACTGCCAGAGTGAGTGCGTGCAAAGATAGACCATGGTCTGAGAGTTTACAGTCAACTGAGTCATGATGTCATCTTAACATTCAAGAGTATGATGACATCTACAGAAAACTAACAAGGAGTTCAAGATCCACATTTGGTACTATAAGAGCAAAGGCATGAACTTGACCTCAACTCTGACCCCATAGGCTTCCCCTTTCTTTCCTACCACAAGGCGGCCTGGATCCCAGAACGAAACAAACCACTGAGATTTCAGCTTGGCAAGATCCAGCCCCCAAGGTTTGGCCAACCTCCAGCATCCTCACCCCTCCTGCCCTCTCTGCGGATCATTTATTCCGAGACCTGCTATAAATATCCACTCAGTGAAATACCTCACTCCTTGGGTACCCACTCCCCAATCCTGGCAGCCTGTACCCTGCTCAGACAATGCCAGCTTGCAATCAGCCTGCAATCTGAAGCCACTTTGCTCACCCAGCACTGACGGACTGCCCAAGCTAGTCTGCTGGGGCATGTTGGCATGCCCCCAAGATCGCTTTTGCAAGTTAATGGCACGGTAGTCAGTTGTTAAAAACACTAATTGACGTTAAATAGGTGATGTTATCTGACAACACACAGACGGCTACGGGTCTATACTTTCTTCTTTGCTTCCTTTTCTTCTTCTTCTTCATTATTTTTTCATGCCTGGGAGTCCCAGTTGAGGTCAGGAGTCATTTAGGGCCAGAGGAGAAGGACATACAGATCACCATTGGCTTCCATCACCAATAAGAGAAGCCAAGGGCAGATTTAGCCATCACGATATGACAGATCTCCTGACCCTCTTTCTGGACCATTGGACTGTAGTCTGTCGCAAGATAGGAGGTTCAACCCAAGTTGGTGTCTATGCTAGGCAAGCGCTCTACCACACAGCCCCAGCCTCAGCCCTGCCTTCGTCCTCTGAGTCTCCCTAAGAAAATCTCTGGACTGAGGAGATGGCCCAGTCAGTAAAGGAAATGTCTTGTAAGCACAAACATTTACCAAGCATCGCATCACTTAGAAATGCCTGGCCTTTTACAAGTATTATTCCCACTACCCATGACCCCAAACCTTGCCTCTCTAATCCTCCACTGTGGAGAGGAACTGGAACCTCCCAGGAATGAAGTCTGTGTTCAAGGGCACGGAATGAGCTGAATACAGTTAAGGTCAGTAACTAGAAAGTGTGTCTGAGGCCATGGCTAAAGCACAGCCCCCTAGGTGCCTACATCCCAGTCCCTGTGACCTGCAAGCACAGTAGGTCATGAGGCAGTGGATCGTGGCATGAAGCGATGACCATGGTCACTAAGAGAATTCCAGAATCAAGTTGAGTATGAGGATGGGAGTCAAGTAGAAAGAGTTGAGAAGCTTCCATGAGGCTGGGAAAGCAGGGGAGGAAGCCACAAGGCAAGGGGCGCGGGTGCCCCTGGAAGCTGTAAGAGATAAACAGAGGACACCCCCAGAGCCTCCAGAAGGAAGCGAGTTCCTACGAAGATGTTGATTTGGGGACGGGGACAGCTCCACAGGAACTCCGCTCCCAGAACTGTAAGATGGCGGGCGTGTCCTGTTTTAAGTCATCAAGTTCCTCAGCAACAGCAGCCAAATATTAATGTGCCTAGTCACGCACTGAGCAACCACAAGCATGATGCCATTAGGAGACAACTTGGGAAACGAGGCTCTCTCCTTCCACTATGTGGGTTCTGGGGATTGAACTTGGGTCTTCAGGCTTGGAGGCAGGCACCTTTATCCCTGGAGTCATCTCCTTGGCCCTGTTGGGTGAGGTTTGAGCCTGGAATACCAAACACATGACTCACTGGCTTTCCTTCCTTCCTCCTCTGTTCCTTCCCTTCTTCCTGCCTTTCTCCCTCCTTCTCCTCCATCTTCTTCCTTTTCCTTCTCATCTCCCCCATCCCCTCTTTCTTGTTTTAGTCCCTTGCAAAAGGCTCCCATGGATGCCAGGCTGGACTCACACTCAGTATGTCCCCAAGGATGGCCTTGAACTCCTCATCTGCCTGCCTCTATTTCCCTAGTGCTGGGATTAGAGAAATGAGCCCCCGCAGCCAGCTCAAACACATTCTTTCTGTCTCTGCGAAGTGGAGACACCGAGAGGCATCTAGAATGCCCATCCCCTACTGAGAAGCCAGTTAAGTGCCCTGGGATGTGGAGACATTTGGGACAAGCGGAAGTACAAAGTTTGTGGTACATGGAGGCTCTCCCTCCCTGGATAGCTTCCAAGGGTAGATAGAGGGGAGGACTCAGCAGCGTCAGAGCCATCGCTGTGGGGTCAAAGAGGTCATCTTGGGCCTGCATTCACCTCAGCAGAGGGTGCAGGCTGACAGGCGCCTGACCATCTGGGTCCCCTGATGAAGGGATTTTGGCATAAAGCCTTAATGGCATGGTGAGTCCGGGGCGTGGGAAGCTCCAGGTTAGCCTTCTTAGGGGAATAGCGTTGGCACCAGGAGGACGTGGGGACCACAGCTGGAGACAGAGAAATGGGTCTCTGGGGGCCTAGTGGTGCCTTGGTGGGCCCCAGGGGAGACAAGAGACTGGGCTGCCACCGGCCCCATGCCTCTTAAAGGCCATTACGTGCAGCTGTGGACGAGGAACTGGGCGCAAAACACTTGATCAGCACAGATTGGACCCAGCGGATCAATGGCGGGGTGGACAGCTTCTGCTCCCTTCCTGAGCCCACCCCTCCTTTAACTAATGTGGGCGCCAGACCCACAACAGGTCCTCAACAGCTGTCAATCAAAGGCATGAAATATTCATCCCAGTTAATCTCCTGCAGGGACCGACCCAAAGCCCTGATGGGGCTAGAGAATACGCACTTGCTTGTAAAGGACAGGCGTGGAGGAGGGGGAGAGGAAGGTGCTGGGGACACAGGTTTCGCAGGAGGCAGCTCGACACCTCAGCCAACATTTCTGTGGCATCCCTTAGCTCCTGAGCTGGGGGAGATATTCGCACCCACTGCTTGGGCTTCCCAAACCTCGGCTGGCCACAGACCAACTGCCATCATTGCCAAATGAGCCATGGGTAGCAAAGACTCGTCCCCTACCTCACATAGCTCAGGCTAGCTTAGACATCAACGTGTAGCTGGAAATGACCTTGAACTTCTGGTTCTGCCCCAAGAGCTTGGATCGCAGAAGTGTTTGTCAGCTCACTTTGATGATGCAGCATTGGGACTGGAACCCCAACTTTGTGCGAGCATGCTAGGCAAATGCTCTGCCGTGAGCTATAGCGCTACAGCCAAGGGAAACTATCACATAAGGTTTTTGTTAGCCAGACTTTATGTAACAACATGCAAAAGTGTCATAACGGATACAAACCACGCTATAAACTATTAATTAGATATATATATGCTGAATAATTATGTATAAAATATAAATGTATAACATATATTTGAGTCTTTGAACCATCTGCACGTTCCATACTGGGGTAATTTTCATTTTTCTCTTGCTGTACTGGGGTCCTATCCTCATGGTCCAGAGCCTTGTCCACGCTTGGAGAGTAATCTGCCACTCAGCTATAACCACGGCCCTTCCTAGGGTAGATAAATAGGCTGTCATCTCCAAGAAGGTGCCACTGCCTCTGGTGCTAGCGAGGGGACTGTGGCTCGGAGGGATGTGGTGACTAACAGCCTTTGAAATAAAATCGGGAGTTTGTAAGTCGCTTTTGTAATAAGCATGGAGGACGTTCCTTCTGTGCTTTGACCTCCAGTGGGCTTTGACCTCCGGCGGATGGTGTCTGGGCCCTGTTAGTTTCTGCAGAGAATGTCCTCTCTCATCCCCACCTCCAACAGGTAGGAAGCTTTAATAAGCACAGTAGAGACCAAGAGACCCATGACTTTAGGTTTCCTCCAGGAGCCCAAGGTCTGCCCCGGGCAGTTATTGGGTCCCAGTGTCCTTTCTTAGCACGAGTCACCATGCTGCTGCTGTTTCTTAGGCTGAAAGTGAGCACGTGACTTGGGGTGACTTGAGATCCCCGGCACTCGGTACTTTCATCGTGCAAGAATGACTTTAAGAGGTCTGATGACAGACGCCCTTGGCCAGAGACCTTCAGAGGGTGCCCCCTTCCATCGAAGGCAAAAGCCAGGCTCCTGGTGGCCCTGTCCACTCTCCTACCACCTTCGGCCTCCCAGCACCCTAGCCCCCAAGCTGGAGACCCAGGTTCCTTTCTGCAGCCGTGGCTCCTACTCAGGTTCTGTGCTAACCCTGTCCTCTGGGTGGGCTTTATGGGCTCCAGAATACTCAACTGCTGACTTCTCAATCCCCTCTGAATCCACCTCCATCCTCCCAGGCAAGGGTCAGTGATAAGCATGATTGAACTGAGGAGTTGGCTTAGAGTCGTCCACGACCCTCTTCCCCAGTAACCTGGGAGAATGACTCTCTTGGGCCTCAGTTTCCTCTCTGGTGAAAAGAGGCTGCTGGGTTTCCCTAAGTTGCAAGGGTCAGTCTGAATTCTCTAAGCACTGTGGGGCAGGCTTAACCAGCCAGGCTTCCATCAGAGGGAACACTGGAGGGAGAATGTGCAGATTAGAGGGGTCATCAGAGCGGTGTGAACCCGAGAGGGAACAGGAGGTGACACACGAGTCACAAGACACAAGAGTGAGGTAGATCTTCTGGGGAACCATCCTAGGATGCTTGGAGCTTCCAAGAAGGGGCCCCACCTCAGTGCACTCTGAGTTCACACAGGCACACAGGCATACATGCGTGTACGTGTGCACACACACATACACACGCACCCCCCAGACCTCACATACACAGCATAGAGACACGTGTAGGCACATACGTGTGTATATATACACACAGACACAGAGGATGACACCTTCTGCCTCCCAGCACGCCACTCCCCTCACCAGGTTGGAGACCCAGGCCCAGCACTGTCTCTAAATTGTGTATTTGAGTATGGTAAACCGTCGGCCATGTACATTTTAGCGCAGCCCACATAGCTCAGAGGTGTGCACGGAGGCAGACGGCTGCTTCTTGCCATGATGTGGGGAGAGCAATGTGGGGAAAGCAAGGATGATGATGATGGACAAGAGTCTGACGTGAAATGATGCACACTGAGCGAGTACCCCAGGCAAGTCATCAGCGTGTCCCACAAGGCTGCAGGGGAGCAAGGGGATCCAGGTGGGTCCACGCTGTATGCACCAGGTGGTCAGGGTCCTCTAGTATCTCTGTGGACTGTAGATGCCATTCAGAACACCCTCACCTCATACCAGGGAGCCCCGGCAACAGGCATCCTTCCCTCTAGCTACACAGACAAGTGGGGATTCTCCAACTCCTGGAGCAACCAACCCCCCCCCATTCCTGAAATTCCCACCTGCCCACTAATTCAGAAAAATGAGGCCTGGCCCACATGTGGCCTGTTCGGCCCCGGGCCAGGCCAAGAGGTCAACATGACCTCTTGTGATTGCTCTCAGATAGACACTTCCTCCCTGCTGCCCAGCTCCCCTCTCTACCCACTAACCCTTTGCAGAGTTCTGGAATAAGCGGGGCTCTGTTAGTTTGGGGTCTTTAAATGCCACCACCCCAGCTGCTGAGGCCACCAGCCCTCCAGGCAGGTGGGCCCAAGTGCCGGGAAGTACCAGCACTTCCTCCTCCGGTGCTGATGGGGTCAGGGATGACAGCTAATTCGAGGATGCTGGGCTGATGTCTGTCTCCGGCTTCCTGCCACCTTACGTCGGGAGGTCACTCACTGTGGGCGACAGCATCCACCACCCACCTCCACCTGCTGTAGAGCAGCCTCGGATACATGGCTTCTTGCCTGTTGTTTGCCACTGTAACCCCCTCCCCCACCAGTATATTCCAAACTTGGCATGCTGACCCCTTCAGAAAGGATGGGGAGGCACTGGGGAGAAGGCTCAGTTGGTCAAATGCTTGCCACGCAAGCATGAGGACCCATTGTCTACTCCCAAGGCCAACATAAAAACATAAGGCCTAAGGCATGGAGGTTTGCTACTGTAACCTCCACTCTGGGGAAGCAGAGATTCCAGCTGACCTGACTGGAATCAATGAACTCTGGGTCAGTCAGCCATCTTGTCTCAAAAAGAAGTAGAGGGTTAACAATGTAGCTAGGGAGGCAAAGTACTTGTTGCCAATCCAGAGGGCCTGTGTTGGGTCACTAGGGTGGGGCGCAACTAGTGGCAGAAGAGAATTGGTGGCTCCAAGTTGTCTCCTGATCTCCACACGCCCTCTCCCCCTGATATAAATAAATACAGATTCAAAACATTTAAAAGGAGTGCAGTGGCGCATGCTTTTAATCCGAGCACTCAGAGGGTTGAGGCATGTGGGTCTCTGTGAGTTCAAAGCCAGTCTGGTAAACACAGAGATTCAAGTCAACCGGGGTTACATAGTAGAGAGAGACCCTGTCTCAATAACAATAATGATAATAACAATAACATTCCTGAGCCTGAGGTTGATCTATGACCTCTACACAGGTACACACACACACACACACACACACACACACACACACACATACACACACACAGAGAGAGAGAGAGAGAGAGAGAGAGAGAGAGAGCTGATATGTCTACTGTACATCCCAGATTCTCCATACCTACTTGGTGCCAGTTATTTGAATGCTTTTGTAGTCAGTGTAGGCAAGCAACAAGCACCCCAAACTGCAGTAGCCTAATCGTGCATGGACAGGGTGTACTGTGCCACCCCAGAACACCAGGCTTCCTCCCTCTGCCATCTTTTGGGGGAGAAGTCTTGCTATTTAGAACAAAAGACTGAAACACCTCAGAGACTTGTTCAAGGTCAGCTTCAGGACTCTGCCTGCGGGGCTTTCTGGTGGAGTCTCTTTGGATGGAATCAGGCTGACACTTCTGGTCTGGGGACCACAGCTTGAGAAGCAGGCGTGAGAACTAGATTTTTGCATCTATCTGATGGGTGAAAGGAGGAAAGGCGTAGAGGCTGCATAGGAATCCGAAAGAGGAAAGACATATTCCACTGGCTAGAAGCTTATCAGGTGACCCTCGTCAAACCACAGAGGACCCTGGGAAATGCCAACTAGGTGCAGTTCTAGGAAACGGAGGACATTTTTGCTGGCAGAGAGAACTTCAGGGGTCCCTTCAGGGACCATGGCCTCCAACAATCCAGGTAATACTCTTGACAGGACATAATGTTGTTCCCAATACGTCACAGGAGAGATAAATAAGTCCAGAGTTCATGTCACCTTCCTGAGACAAAGAAAGCTAGCAAGGAACAGAGCTGGGGTTCAGACTCTGACCTGCCTGATTCCAAGGATTGGTGAGATGGTGCTGGGGGCAGGCTCGAGTCATTGCTATGTGCCTGGGCAACACCAGTCTCCGTTCTCCCATCTCTTACCAGGTTTAATACCAACCCCATCCAGGCAGCGTTATCCAAGGGACCCGGCCAGCAGGTGACAAGAGTCAAGGGGCTCCACTGGCTCACAGGAGCGTAGATATCATAGTAGAGGAACCAGAAGACTTCGGAATTTGACATCTGGAAACACAAAAGTGGCTCCCCACCAGTGCCTGCAAGCTGAAGACTGAAGGGTCCTTCGGTGGGATGAAGAGTCAGAAGTCCTTGGGAGGGGGAAGGCAGGCGAAGGAGGAGAGACGATGGAGAAGGTGGTAGATTTCAGAAGATGTGTAGGAATAGAAACTTATAAGGCTGTTGTGGCCATCCCCATGGTGAGGATGGGGGAAACTGAGGCTGGGCTAAGCGGGGACTTAGGTGAGTTCGCACAAACAACAGCTGCAGGATATGACTTCAGCCCCAACTCAGGTGTGTGACTCACGCCTGCCCGAGGGGACAGGGGCCTCCCACTGTTCACACATCGTAGGGATGCTGTCAAAGGTGGCATTCTGCCAAGATGGCAGGCAGATCTGGGCCCACCTATTGCCCTTTCGACTCCTCTCCCCGCGGGGGAGGATGCGTGACTTCCAATGTCTCTGACCCCGGGTCTTCTTATCTGTCAACACGCTGAGTAAGTGTGCCTATCTCAGAGGATCAAGGAGAAGCCCGAGGAGCAGAGATAGCAAACAATTCGTCTAGTAATTGCCGGCTGAACGCCTCGAATGCATGCTGTTCCAGGCTACGTGGAAAAGCAGACGCCCTCCCTCTTAGTTCTCACAGAACAAACACAAAAGGTGTGTGAGTCAGGTTCTCGGTCCTTCAGGAAGGCTGGGCGGCAGGGAGAAAGGAGGACTGGGATTGAGGTCACCTGACTTTGGTGGAGGACGTCAGTGGGGGGTCTTCTGTACAAGCAGATGGAGAAAGAGGACACAAAGATGTTGAGCCCAGAAAATGGAGAAGAGATGGCTACAGAGTCAAGGGACAGAGGAGATGACAGGGTGGCTGTCTGAGTGACTGGCTGGAACATTGAAGAGAGGACGCCAGCTAACTCAGGGGCTGCTGTATATGTACCTCAGGGATCCAGAGAAATGGGACCAAATGAAACTCCAATCCTCAGGACCCAGAAGGCAGAAATCAGAGGCTTCTATGAGTTTGAGGCAAACCTGGTCTACATAGTGAGTTCTAGGCCAGCCAGGGCTACATAGTGAGATCCTGTCTCCAAAAGGGATTTAGTCTAAGGAACTGACTTCTGATTGTGGGGATTGGCATAGTCCCAAAATCCCAGGCGGCCAGCCAACTGGAACTCAAGCAGGAGCTGACCTCAATCTCTTGAGGTGACAGTGGACTCTAGAAAGCTCAGTATGGACTCTCAAGGTTTTCAGTTGATGAGACCGGGTCCATCTAGATCATGGAGCATCAAGGTTGTCTTGAATACTTTCAGCCACACTCAAGTAGGCTTGTGTTTGACAATCATATGAACACAGCAATATCACCGTCACACTGTGTCTCTAGCTGTACGCAAGAGCAGAGAAGGAAGTCTGAGCACTCGGACTAGGCTGCCTCAGGGCACGGGTAAGGGTAGACTTATCTGAAGGAGGGTGTAAGTCAGGGGCTTAGCTGACTGGGCAGCTGCGTCAGTGAAGGTGTGGTGTGAGGAGGTGGAGGAGGAGAGGAAAATCTAGGACCCTCTGGGGTTAGAACGGAGAACAGAGCAAAGAGCTGGCGGTAAAAGTCTGGGCACGGTGCCGTGTGCTTCTAATCCAGCTCTGGGGACATAGAGACAGATGGGTCTCTGGACTCTTGGGCCAGACTAACTTATCAGAGTACTCGAGGTTCAGTGAAAGACCCGACTCAAAATACAGGGTAAACAGTGTCTGAAGAGCCATATCCAAGGGTCTTACACACACACACACACACACACGTCATGAACAACATAGACACTAAACAGATACCAAAGTATACATTATTATCACTATCAGGCATTCTTCTTATTATTATCATATTTATTTACTTATTTTTGTAGCGCTAAGGAAGGGTCTGGGGCTTTGTGTGTACTAGCTAAGCACTGTAGCACTGAGCTACACCCTAGCCCTCCTTTGTTTCCAAATGTGACTATGCAGACCATTGAAAATTATGTCGGTTTACATATTTATATTATTCTGAACAAGAGGGCGGATCTAGACCGAGAGGGTACAAACGTTGGCCCATGTGCCGAATCTGGCCCTATTATCTCTGTTTGTGCAACCTTTGAACTCATGTACATTTTCTCTTTCTTGACAAAAATATATCGTGTGTCCATGTGCAGGAGGACACGCTTGCTAGGTGTGGAGGTCAGAAGACAGCTTGTGGGAGCTGGCTCTCTCTCCTTCCACCACGTGGGTCCCAGGGATCAAACTCAAGTCCTCAAACTTGGGGGCACGTGCCTTTACCCACTGAACCGTCCTGCACACAGGTTTTGATCTTTGTGAAAGTCTTGAAATAAACCAAAGGGGACAGAGAGGTTGCTCAGTGGTTAAAAGCACTGGCTGCTTGCCAAACACAGAAATTCACAAACTTAAAAAAAATTGTATTATTTTATGTGTATGGGTATTTTTCTGCATGTATGTCTGTGTACCACACGTGTGCCTGGTGCTGTCAGAGGCTTGTAAGCTGCCATATGGGTGCTGGGTCCTGACCTGGGTCTTCTGCAAAAGCAGACAGTGTTCCTAAGTGTGTGTGTGTGTGTGTGTGTGTGTGTGGTGTGTCACAGCCCATTAAACTGATAGGAAATTTAGATTTGGTGTCCACAAATAAAGTTTTATTGAAACATAGCCTGGGATGTTTCATGGTGCACCATTACAGAAGTAGAAAGGGGAGGCTAGCAATGTTGAACATTCTGACAGTAGGGACTCTGTTGGCACAGACAGAATAGTGACAGTGTCTGTGAATATGTGCCAGTGTTTCCCAGGTACAGTGCCCAGTGCTGGCAGCAGGTGAGGGAGGGAATCTGCACATTACTACATGGTAATTAAATGGCTGGCCTGGGTGCAATGAGCCAGGTGCGGAGCCCTACATATGTTTCTCCTTTGAGCCCCTGTTGATCAGAAGAGGAAACTGAGGCTCAAAGGTACACAAGGCTTGACCGCACACCAGTCCCGGAGATGAGTGACCATCCTCTTTGTCATTGCCCACAGGAATGTGCCCACCCGTCCCCTGCTGACGCCAGGGCCTTTGTGCTGGGTGGGAATGTCTTCCTGTGTTTCTCTGCCTGTGTTTTCCCCGGATCCTGTGGGCTGAGCCACATCCCTGGGGGCAGCCTCGCCCACGGCTGTGTGCAGCGTCCCAGGAGGGGGAGGCCTGGCCAGAGAGGCTCCAGATCTAACTGTGATTTCATAAGCAGACACTTAAGGCCCTGATGCCCGGCGCGGCCTGTGCAGGACAGGCCCCTCCGCTAATTGTCCATTGCCTGCTGCGTCCGGCCAGCCGGCGTCTCCGAGCTCATTAGGAAGGGGAAGGGGGGGTCTGGGAAGAGGCTCCTCCAGCTCCCGGGGCCTCCTTGGAGACGTTATCACAGCAGATCACTCCTCCCCAGGAGCTTCAAAACAAGGCTGTTCTGAGCATCTTGCTCCAAGCATAGGCCAGAAAGGGCATGAGCTTTGAATGTAAATCCAGACTCAGGCTGTGTGACTGTGAGCAAGAGATTCAAAGTGGACTTCATTTTCCTCATCTGCAAGATACCGCTAACCCATAATTTCTTTCACTGAGGCAATATATTATGTGGTGGCAGCCAAGGAGCCAGGCAGCCTGGGTTCAAATCCCAGCTCCTCCATGGATAATGAGTTGTGCAACCTGAGCAAGTAAATGAGTCTGTCTGCCACCACCTCCGTCCGTGTCTCTAAACCACAGAGAGCGTCAACGCCATGTTGTGATGTTGTGACCTGGTAGACCAACATAAGTCAGAACATGCAAAAGTGCTTAAGAAAGGGCCTGTAGAAATGGTTCAGCAGTTAAGAGCACTGGCTGCTCTTGCAGAGGACCCAGGTTCAATTCCTAGCAGCCACATGGCAGCTCTGTAATTCTGGTTCTAGGAGATCAGATACCCTCACACAGGCATCATGCAGGCAAAACACCAATGCACATAAAATAAAAATAAATAAATAAAATGTGCTTGATGAACTACATGGCAGAAGCAACACAGAGAAGGAAGGGTGTGTTCTGGTTCAGAGCAAAGGAATGTGGTTGTGGTGGGGGCGGAATGGCGCCAGGAGCCTGAAGCAACTGGTTACATTGTATCTGCAGTTAGAAAGTAGAGAGAATGAATGGCCCTTCGCTTGCTGTCTCTTTTTTCTTTGGTCCAGGACTCCAGCCCATGGGATTCATGGTTGGTCTTCCCACTGCAGTTAACCCAGGTAATCCCCCACAGGCATGCTCAGAGACGAGCATGGCCTCTGCAGTGGTGATTCTAGACTCTATCAAAGTGATAATCAAATCAACCGTGGCAGGGTGCTCCATGAAGATTTTGCACTACTAATTAATTGCCATCTCTTTGGGGGTGACGACAAGATAAAACAGAAGCTGTCTGGCTGTTCCTCCTTAAGGACACCCAAAGAGATCGCATTCCCCAGCTTCCATTGCTTGGAGCATGTGTGTCCAACCTTCATTCTTGGCATGCACAGATTCCACCCCATTGGCCCCTCCCTCATTCTGAAGCCTAAGGAGATGATCTTATCGAATAGAGAGGAGTACAGGACACAGGAACACAGGCCCCATGTTCATGAGTTTATTGGCAACTGGACACAAGCTAGGGTTATCTGGAAAAAGAGAATCTCGAATGAGAAAATGCCTCCATCAAACTGGCTTCTAGTCATATCTGTGGGATATTTTCTTGGTTAATGATGGATATGACAGAGTCCAGCCCACAAGAGCAGTGCCATCCCTTAGCTGGTGGTCCTGGATGCTGTAAGAAAACAGGTTGAGCAAGCCCCGATGAACAGTCCATGAGCAGCGTTCCTCCATGGTTCCTGCCTTACTTTCCTGTTATTACTTCCCTCAATGATGTAAATTGTAAGCTAAATAAACCCTCTTCTCCTCCTCCTCCCCAGTTTGTTTTTGGCCATGGTATTTCCCTAGCGATTCATAGACAGCAAACTAGAGCAGGTTGCAAACCATGTTGTGTTGGAGAGTGGTCCTAACCTCTCACTCAGCCCCATTTTGCATTGCAATGAGCACGAAGCAGTCTTGCTTTGAATTAAGGCACAGGAATCTGAGAGTTTTCTGCCTTATCGGCTCACTGGCTTTGCATAAGAGAAAGAACAGAATGGCTTGTGTGTGTGGGTGGGCAATCATTTAGTTTCATGGACAACTTTTTGCATGCATTAGGGATATCATCTAAGCACAGGGAGGAAGGGACAGGTGCATCACAGACTGTGATTTTCTGTCCCCCAGATCTTTGTCACACAAGGCATGGCTCTGACCTGCTAGTTCCTCCACTGGAGATAGACAAGTCTAAGAGCTACCTAGGCCGTAGGTTCAAGGCTCACCCAGAGTGCCCAGCAGTGATGGTGACTCTCGGAGGGCGGCGCAGAGTGCTACCTTGTATCTGTCGTCAGTACTTTGTCTTCCATCAGTAGGGTAGCTCTTTCCTCAGGGGTGGTCTCAAGGCTCAGGGTGGCTTGCTGGCCGATCCCCAGACTCCCTTCTGCAGTGAAGGGGTCTTTGGGATCAGTTGAAGGACTAGGTGGGAGATAGACAAGCTTTCACTTCCTGCTTTCCCCCAGGCTCCCACTAAACTGGCAGGACCCCGCTGAACTAGGTAGAACACTGAAGTTGCTTTTAATAAAAGACACAATTTCTTCTTGATTCTATTACATATTGTGTCGCCTTGCGTCTTTGCATCAGAGTAAATACCTGGACCTCTAGGGGTCCCTCCCGGACCTGCTCCCTGAACAGGGTAACCAGTGAGTGTCTGCAGGGCTCCTGCCCTTTATGGCCACACCTGCTGCCACTCCTTTGTTTTTGTCTTTGTTTGATATCTGGCCTATCACCTCTCAAGACCACACTGCCTGGAAGGGGCGGGGACAACCTGAATAAACTGCTTCCTTCCTTCCTTCTTCCCTCTCTCTCCCTCCCCCTCTCTCTTTCTCTCTTTCTTTCTTAGACAGTGTCTCAAGTATCCCAGACTGATCTCAAACCTCTACGTAGCAAAGGATGACCTGGAACACCTAAGCCTCCTGTCTCCACCCCACTATACTAGGATTACTAGGTTGTACCACCATACTCAGTCACAAAACCTATCTTGTCGACAGCGATTCCTCTCTTCCGTGTCCCTTCCCCATTCTCCTCCCTCTCCTTCTCTCTCTGTATATGTATGTAGATGTGTGTGTGTGTGTGTGTGTGTGTGTGTGTGTGTGTGTGTGTGGTGCGTGTGTGTTGCTGGCCTATAATCACACATCCAGAAGCCAGAATTTGACACTGTCATTCCATTCCATCACCCTGCAGTTATTCCCTTGAAGACAGGGTCTCTCTCTAAGCTTAGAGCTAGGCTGGCAGCCAACAAAGCCCCAGGGATCCTCCTGCCTCTGCCTCCCACAGTGGGGCCACACCTGCCTTTCTCTGTGGATGCTGGGGATTCAAACTCAAGTCCTCACACTTGAGCAGCCAGTGCTCTTACCTACTGAGCTGTCTCCCCTGTCCCAGCTTTCTTAAGCCTTCTGTAGACCCCGGAGCCCTGGTTGGCTCTGTATGATGCCTGCCAGCTGGGCGGCTTCCAGGGCCACTTCTTCAGCTTCGGCGGCAGTCACTTATAACACACGCACAGAGTACATTGTGCAAACAGGAAGTTGTTATACAATGGGTGTTTTCCAGGGCTTGACACATAGCTGCGACTCCATGCCTGGTAGTTTCCACCGCTTAGGTCACTGCTGCCACTTGTCCAGATTTAGGGTTTTCCAAAGCAGGCCCCTAAAGAAGCAGATCCTGAGAAGTACCGGGACTTAAGATGTATGAAGGACGCTCTTGAATTTGGACTGGACATAGCTACATCCCTCCAAGGAACACAGTTAAGAAAGAGTAAAGACTGTGATGCTGATACACACGTTTAATTCCAGCACTCTGGAGGCAGAGGCAGGAGATGCCTGTGAGTTTGAGGCCAGCCTGGTCTATGAAGGAAATTCCCAATTAGCCAGAGCTACACAGTCAGCCCCTGTTGCAGAAATAAACATCCTTGCACCCCCATCTCAGCTCCGGGGTCTCTGGGAGGGTTCGCTCTAGGTGGATCCTACAACCATGTCAGATCTTCAAATACCCCTGCAGCAAACGACAGAGACCGCCAGCCACACAAGCAGGCATGGGAGTGGGTAGTGTGGCCCGATGAACAGTTAGAGGAGCGTATGGCCCTGGCTGCTCCCCGCGAGTCTAGCCTCCAGAGAGAAACTGATCCACCCACCTAACTGAATCAGAATCCTTGTCCCCCACATGAAAGAATAGATACTTGTGTTTTTCAGTTGCCACATTTGGGGATAACTTGTTACCCAACAATAAACAGCTGATTCACTCTGCTAGAGAGTAGATTCCTACAGAGGCCAACTGAGAACTCAGTCCTCTGGGAAATTCCAGAGGCCATTCGGAGAGTGCCTTGGAGTTAGGCCTGTTCCTAACTGGGGTATTGTTTCCCCCAAACTCCTCTGCATTTGCACAGGTCAGTCCCAAGATTACCTCAAAAGCATTTCCACCTTGTTTCCTCACTCACTGAGGCCCAGCAGGCACTACAGGCCATCCTTGAATGGTGAGCGTGAGGTGGACAGAGATGGCCAGAGATGGCGGCAAATGATCAACTTTTCAGATGGCTCAAAACCCACAAGCGTCTGCCTTTTCCTATAAACAAGCCGCGAAACACACTCACTGATAGCCGCGGGAATGACTCGGCACATAAAGCATTTGCGTTGCAAGCCTAAGATTGAAGTTTAACCTTCAGATTCTGTGGGAAAAAAAATAACACAGGTGTAGGAATGCATGCTAATAATCCCAGATATGGAGAGGCAGAGACAGGGACATGGCTCCTGAGGAACACACTCTAGGTTGTCTTCCGGCTTCTGAACGCTTACACACATGTGCACATGCACTTAAATACACACTATGCGCATACACATGCACACACAGCATACACACACCCATGCATGTTTGCACGCATGCACACAGAGTGTGTACACAAACATGCATGCACACACATAATGTGTCCACACACACATGCATGCACATGTATATATGCATAGAATATATATACATATATATACACTCACACAAATGCAAGTGCACACATAGAGTGTATACACACACATGCACAAAGTGTATGAATAAGGCAGCTTCTTTTGCGGGCTCCTTGAATGTAATTCTTAAAAATAAACCCACAGATTAGAAGATTTCTTGCCTGGGGAAGGTAAAAAGCCCCCCTTCTCCTTTTCTTTGTTTTATTCATTGAATTTACTGGTTAGTGAGAACCTCAAGAACAGCACACAAAATAGCACTGTGGGGGGGGAGGGCGGGGACAGTCCAGTGACAGAAAGTTTGCCTGCAACATAGCAGTCAGCTCTGACATGGCACGCAGCGTGGCATAATTAAGCAGTGGAGTCCCACAGAGCAGCATTTTTTTATATATTGCCCTCGTAAAATACCCAATATCGAACTTTATAAATTACATCGATGCCTTTGAACAAACAGCGCGTTCTTTTTAATAAATAAAACGTTGGAAAAATTATTTCCTGGATGTGCGCTTTGGACGCTAATAACTGGCTTCAAATGAAATTCTGCTTCGGAGCGATAAGCAAATGTAATTGCCGTAAACTAAAACAGCCTGGAAGGGCTTTACCTGCTCCAGCAAGAGAACCAAAGATTGAGCTCATGTAGCCATCAAGATATATAACCTGAGACTCTGAATAAACCCAATTCCATCTCAAAACACAGAGAGCTCAGAAACTCAGGCCCAAGGACATAAATACAAGGTATTTCCTGGAATTAGTTTCATATGCTTTTATACATTGCCCTTATCAATTGATCTGACATGCTATCTTAGCCACTTTAAAAATTACGTACCTCGAGTCTGAAAACACAGGCTTTCATGACGTCTGGTGCTCCAAGGTACAAAAGGCATAAACTTACTTATTTTAAGGTTAAAAACGTCAATATTTCCACATCATTAAAAATAATAATTGAAATTTATAAATTATTATAAATCTCATTCAATTCCTTAGGCACAAGTCAGCCAGCTTCTGCATGAGGGGCCACAAACAGTGACCACTTCTTTTCTCATGCCCAGAATGGTTTAATGTTTTTTTTCTTTAATTTGTGTGGGGGGAATGTGTGCATGTGCACACATCTATATGTGTTTGTGTACAGAAGCCAGAGGACAATTTCCTTTAGGACAGGATCTCCCTCTTGTGCCAGAGTTCACTGATTGAGGTAGGTGGATCGGCTAGAGAGCCCCAGGGATCTGCCTGTCTGGGATTGTAGATACACACCATAGGTGCCGGTGCTCAAACTCAGGTCTTTGTGTTTGTGTGACTAGTACGTCACCAAAGGCACCGTCTTCCCGGGCCCTGGTTTCACATCCTTAAATGATCCGAGGGGAAAGTAGAGTATGAGAAGGCTATTTTGTGTTTATGTGATAATTATACAGAATTCAAATTTCAGCAGCATTTCTGTCTCAGTCAGGGTTCCTATTGCTGGGATGAAACACCACGACCAAAGCCAGCAGGGGAGGAGAGGGTTTATTCGGCTTATACTCCCATATCATGGCCCATCCCTGAAGGAAGTCAGGGCAGGAACTCAAACAGGGCAGGAACCTGGAGGCAGGAGCTGATGCAGAGGCCATGGAGGGTTGCTGCTCACTGACTTGCTCCCCATGGCTTGCTCAGCCTGCTTTATTATAGAACCCAGGACCACCAGCCCAGGGTTGGCACCACCCACAATGGGCTAAGATGTTCCATACCAATCACTAAATAAGAAAATGCCCTGCAGTTGGATCTGCCTTTCAGATGACTACAGCCTGTGTTAAATTAAGCCCAGCAAGCTAGCCAACACGGCACCCATAGATAAACTCCGATGGGCGCTCAAGCAAACCTTTGTGTGCATACTAGTTTTGGTAGTTTTACATTGCCGCCACAAAGCTGAGCTGTTGAGACCAAGGTCTCGTGGCCATGAAACCTAACGTACGTGTCACCGCATGCACCCTTCCGGAAGAGGCGTGCAAGCATGCAGACCCTGCTCCTCCTCCTCAGTCTCCGCTCTGAAAATTTAAAAGAGGACCATGCGTAGAGAACCTTCTCCACAATCAAGGGTCTCTTTGAAGGCTGGATGAACCTAGGGAAGAGAGGACTAGCCATTGGTGGCTCCGTATCCATGGAAACCAATCTGAAGGTCTCAGAAAGAAGCCCGGTGGTTTTGCTCAGTTGTCCTCTTTGGAGTCCATCTGTCAGAGACAGGGCTGATAAAGCCCATCACCAGCCCCTTCACTTCGCCCTCTCAGGACACCTCTGTGGAAGGACAGACACGGAACACTCGGGCAGTGTTCACACTTGAATATAAAACGCGTCCCCCATTTCCCTCACAAGCTCTTGGAATTGAGGCCAGTGTGGGGCACTGTTTGGGGAGGTTATGGAATCTTTGGGGTTTGGGGCATCACGAGGCAACTAGACGTGAACCTTGAGGGCAACTTCTTCCCTGGGTTTCTCACTAGTTCTGTTTCCTGCTTGGCTGCAACGTGAGCTGCGGCTTGATGCTCCATCTGCTTCGGATGATGTGGGCTCACACCCTATTCCCTCCCTCCCTCCCTGCTTTACAACACCCTACTTTCCATGGGGCTCAGGGCTCAGGCTATCTATCATGTTTGTAAGACAGACATTTTGCCCTCTGAGCTTTCTCCCAGTCCATGGGAAAATTTCAATGCCACACCTGTGTGTTCCTCTTTAAATAAATCCAATGATTGGACACTTCTCTTGCTTCCTAGTGCATTCAGCCCATTATAAGTAACGCACAGATGAATACTGGTAGTATTAAATCCTGCAGATTTTCTTGGCACATTTGAAAACCAATGCTGCCGTCTCCAAGTAGGCATAGAGGATAGCGACTTTAAAGATCTCTTTTACTGATGCGTGTGCACATGCACCTATGCATGCATGGAGGCCAGAAAAAGATGGGGTCCCTCAGAGTAGACCCAAGCATTTTGGGGATGCCCAGCTTCTTAGATGGAATCCAGGGTCCAAACTCCAGTCCTCACAATTATGAAGTGAGCCTGTGTAACCAAGGAACCAACTCTGTAGTCGCCCAGACTTTTTGACTTCTATCACAAGACCACCTTTGATAAAGCTTCCTTTCCTGGACCATTATACAATGGTGGCTGTCCCCTGTCCGCATAGGCACGCTCGTGGGCACACATACAGCCCACGTTTATTGAGGATCAACCGTGTTCTAAACACTTTGTAGATATTGGGATGTAAGTGAAGAAACGATAGACAAAGATATCTATCTACTCTATGGGGTTCACGTGAGGAGGATGGAAAAGAGAGGAGACAAGAGGGGAGGGGAGGGGGAGGAGATAGAGAAGGGGAAGGGAAAGGGAAGGAAGATAAAAGGAGGGGAGGCATCCATAACCAGCCAGTCTCTTGGTAGGTAACAAATAGGCACAAAGGCAGGAGTCGAGGGATTAATAGTGTCTTGAAAGGAGACAAACACAGGGTTTTTTCCGTCAGCGATGACCAGGGTGACGGATCAGAGCCCGGCGCCCACCACGTGCGTCAGACTCCTCTCAGGGGCTCGGTTATTTATCTGTTCAGGCTCTTGTTTTTTCCCCTGCTTTAAAGTGAAATGCGCAAACAGTCTCACTTCAAAGGGGAAAAAAATCCTCATAAATGTCATTTTACTGCCGGCCTAGAATAACAGCAACCCGCTCTGAAAGCAGGGAGGTGGATGTGGGGGTCCCCAGGAGCAGCTGTGACTAAGAGGGGACGCACACGTGGTTGGATTCTAGAGGCGGGAGAGTCAGGCTGCCGAACCCAGATGGGCTTATCCTTGGGGCGGCTCAGAGCAGGCATCAAAGTCTAAATTCCTGATCCACCCCCCTTTTAACTTTTATTTTATATATTTTCATTGTGTTTATCTCTGTGTGTGCATACCTGTCATGTACATACAACCTCAATTGCCAGTCCTCACTTTCTACCTTATGTGAGACACAGTCCCTTGTTCTGTGTACCCAGGCCAGTTTCTGGGGGGAGTCTCCTGTCTGTGTGCCCCATCTCGCCAGAGGAGTACTTGGGTTAGAGACAAGCGCTGCCGTGCCTGGCTTTTTCAGATGCAGAGAATCAAACTCAAACCCTTCTGCTTGGATATCTAGGGCTTCACCTATTAGCCACCTCCCCAGACCCCCAAATACCCTTCCTTTTGTACAGGCATGTACTCTTCAATCTGCAGCGGGGATGAGTTAATAATGACCATCTCAAGGGACCCCTGGAGGATCCTTGTACTCCAGCAAATTAGCAGATAGCCTGTGTCCAGCACCTCCCCTTTCACACGGCTCTTTAGCAGATCATAACATATATTAGCCACTGTCCGAGGGCTTCTTACAGAAGAGCAGAGCTGTGACCCACTGCCCTGCTCCTGTCTGTGGATTTGGGGAGTAGTGTTGTCTCCTGTCTATGGTGTGAGGCAAGTCTCCTTAGGGGAACTGGGAAGTAGTCTACAGTCTAAACAAGTGAGCCAACATATGGACCAGAGACCGGAGAGTTCTTCCTGGAAACCTTCTGGGGCAGAGGTGGTAAAGCTCACTACCCACACCATCAGCCTCCCTTGCAGCTACGACACAAGGCTTCATTTGGGGGAGCATCTGTGAGTATCTACTGCCGAGACTTTAGAAACATTCTAATTTTATTGTTAAGGAACAACAACTACGTTAGAAGGTTCCTTCCTCTTCCCTTTCCTCCTTCTCTCTCCACCTTCCCCTGCCCCAATCTTGTGGCCATGAATATAAAGCTGAGAGAGGGACAGGAGACACGGCTTAGTCAGTAAAGCACTTGTCTCACGAGGATGAGGACATGAGCGTCCATTCCCAGAATGTATGTAATCAGCCAGGCATGATGGTGTGCACTTGTAATCTCAGCGATGGCAAGATGGGAGGCAGAAAGAGGCGCAGCCCTGGAAGCTCTCAGGCCAGCCAGTCTGGTTCAGGTGTCGACTTTGTTTCAAACCAAGTGAATCAGCCTAAGGACTGTCATTCGAGTTTATCCCCTGACCTCTGCACACACTATGCATGCACTCACCAGCACGCACCACCTCCACACAAATGCACACGTACACAAGAGAAGCAAATCCATTCACGGCAGATACCCAGAGAATACTGACGCTGGGCCAACACTATCACCTGCCCACCAAGGGCCACCAGCTTCTGAGGCTGTTGGTGATGTGAGCCACCATCTTCATGTCTCCTCAGAGCGGCAGTTGTCCTAACTACTACACAGTGAGAGAGAGAGAGAGAGAGAGAGAGAGAGAGAGAGAGAGAGAGAGAAGAAGAAGAAGGAGGAGGAGGAGGAGGAGGAGGAGGAGGAGGAGGAGGAGGAGAGAGAGAGAGAGAGAGAGAGAGAGAGAGAGAGAGAGAGAGAGAGAGAGCCTTCCAGACTCCCCAGAATCACCACTGAAAGCAGTCTGGATAGTTTGTGGGGGGACGTTGGCTTCTGCTTTGCCAACAACCAGAAAGATATTTCCTGAGAACTACGTGGACCTCTGAATGAGAAATGTCTTCCATAGGCTTGGGCAGTTCCTACTTGGTCACCAGTTGGTGGCTCTGTTTGGGGCAGGTTTAGAGGGTATGGTTTTGGGGAAGGAAGTACAGGGCAGGCTCTGAGGGTGTATATCTTCTCTCTACTTCCAGTTCTCTCCTCCCTGCCCTTCTCCACACTCTTCCCTTCCCTCCCCTTCTCCCTTCCCTCCCCTCCTCTGTGCTTCATGCTGGAGACTGGACATGCGAGCTCTCAGACCCTCGCTGCAATGCCTCTCCACCGTGGTGGATTCTTAGCTGCTTTTGATTCCAGTGTTTCATGACAGTGGCAATGAGCAAACCCTTCCCAGTGGGCTGGGAGAGGAGGATCTGCCTCTGCGCCTGCTCAGGCCATTTCCCTCCCATCATTCCAGAGTGCTGAGAGAGGTGACATCTGACATTCTAGCCTGGTTGGGGAAGGAAAACCATGATCACCATCTTCCCTCTTCCTCACACTGAGGACCTGAGATCGATTCTCTTTCAGGGTCTGGAAAGTTCCTCACAGACATATGTCTGGGTTTCCCAAAGAATTTCCTTCTCAAGCCTTCCGCTGGTTGCTGCAGGGAGTCCAGAGATCTTTAGGTGGCACGGCCGGCCCTGTCTCTCATGTGCACTGCTCGTGAGGAATCACATGCTACAACCACACACCTGAGAAGGCAGGTATGCTGGTGCGCACGGATGACCCCAGGGCCCCTCCTATAATAATTACCGACCCAAAGCGTTTGTTGAATGACTGTGTGAAGGAAGACATGAAGTAAGTAAGTGATGAATGAGAACCTCACTCTAGTTTGACGGACAGATGTGTTTGTCCTAAACATCACACACACATACTCACACACTCAACACACAAATAAAAAAAAAAAAAACTTGGTATAAGTTTAATTATTAAAAATAAATAAAGAAATCTCTGCAGGAAATGGGGGGAGACTGGAAGCGAATTCAGCAAAATGCAGATGGAAGTTTAATCCAGTCATGGTGAAGCTGATCTGTGAGCAGTCAGTTTCTGGTACCTCGTCTTGCGGCTCCATTTTCTACTAAGAACCCGTGTTGTGGATTTCATTAGAGGGAAATGCTTGGCTTTGTTTAAGGGGGAAAAAGTTGAACAGAACAGACCTTCGAATGACCAGGCCCCTGAACTTCTCACAGCAGAGGAGACAACACCGCCACAGTGGAGGTCACACTGTGGGGACACAGAGAACACTGCTGCCTTGTGTTACTGGAGCCCAGAGCGATGTCTAACTTAGGGGGAGGTGCTCCCTCAGCGCCGGGGATGGGAGAAGATGAGGCAAATAGGGAGGAGAGGAGAAAGTGTGGGGGAGGGGGAGATGGATTGGGAGAGGGAGGGAAGGGAGGGAGGGAGGGGAAGGAAGGGAAGGGAGGGACTTTCTGTAGGGAGAAAGAGGGGGGGAAGGAAAAAGGAAGAGAGAGAGGAAGGGTAGGAGGATGAGGTACCTATGAGAAGATGTCTCATCCCCCACAGAGCCTTGGCCTCTGACCTGCTCCTGGACAGAGTGTGGCAGACCTGTGTGCAAGGTCAGGCCTTGGTCCATGGCCCCAGGTCTGTAACCTAAGGGAGCACAAGGACCTTCGGCCTCTGTGCGTCTCCCTTGTGTCCCCTCCATACTGTGGCCAGCCACGGTGGCTGCATAGCAACCTGGAGAGATGGATAAGCACAGGGCTGATGCCTGAGATTCAGGACTCAGTAACACACACAGCTGTTAACTGATAGAGATCCCAAACCTTATGCCATGTATGTGGTATGTTTAAGTGTGTACATGCATGTGTGTGGAGGCCAGGGGTCAACCCCAGGTGCCATGCCTCAGGAAGCAGCCATGCTGATGTTTCTCACAGGGCTCCTTATTTCCCTGAAGCTCATCGCCTAGTCTAAACCACTGCCCAGCGAGCCCTGGCGATCCATCATGCCCATGTCTCCAGCCCCTGAAGCTCATCGCCTAGTCTAAACCACTGCCCAGCGAGCCCTGGCGATCCACCACGCCCATGTCTCCAGCGTCGCATCTGAACTGAAATCACCATACAGAGCATTTTTTTTTTAACATGAGTGTTGAGGGATCAGACTCGGGCCCTCATGTCTGTGTGACAGGCACGGTGCCAGCTTCAGTCCCTAAACTTTTCTGTTGGTTCGTATTGGGAGTGGAACCCAGGGTCTCCGCACACAAGCGCTCTACCACCGAACTGTAGCCCAGGCTCAGACCTTCGTCTGTCTCTACTGCGTGTGTCCCCCAGAAGAGCATTTGGATCTGAGAAGAGGATGCCTCTGAGGCTGAGGCTCAGCAGAGCCGACCCTCAGTTCTATGACGCAGCCACTCGGATCCACGAGCGTGCGCCAAGGCCTCTCCCACTGGAGAAGAAAGTCCATCTGCAGGAGGGGCGAGGCACGGCTCCCCCAGGGTCAGGGTAATTGTGTGTGATTAATGGCCAATCTCTTAGTGAGCCCCACACAAGGGCTCCCAGTCGCACACTCCTCCCAGTGAATTCAGAAGACCGAGCCTGCCCTCTCTGCCAGCACTCAGCTCTGGAAAAGAGTTTTGTAACCCCAATTAGCACAATTTTCCTATGGTGAGCTGACTCAGGGACTAGCCATATTTGCTCCTTTTTTAATGAGGAGAAAAAGTTCACAGGGAAGAAAGAGGAATTTGAAGAATATCCATCACGAACCTGGTCCTGTGTCATCCTCCATGACAAGTTCTTTCCGTCTTCAACTCCGATCTACCATGATCGTTCCATTTCCCAGACAAGAACACTGAGGCACAGAGAGCATGAGTCCTTTATGCCATACAGTAAAGAGCAAAGGCAGGATTTGAACTCGGTTTACCTAACTCTCTGCAGTAGGTTTCTCTGAGAAATCCTATTGGCTTTTTTAGTTTAGAAATGGCCCCATGTCTTCGTCCTGGTCATCAGCCACTGTCGCCCCCACCCTACATCTGTTGATAACTGAGTGTAAAAGCACGGGTCTGTCCCCACCCCAGTGGCTCCTGTTGGGTCATCCTCCTGTCCACAATCCTGAGCAATCTCGGTCAAGCTTACCAAGCAAACTCTACATCTTTCTGTGCATTTGCACCTGCTGTGCCCCCATATGGCCACATGTGGAATTACAGCTCACACGCCCCAGCCTCTTCCACTGCACACGGAAGCCCAGTATCAAAACCGAAGTCAGTCAGCCCATATTCTGTGGTTCAAATGAGGCCTGCCAGGTGGGATATTTTTCCTCGTTCTGAAGTTGTGTATAGGCATTTCTTTATGAAAAATGGTCATGATAGGAGCTAAGACGAGACTCAGTATTTGCTGTGGAACATCAGGGAAAGATGTGCTACATCCGTTTATGCTGTGGAATATTTGTTTAAGGATGATGCAAAGATGTGTTGCTTTTTTATGCTGCATTTGTTTAACTCTGTAAAGTTGTGTTACTTTGCCTGCCTAAAACACCTGATTGGTCCAATAAAGAGCTGAATGTCCAATAGCAAGGCAGGAGAGAGAAATAGGTGGGGCCTGGTACAACTGATACAAAATTCAGCTGTGATTAAGCCAGCACTTGTGGTTGGATTTTGTTTTTCTTTTTTTGCTCTTTGGGGCCCACCACCCAGCTCCCAGATAAACACACACGGAGACTTATTCTTACTTATGAATACCTGGCCTTAGCTTGGCTTTTTCTAGCCAGCTCTTCTTAACTTTTACCTTTTTCTCTATTCTATATACCTTTCTTTACTTCTTACTCCATGACTGGCCGTGTGACCAGCCCTGGTGTCTTTGTCTCCCCCTTTTCTTGTTCCTCCCTCTTCTTTTTTTTCTTTTTATTCTCTTTGTTGGCAGCCCCACCTATTTCTCTCTATGAACATATGACCTTCACATCTACATCAGGGAGCATGCTCTGTGAACATATGGCCTTGCAGTCCACATCAGGGAGCATGCTCTGTGAACATATGGCCTTGCAGTCCACATCAGGGAGCATGCTCTGTGAACATATGACCTTCCAGTCCACGTCAGGGAGCATGCTCTGTGAACATATGACCTTCACATCCATATTAGGGAGCACACTCTGGGCTCTGTGAACATATGACCTTCCAGTCCATGTCAGGGAGCATGCTCTGTGAACATGTGGCCTTTCAGTCCACATCAGGGAGCACGCTCTGCGCTCTGTGAACATATGACCTTCCTGTCCACTTCAGGGAGCATGCTCTGTGAACATATGACCTTCCTGTCCACGTCAGGGAGCATGCTATGTGAACATATGACCTTCCAGTTCATGTCAGGGAGCACGCTCTGTGAACATATGACCTTCCAGTCCATGTCAGGGTGTGTGCTCTGTGAACATATGACTTTCCCATCCACGTTAGGGAGCATGCTCTGGGCTCTGTGAACATATGACCTTCCTGTCCATGTCAGGGAGCATGCTGAGGGATACAGCACTGCCTTTACAGATCTTGGCAGCAGCCACTTTTTATTCCCAATTTACAGAGGGAAAAACTGAGACATGGAACTGAGGCCAGCTGCTCAGAGCTCTCGCAGATAGTCAGTAGCGCTGCGGTTCAGACAGAGATGTGCCAGGCCCCCTTTCCCCCTCAGGCCAGGGACAGTTATCTCCTACCCTCTAGGTTTCTTTTTCTTCGTTAACATTTGCATCATGTGTAATGGCACCTGCTCTGCTGACTTCCCTGAGGTGGTACACCTCAAAACCAAGACGGCATTATCCCACAGAATGGAGAGTCTGCTGTAAGTGTGCGATGATGTCTGCACTCTCCAGAATCCAATGAGAAAAACAAACTCCCAAAACATTTTAATACAGATGAGTTGAATATGGACTCTGCCTGGCTCATAGAAGGGCTGAGAAGCCCGTGGGAATGGCTGACCCAGAGGTCAGCAACAACCGGGGTCACTGTGATTTCACTCTTGGTCTGGAGGGACAAAAGGAGGAGGGGTCCCCAGAGCCAGAAACTGGAGCATCCGTGGGTACTAGAGCCCAGGCAGGGGCTTCCCGAGGAACCAAGGCTGTGCACTGTGGAGTCTGGAGGTGGGTGAGACAGGAGTCCGAGGGTGCAGCTGCTGGAGATGCCCCTAGAGACAGAAGGCGTGCACCCCACTTCTCTTTCCCATACTCCAGCTCTATCCCATTGGCCCGTCATTTCCTGGAGTCCAAGAAACAGGGGTGGCCATGATGTAGAGCCTGGCACCGCAGAGGAAGGGCACAAGGCTCCCAGTAGAGCACTGGTGACCACGTGGACCATACACAAGATGCCCACGGAGAGCTCCATGCCCTTGATTGCAGGGAGGGGAGACCAGACACGGACTCCAAAGAGCACCCGTTGTTCTTCTCCCGCACCCCACAGCGAAGAGGTAAGAGAGAGAAAAGCCCCTAGCTGTGGATGCTGCATCTCGGGATAAATTCCTGACTGTGCAGTGATGGGGGAAGGCACCAAGTGAAGCTGTGTGGACTTCTGGGCATGGGATGAACTGTTTTCATCTTAAAATAGAGGCAGCCTGGGGACCACGGAAGTGACTTACAGGCCTCGTGCGGTCACTGCTGCAGAGACTTCAAGGAGCGCAGCCCGGAGACCAAGAATGACACTGTCCCGAGGTTCTCCCAGTCAGAGGCTGACAGCCTCCCTGTCTAGCAGTCAGCCGCCTTCTGCTTCAGGGTGTCACTGGCCCGAGTAGGCGACATCTGCTGGAGGCTACGATCCCCACTTTTCTATCCATCAAAGCTCCGGTCTTGATTCTGTCCTCTGAGCCAAGGTCCTGCAGAGTGCCCATGGCCTCTCCCCTGCCCAAAACACGCTTCTCCACTGGTCCTGTCATTCCCAGGCAGCTCCTGAGTGGAAAGACTGAAGATTTTGCATGGAGGGACACGTGTCCCTGCTTCCCTGGACTGGGATAACGCCTTAGTGCCAGGATCGTGGGCATGGCCCTCTGCTCCTGGCGCTTCTTTTTAATTAACGTCAGTTTGTCCTTCTCAATCAGCTCTCCTTGATTCTCTCCTTCGTGCACCCTGGGCTGTTCTGCGGCTCGGGCATTTTAACCCGCAGTCACTGGATTTAGCATCAGACTCTCGACATTTAGGTTTGGTTGTATACGATCGCAAACCCAAATCATTGACTTTATAACAGACTCCCAGCCATCTTCTCTCTCATGTGAATGCAGCTCAGAGGCAGGAAGCAAAGGGGTCCTGTCCTGCCTAACATTTGACCCAGATCTAAGCAGCTTCCCACATTGTCTTCATTGCTTTTAACTTCCTGCCTCACGGGTCAACATGGCTGCTTTGTCCCCAGCCTTCATGGCTGCTTTCCAACTATATGGAAGGAAAAAGTAAAGAAAAGGCAAAGGGCTCCTTCCAGCTGCCTCTTGAAGACATTAACTACACACCACACCCTACCAGAAGAAAGCCTGGGAGACTGTTCTTATTGCCAACACCTAGTGCCCAGCTAAACACGGATGGTCTGCTACTGCTAAAGAGACATCAGCAAGGGAACACCTATCTCTGCCTTGGTGTTCAGCTAGTCCACATAGCCACGGGCAGGTTGTCTCTGCCTGCTATGGAAATGCATGGAGACCCAGTTTAAGTTAAGGGTGGTACAGTGTGCAGTCAGACTCATGTATCTATACGTCCATTGCTCATGCAGCCAATAAACATTTACGGACCACCTGTCCCAGAGCAGACTGGGCAAGATGCACTAATTCAGCGTGAGCGCAGGCTGAGGACCCCCACAAAGCCTGAGGAGCTTCTGGCCGAGAGCCGCTGCATAGCCTCAACGATGCAGACTTCTGCCAACACACCCTTTCCCCGGCCCTTCGTGAGCTTCCAGAACTCTCGAGCATCTCCAGACCCGGCTTCCTAGAGCGGTTCTTGCCTGGATAATGTCAGGAGGTCTGCTCTGCCCCTCCCCCAATCACGTCCAAGGTCAGAATCCAGCTGGAAGCCTCAAAGGGACAGAAATATTTATGCCACATCCAGGAGACCAAACCAAAGAGATGGGGCTGAAGGCTCTTGAAAGGGATCAGGGTGGAATCTCCAGAGATGAGGAACACGACAGTGACCGAGCTCAAAGGGGAAGGGTGAGAAGCGAGGATTAAAGTGGCCCGGCCATCCATTATTTTGATTTGTGCCTTTAAAAAAAAAAAGAAAGAAAGAAAGAAAGAAAAAGAAATTAATTTCAAAGGGAATTAAATGAAATGAATTAAGGCCTCGTTAGACCCCGACAACCCCAGGAATATTAATCCATCTTCCATCTTCATTAAGATTCAGCGGTCCGTCCCAGGCTGCGGATGGGGTTCTGTCCTGCCCTGTGCCCAGTCCCCACCCCGCGGGCCACTCTCCCTTTCATGTTTTTGTTTGACGTCTAAGAAAGACTCATGAGGTGCAGAGTACCATTAACTTCTAAACACACGCGAAATCAGTAGGAGAGCGCAAACGTGGGCACCGCCCCCACGACCCACCGACCCTCTCCAACAGCCATCTATCCTCAAGCCCGCCCCACCCCCAGCTCTGGAGATGAAAAGAAAGGCCTTGAGAGATGACGGTCCTGAGGAGAGAGGGGGATACGCGGAATAAATGAAAGTATGATTGACGTCTTACTCTGGTCCGGTTCACACATGGTTCTGGGCATTTAATAAACAGGTTGACACCCGGAGTTCCCCTCATTAGGTGAACGTGGAGACCCGGACTACCATAAATCAGGAGGGCAGGTTATCAAAGCATGTGATCTTTAACAGCGTCAGGGCGCCCTCCTGTCTGCTCGTGGAGAGGGAGCAACGTGCAAGCTGTGAAGAATTAGTCCTGGCACCACAATTTAATATACACTCTCCCCCCAGGAGGAGCGAGGTGAGGCCGGCAGAGAGAGCTGAGCCAGGTAGCTGCGCATGTGGCTAACGGAGAGGTGCAGCTGTTCTGGGGTGCTTGGTAAGGTACTCCAGAGATAAGCCCGTGCATGCGTCGCAGGCCCCAGCATTGAGGAAGCTGGGAGTGGAGGAACTAGAAGTGGGATGCCACAACTGGCAAGTTTCCACTGGAAAGCCCTCATCCTGTGCTTCCCCCAAACCCCAGCCTTGCTTCCCATGAAAATAAAGTGGAAAACTGTCCAGCAATTTCTGGACAAATTCGATCTTCATTGTGAAGGCAAGCATTACTTGTGAGAGAAATAAGAGGATCTACCCACAGAAGACGCCCACAAACGTTCACAGCAGCTCTGTAACAGCCCCGGACTGTAACATTTGTAACCAGACATCAGTTGGAGAACTGAGCAAAGTGTGGTGCATCCATACAACGGAATACTACCGGGCAGTGTAAGAAGAAACAGACATCAGATACACCAAATGACACGGAGGAATCGCACAGACCTGATAGTGAGGACAGGAAACCAGCTGTGGCTAAGTGGATGTCCCGTGACTGCATCTCCATGAACTTTAAGGAGAAAGAAATTCATCTAGGGCAATGAGAGTCAAACTCTAACAAGGTAATGAAGTAGAATTTGGGCAGGAGAGGGCTTTCTAGGGACGTGAGGATGCTACTGCTGAAGCAAAGCCATTTGCCAAAATCACTTAGCACTGTCTGTCCATCCATCTGTATGTTTATCTATAATACATATTGTCTTAATAAAATACTGGAAAGCCCGCTAAAGAATGTAATTGTAGATCCTAGAGCCTTTGGACACGGCTGTTTCCTCTACTTGGAATACGCCCTGCCCCCCAGTATCACCACCTTAGACAGATTGGCTAGTCAATGCGCCATCAGTCTGGTTTTCTGTGAAGTTGGCCAACAACTGCTCATTTCTGTCCCCACCCCCCACATACATATGCACACACACACGCACACACACGCACACACACTCGCATACACACTCACATACATACACCCACAAGCCGCCATTCTGGTTTCTGATTCTCTCGGTCTGTTTCGGAGATTCCACAGAAGCAGAGATTCTCTCTCTCTCTCTCTCTCTCTCTCTCTCTCTCTCTCTCTCTCTCTCCTTTCTCTCCCCTCCCCTGTCTTCTACTGGAACTTGTATTTTTAAAGATTTTAAATTCTTAATTCTAGAATGTTCTCAGATGTTAATGGGGAAACTGAGGCCTAGAGAGAAGACGGTGCTTTCCAAGGGAAACTCCATGGTGCAAAGTAATCTGGGGTGTAGAAAGATGTCTGCCCTGGGCAATGCTGTCCACATCACCACTCTCTCCTGCTTTCTCTTGAGTGATTTCTTCCCTGCCATGGCTAGTGCCATAGCCTAGTGCACGTTCCCCAGCACACACCTGGTTGTGGAAGAGGAGCAGTTCACAAGTGTGACCTCCTGCTCACCTGCACATGGCTGAGTGTCCCGGGACGGAGGGGCTAAGGACTTACTTCTTGCTCAGTCCCAAGTTTTATCATATTAAATCTTCATGACAGACTGAGGCTCAACACCACCCGCCTCAGTCTGGGCACTGGAGAACTGACCTCTGGGGCTTATCCTCAAACTTCCATGAAACAGTCCCCACAGGGCACAGAAAGGGCCGGGTACATGTTGAAGTCTCAGCAAGTGGTGGTCCCGGGTAAGAGGCCCTCCAAGGTCAACCAGTCGTCTACGTTTGGGTTCTAGGGTCCTCAGCATTTCCAGTGTAGCTGAACTGACTTAAGGAAGTGAGAGGTCCAGCCAGAAATCCCATACATATTCTTGGTTAAACCACGAGGCTGAAGAAAGTGAGCTCCAAGTCACGAAGGCCCAGGTTTTCCAAGTCACTAAGACCCAGGTTCTGGTTACTGAGGATAAATAGGCTTTATCCGGCACTCAAGGGAATCAAGAATTTGAGGCAGCCTGGGCTACATAATAAGACTCTGGGTCAAACATCAACTAAATAATGAAATTGTCAATAGAAAAAAAATCTATTCCTTTGCATAAGAGAACAGGGCATCTGTGTTAGCTACTTTCCTATTATTGTGGCCAACTATCAACAGGCCCTGTAAGGGCAGGGACGTTTGTTGTGACTCTAGGTCCAGAGAGTTTAATTCATCCCGGTGAGGAAGGACTAAATCCAGAAAACCCTCCCACTGAGATCCTTCACTTGCACTAAGGAGGCAGCTCAGTCAGTAAGTGCCTCCCATGCAAAGGAACCTGAGTTTGGGGATAGAGGGACAACTCAGCCATTAAGAGCACTGGACCCAGGTTCACTTCCTAGCAACAACACACTGGCTCACAGCCAGTTCTACCGCATCAAAGGCCCTTTTCTGGCTTCTATGGGCATCAGGCACACACGTGGTTGGTACACATACATACATGGAGGGAAGCACAAGTAGGATAAAGAAATCCTTTAAAACTAAAAGTTAGCCTGAGTTTGAGACTCATAGAAAAGCTAGCATGGTCACAGTGATCTGAACCTTCAGCACTGGGGAGGCAGAGAAGGATGGCTCATTGGGTTTCACTGGCTAGTCAGCATTAGGGTCAGTGAGAAAGTCTGTCTCAAAGCGTAAGAGCAGAGAGTGATAGGGGAAGGTGCCTAATGCCAATCTCTGGCACACACACACACACATACACACACACTAGCATGCACACACACACACATACACATGCACACACACACACTCATGCACACGTACACACACACATCACTCCTCCCGGAAGACCACTCACATTTACAAATGCATTTTCCGCATAAGCCCGAATGCATTCTAGATCCCAGGCAGACTCTTGGGTTGAGCAGTACCATTAGACCCCCTACAGATGGAGACTGCACCAGCTTCCCCACCCTGCCGCTCAGATGAGCTGGCTGAGTGGCATCGAGCCTCCTCTAGCCTCGCAGAGACAAGTCTTGCTGCTTCTCCTCTCCAGCACTCCTTCCTCTTCTCAGAGCTCAGTAAGTTGGCCATTTCACTCAGAAACAGAAAAAAATGTCCTAGAAGGCCCAGATTCAACCAAATCAATTAGATAAATGACATTTTATTCAGAATGAAAAATCGACCGTTCATTTTCAACACATAGCTTTGCATGCCTCCATGACATTGAAGTTAAATAGAAATTCTTCAGGATTCCATTATGTTAAAGCATCGTGTTGCTCTGACTTTTTAAAAGAAAAGAAAAAGACCTGTAAATGAAAGGCACAGCTTACAAAAGAGCTAACTGTGGAAGCAACTACTTACAGAAGAATCTGTCCTTGACCAGAGAACTCTCGTGCTGATTTATTCCCCATGACTTGAATCACAAGGGACAAGAATAAATGTGGAAGAGAAGCAAGTGAGGGCCCAGAGGAGGTTTTACTCTCAGCTCTTCCAGTTCTAGCTGGTAGAATCTGCAGCTGGAGGCCCATATCTGTGCCTTGGTGTCCCTACTATAGGATGAGGGGGGGTCAGAAGAGGTGAACACAGAGGTCCCTCCCAGCTCTGAGCTTCCCTGGAGCCAAATGTGAAGGGTTTTGAATTTGTTTCTCTAAGTGATCTTTAGTCCCTTCGTTTGGATTGAGTTCAGTAAGTTTTCTGCAGTTAAAATATACAGAATGTTGACCTGGAAAACTAACAGGTCAGTGGAGCTGAGACCAGGGTGTTCTGAATAAAAGACTTGAACAGGAAATGAGCCACTCTGTGCAGGAAGCTGAATCGCTGTCTCAAGATGTCATGCTCTGGCTTGTTTCCAAGGCTCCATGTGCATGTGTCTGGTGATGGGTCCAGTGTGGAGTACCGGGGAAGACAAGCCATTGTGGAGCAAGGGAACTCTTTATGGCTGCGGGGGCTGGCATTCTGTGTGGAAGAGGGCAGAGTAGACAAGAGCCTGATTTTGTGTAGAACTGGGCTTCCGAAGCACTCAGTGACTGTGGCTAGTTACTGTTAGCTGCTTGAGAGGCGATGGCGGTACAGGGGACAGGCTGACTCTTACAGAACACTGCCCATTGGGAAACAGGAAAAAGGATGACAGAGGCCAAGGGAGAAAGGGGTTCATCACTGCAGATCCAGATGAGTCCATGCCCCGTGCCTGTCACTGGCCGCATTCCTCTGGCCTTGCTAAGGGGCACCACCATCTTGCTTCCTGCTCTGGATCTTTTCTGCCTCACCATCCTCCTCTTTCTTCTCTTCTCCCTCCTCTTATTTCTCCTTTTGTTCTCCCCCTTTAACTCATTGCCACTGTCGTCATCACTACCATTTCCCGTATTTCATGTTCCAGTAATACACATATACATATATCTGTGTGTACACATATATGCATGTGCAAATGTGATCACATGCTAAGTCCTGTGCACTTTTTTTTTTTTACAACCTTCAGATTCTAAGGTGGTGGATCTTAACCACTTGGCATGTCTTCCTGTCTTCCTCTCCCAGAAAATCCTGGACAGGCTCTGGGTCAGGAAGTATGGGAAGTATCATGGCTAGGTGTGTGTGTGTGTGTGTGTGTGTGTGTGTGTGTGTGTGTGTGTGTTCATCTAGGTGTGCAGCTGTACATGCACATACTGGTACATTCATGTGGCAGTCAGAGGTCAACCTTGCTTCTCAGAGATCTTCCATCTTTTTATTGACACAGAATCTCTCATTGGCTTGGAATTTGTCAGCTAGGCTAGGCTAGAGATTCGGTGAGCCCTTGGAATCCTCCTGCCTCCAATTCCACCATGCTGAGAGTATAAATTCATCATTGTGTTCACGTGAACTCTGGAGATCAAATCAAGTCCTCATGCTTACAAGGCAAACACATCCTCTAGGGCTGAGGAGTGAGGAGTGGTTCTAACTTCCTCTAACTTTCTGTCAGCCGCTCTCCAGCTTAGACTCCCAATATCCCTCACTGTCACACACTAAGTTCTCTCTAATGAGTTCCAGGAAAGTCCCCCCTTCACAGGAGACATGGAAGTCATAAGTGAGGGGACTTAACACCTTATACAAATAAATGCTTGCTGACTATTATTTCTATGAGAATTTAGTAAGAATTATCATGCTAGTATTTCCAGATTGAAAATCAAGACATTATCTGGGGGAGCGTCTCTAACAAGGAAAGGTCATGAGCAAAGTGGAGCGAGTTCCAACTCTATTTTTCTCTGTGAGTACACAGCAGCTCCAGGCTGCCCACTGTGTGCGTCTCCATGAAGGGAAGGATGAGTACACCCTCAAGTACAAATAACTGGTCGAGTCTTTGGTGACCCAAACTCTAAGGCTGACTCAGTAAGTCCCTGATTTTTGTCCTTCCTCTGCGGAAGCCCCTTCTCAAGGTGCCACCAGCCAGAGCCATCCTGTAAAAACATCAGGCTTGTTCACGCCTCTGCCCATCAAACAATGACTTCCTCTCCTCTCAAAAGAAAGCAAAGCCCGTGCTTGGCCCTGAGCCCCCACTGCCACCTGCATGCCCTGGCACCCTCCCCCAGCATCTTCCCTAGCCCCCCCTCTCCACCCTGACTGCATGGATTCTCCTTGGTGATCTGACCTCCTATATACATGATCAGGGCCTCTGACTGGTACTGTCTCCTCCTTGAATGCTCCATTTTGACAAATCTTTCAAATCTTTGCAACGCTCACCCTTTCCAATAAGGACTTCACCAGTCACATCACTGATGTCCTTCACCCTGACCTCGCCACCAAGACTCAAGTCTTCTTTGTGGAGTATGTGCAGCGGTGGTGGTGCATTCATATCATGGAGGTCAGAGGTCAGCGTCAGGTTCTTCCTTGATCACTCTCCCCCTTATTCTTCAAAGCAGTCTCTCACTGCCAACAGGCTGCCTAACGCATCCTCTGACTTATTAATTCTGTGTATCATCTACCTGTCTCCTCAGAGAACCGTTCTCCCAACAGGAAAGCATCTTTGATACATGGTCTACCACGTTTGGGCACGAGAAGGGTACCTGAGGATGTGGCTAGCTGTGACCATGGGGAGGAGGTCCTAGGAATGTCCGCCACCGGCGGTGCTGGTGAAGTACGCTGCAGTGTACAAGCCAGTCCCCAGCGCTGGATCTCCGGCCCACATGTCCGTGACACTGAGATTGAGCAGTCAAGATGCAGAAGCTCCTTAGGCCGAGTTCTCCCTCGATTGCTACACCCCGGCATTTAGGAGTCACTTCTTCACCACTGGGTGATGAATAAGCCCTTGAAATGGTCCCTGGTGAAGAATTTCCCATTTATTGAGGTTTCAATGAATAAAAAAAAAGAATTCCAACTCAAATTAGTAACAGGAAAAAAAAAGCGCTGTCTCCACAGTGAGACTACTCCAGGCCCTTGTGTGGGAAAGGCTCGCTTTTTCCTCGGAAGGAGAGATGACCCTTGGTAGCCCCTCCCGGAATTCGCACATTGTGTTCTAAGTTTAACACATCTTGTGCTTTTTTCTACTGAAATCCTTGGCTCCAGCCCATAATATCCTTGCATCCAGGAAACCATTATGACTGGCTAGGGTCAGAGATCACTGCTATTGTAACCCACTTCCTCCATGAGATTTTTAAATTTGGAAAATGTTCTTAACTACTATTGTACATGATGTCAACTCTCTGATAACCTCAGGATTATTTTTATTTGTCTCCTTTGACCACCGAGCCCCCAGAAAGTCTTTAAAAACTTGCTGTGTAGGAGGGGGCTTTCCTCAGTACACAATGTTAACAAGTATCAAGCCACGGCCAGCCCAGCTGGTATTTTGAGTTCCCAAAGGGCCCTCAAAATGATGCTGCATATTTTTAAAAAGATGAGGGAAAGCCAGAATTCCAAGGAAGCAGCAATTTTCCGTGGTATTAAGGGGTTTGCTGAGAGCCTACGGTGTCTCTGGAAGGTACCTCCCATCTTTCACACCAGGAGATGTCAGAGTACTTAGAAGTGCACCCTGCTGGTACAACTGAGGCACCAGAGAGATCTCTGGATTGAACTAGGGATCACAGAGACGGTCAGGGTGGGAGATGGGAAATGCCGAACCCTGGAATTGTAGCCAATAAGTAAGTGGCGGGAGGAAGGCTGCCAGATCCACCGTGGAAAACATTGGGTGGATTACCATTTGGTGTAACACGTAGGCACGTTAGAGGAAGGCCTCCGCCCTAGACGTGATGAGAAGCTCAGTAAAAATCACTCTAGTTCATTCCGGGAGTTCAAAGAGTCCTCACTGTTTCAACACTAGCAGTGTAGCACCAACCCCATCCTCCGTGGGGAGCCTCAGCTGTACACTTTTGTGTGTGAGGGTGGGTGGGTGGGTGGGCGCGGATGTGGATGAGGGTATGAACACGTGGAAATCAGAGGACACCCTCTGTGTCTGTGCCCGGGTTCTCCCGCGTTTGTTTCAGTCAGGGTCTCTCATTGGTCAGTGGCCCAGGACCTTCCGGAGATCTTCCTCTCTGTCTACCATCTCACTATGGCTGCGATTACATACAGTACACCCCGCTGTGCCCGTTTCTTTATGTGGTTCTGGAGTTTATGAGTGCCAGTAGAGCCACCTCCCTAGTCCTGAGCCACATACTCAACCTCTCTGTGACTCAGTTTTTCCTCCACGTTAGTGGGGCTTTCCCTCCATTTGGAGGGAAGCAGAGCCATCTGATGTCATGTCATTTGTGTGTGTGAGGTCAGGTGACTGGGAGCAGCCAGTGGGAGGCTGGAGAAGAGTATGTCTGTGGCTGCACAGCCGGAGGGACTCATTGCCAGGGCATGGCCCACAAGTGACAAATGCCACTCTGGCTGCGGGAGCCTGGGGTACCATGGAGCCCTGTGGCCCAGCTTGTGTTCCCTTCTGTCTCCTTTCCTCACTTCTCCACCAGTAGTAGCTTCTGGAATCCCTTCCTGCCTTCTACATCTTGCGCTCAAACTCCAGTTGCTCAGGAAGATTTGTACCCTCAAACAGCAGACTCACACAGGGCAGTGAGGGGTGGGTGGGTAACAAGTTGGGAGTGACCTTTGACACTGATGAATAGAGAGGAGAGCTTATGCCTTCCTGCTCCCCACTTGCCACAAAGCATAGCTGAGCCACTCTGACTGCTATCTCCCCAGAGTCTCAAAGTATAGGTCAAATGATGGAAACACAGCCAATGTTGGCAACACAGGCGTGATTAGAAGAGGAAGAACCCACACGGTATGCGGCACAGGCTCGCACTGAGTGCCTGTTTTACTAACTGGAGTTCAAACGCATCTGATATCTTGCATTTTATCCAGCGATGCTAAGCAGTTGTGTATTCGTTATTCTTGCCTTGATGTGACCAAAATACTGACCGATGCCGACACTTAAACAATATAAGGGAAGAAAGATGTATGTTGACTCATGGCTTCAGTCTATGGAGGGAAAGGCATGGCGGAGTTCATGGCAGCAGCATGCAGCGGGACTCCTCACATCATGGTGAACCAAGAAGCAGAGGGTAGGAAGAGAACCAGGAGTCCAACTAGACTCCAAAGGCATGCCTCTAGCGATCTATTTCTTCTAGCTGTGCCCCACTTTCTAAAGGGTCCACAGACTCCCCAAAACAGATGCCAACTCGTAAATAAGTATGTAGAACATGAGCCCTTCGGGGACATTACAGATTCAGACCATAATGCATTAGGATGGAGCCCCAGTTGCCCACAGTTCTGATTTGCTTCTCAATTCAATCTTTTCACAACTTTGCTCCCCGACAAGGGCTGCTTCACATCATTAATCTGGCATCAAATCTTAGTTGTTTTTAGAAGAACTCAACTTCAGACACAGATCTTACACCACCCAAGACAGAGACAGGAAAGTCTGCATATCAGCAATTCTCTTCAGGGATGGGGTTGTGACTCAGCTGGTCGCAGCGAGTGTGAAGCCCTGAGTTTCTCCCGAGCACCGGATAGACCAGGTGTGGCGGTGAACGTCTACACTCCCGGCGGTCAAGAGGATGAGGAGTCTATAGTCATCTTGGGCTGTGTAGCAAGTTTGAGTTTACCCGAGGATATATGAGACAGTCCCGTCTCAATAGACAACTAAATAAATACATAAACAATAAATACATAAACAGCCCTATGCAATTTATCCGGTCAATGTTAACATCGTTGGCAATGACTTCCTGAATTGTGCTACCCAAAGCACCAATAGCATATTCAACCCCAGGCACATAGGCTGCCTGGAACTAAAGTGCCCTGTACAGTTAGAGAGACGGCTAAGTCTGTGAGAAGTCAAGCTATACAGTGGGAGACTTGTTGAGGAGTCCTACATCTAATAAGCAGTCGATAATCTGAAAGGTAAGAAGAAGCCAGACATCCCAAGCGTGAGCATAAACCAATGATCCCATTAAGTATTGGGCAGAGACTAAGACTGCGAAGAAGACATACACATGTTAATATAGTCCTCACAAGGTGTTGTATATAACAGTCAAGAGGGGGAGAGAATTGATGTATCCAGGCATGACTGAGCAGATCCAGAAAACATGGTCTCCTTACACAATGGATATTAGTTTTGACAGAGAAGGAGCCTTTGACGAACACAACATGACTAACCCTGGAGAACGTTATATCAACTCGGGCCCTAGATGTATAGTTTAGGGACGATGCAGTTGTCTGGCATTCAAGAAGTTTTATCTCCTGGGTTTCATCTCCAACACCGCACAAAAGAAATACAAATCAATAAATACCTTCATATAAAATAGCCAGATGTCAGGAGCTGGGGACGGGGAAGAGGGAATGGTGTTTGAAGGGTCTGGATTCATTTGTAGAGGAGGGCAGACTTCTAGAATTCTGCTACACACTTCAGTTAACAATAGACACAACACACTTAAAGATTTAGGAGGGAAGATACCACGGTGCTGTGGAGTTTTAGCCACAATCAAGAAGAAGTAGTGGGTAGAGAGATAGCTACGTGGTTAAAGCGCTGGGCACACAAGCGTGAAGACTGTGGCCCACATCCCCAAACCCACATAAATGCAGAGCAGCTATGACAGCGAGAGACAGGGGAGCCCCCGAACCAAGCTGGTTAACAAGACTAGTTATATTAGTGAGCTCTGGGTTTGACTGAGAGATCCTCTACCAGTGATTACTAGTCATTATCAGTGAGCTCTGTGTTTGATTGAGAGAGCCTCCACCAGTGAATACTAGTCATATCAGTGAGCTCTGGGTTTGATTGAGAGAGCCTCTACCAGTGAATACAATGAAAGGGCAAATGAGGACAATTCCAGACATCAACTTAGGCCTCCACAGGCAAGTGCATATACATACTGGCACACAGGCACACAAGCACACATGCACATAAAAACACACCACACACATGAAAGACGGAAAAAGAAAATGCAAGAAGCTTAGGTCCTGTCAGTCAACAATCCGGCTCTCTGTCCCACTAGTGCTGAAATTCTCCTACCCCCTCCCCACCCCGAACAACGGAGTCACAGAACCAAGTATGGCACTCTTGTCGGTGGGTCTTAGGACATAGAAAATGCTGGCCTCATTTTCATCCTGGCAGCCACACTCTGCACCTTTCAGAGACTAATTCACTCCAAGGGAAGGGTCAGCGACAGGTAGAATCCTAGGAAGCCGCAGCGATCCCCCAGGCTTCCACTGTGAACGGAAACGGAGCTGATAGAATAAAGAGAAGTTTCCATCCCCAGCCGAGCCTTGCCTGATGGTTCTCCAGAGCTAAGAAAACTGCATGAGAGGCTTGACTTGGCACTCCATGTCCGTGTGACCTGCCCTAGTGACTTCACCCTTCCCCAGGCTGCCACGTCACACTAGGGTCATCGTGACAACCACATAGGACAGTCGGGGACTTTGGGCGCTGTGACAGAGACAAGGCTCTCGGCACATCTGTTGAGTCTCATTGCTGGCCGTGACTGTTACTATCTCACTCTCCTGCGGTTGAATTTGCTGTTCCCACCCCGGGGCTGTCATAGCTTAAGTGTTCTGTTTCCAAGGCTGAAATTGAAAGCAATGCGCACGATGTGTTGGAGAACTGAAAGCGACTTCTCCCAGCAGAAGGCTGTGACTCCGAGCCATTTGCATAGGGCTCTTCTCCAAGAGAGAACGTGCCTGCTTCTAATAACCAGCCCAGCCGTCTTTGCAGGGCCTACAGCTTGGGACGGGTGTCTCTCAGATGGACCACAAGCTCATGACTGCTCCCAGCCCACACCAGATTTCCTGAATCTTAGGCTTCTCGTCCACTGTGAGCATTTGGGTTTGTGATTTCTGATCCTGTGTTACTGTGTTTTCTCACAAATCGCAAAGTATATTTTCTAAAGGCAGAACAGTGGTACAGAACCTGTAAATCCCAGTGCTGGGGAAGTGGAAACAGGAAGCTGGTCCTGGCCAACTCACCTAACCCCGGCAGTGAAGGCCAGAGTCAGTGAGAGATTTTTGTCTCACGGAATAAGGTGATGTGTTCTCTGCCATTCTGCTGCTGAGATAAGAAAGCATGTCCAAAGCAACTTATGGCCAATGGTCCTCAAAGGTTCGAGTCCAGAGTGACCAGGTTGAGATGGAAGCAGACAGCTGAGCAGGACGCTGGCCAATCATAGGTGGTCAGCATGCCAGGAAGCAGAGTGGATGAGAACTGGCAAATCCTCCCAGAGACACATTTCTGCCCTCAAAGTCCCACAATCTCCCCAAACGGTGTCACTAACCAGGGACCAAGTGTTCAAATATGTGAACCCATGGGGAACATTTTCTCATTCAAACCATCCCAGGTAGAGAGCAACTGAGGAAGCACCCAGTATGGCCCCTTTGGACACACACACACACACACACACACACACACACGCACACACACATGCACACACACACACATACACACAGAGACACATACACATGCATACACACATATACACGTGCGCGCACGCACACACACATACATGCACACATACACACACACACTTTCAGCATCCCTCAGTGTTTGACTAACACCAGTGGATGATGCTTTGTGTTTGGCACAGCCCCGGTCTTTTCACGCGGCCCCCAGGGAGCCCTGGTTTGAGGACAGGACTCCTGGAAAGACTCTCGTCTGACTAGCTGACTCCCGGAGGAAGCAAGATGCTCTGCCTTCTGATGGTCAAAGGGAATTTCTGACTTTTCACAATAGAAAAGATTTCCAGGGATTTTTCTTCTCTCAGTTCTGTTAGAAAGAGTTTTAAAATTAAACCTCCTCCTTGCCCCAGCTCTCTCATACCAGGTGATTTTTGTCTGCTAGTTTTTAAACTTGTTCTAAAAGTGCATTCTTTTTTTTTTTTCCTGCACTAAATAACAAGCAAGCAAGACTTTCAGTTGCTAACGGCTTCTGATTTTTGTTGTTCTTTTTCATTTACTTCCCCGCTCCCCAATCACATCTTTCTTGGCAGAGACTTTTTGCATTTTATTTTCCCAATTCGAGTCCTTAATGAAAGCAAAAGCCAGTCTTACGTGGGTCTTGTATGAATTAGGGACCGTGTAAACAGTACTTAACAGTTCTAATTGAAGGTCAGTAAATCCCCGAGAGATTAAATGAATCCTGCAGGGAGCCGTGTAAATCTCCCTCCCTCTTAGGGCAGAGAAGCCAAGCCTTCAGCCTGCCTTGTGCAAGGCTTAATAAACATGGTATGCATCTAATCAAAACCATTTTGCACCCAAAGGGGTATGGGGTGTAAATCACAATTATACTTGGCACTAAACCCTTGGCCCAGAGAGGCCTGAGGTTGCCAAATAGCATCAGGAGCTGACTTCTGGGACTTAGTTGGTCGTCTGGCATAGGTTTTCAGGTCTGTGTGCCCAGCCGGCTTCTCAGCAGGAGAGACCAGATGGGGTATAAAATCTGCAAAGGATGGTGATTTCAAATGACCTCCTCGCTCCCTCTGCTTCCTTTGCTCTTTGCCAACTATGGCTTGATCAAAAAGAAATGTATTCATAGACACCCAGGGTAGATCTGCCTTCGAGTTCCATGAGCTGCTTCATCCCGTCCATACATAAGCCACTGGGCAAAGACGGTGGGAAGTACCAAGACCTCGAGAGACCCAGGGCGAAGAGAAAAAATTAAATTCAAGATCTGGTGGACATGGCGGCCAGCATGTGTCGTTTCGGCATCTGGGGAGACTGAGACAGGAAGGTGATGAGGTTGAGATTATCCTGGGCGATGGGATAAAATCCTGAATCGAAGAAGATAGAAGAGAAGCCAGGGTTGATGGGTTTTCAAAATCAGTTACTTGGGAGGCGGAGAATCACACATTGTTCCAGAGCTGCAGCCAGTTTGAGGCAACATGGTAAGATATCATCTCAAAAAGTAAAGTAAAAAACAAGGCAGCGAATCTCAGTCAACGGTAGAGTACCTGTCCAGCATGCATGAGGCCCTAGACTTAATCCTCACTACTGCAAGAAGGAGGAGCGAGGAGAGGGGGCAGCAGGAGGGAGAGGAGCTGGGAGGGGAAGAAAAGGTGGAGAAGCAGCCAGGATAGAAGAGGAGGAGGAAGAAGAGGAGGAAGAGGATGAAGAGGAGGAGGAAAGGAAGCCAGGTCAACACAATGCCCTTCCCCAGCACGGTGGTGCAGGATAGTCACAGATGAATACAAGGGCGTGATGGAGGTGCTGCGGGGGACAACACATCTCCTGTGGTCCTGAAGACGGGAGGAAACACAGTGAGAGTCATTTGTCAAGATTCCCCTCCAAACTCAGCGGCACCCCGGGTCTGTTGTGTCTGTGATTCTTGACCTGGGATCGTCCATCTCAGCACATGTGATTTTCTCCATTGCACACAGGAAAACTGAGGCTCTGGAGAAGGGAGAGAGTCTTTGCAGTCATCTGGCCGGTTGAATGAGAAACCATGTTGGGTCTCCCTCCATTTCAGAGACCGATCTTTACCATCCAATCAAGCTGCTCCTTAGAGAACCAGGGACACATTCCACCCCTCTGTTAGAGGGTTACAAGACAGAACACTGCAAAAGCACAGAGAATAACTAAGGAAGAAAGTTCTTGAATAACACTGTACTAGCAAGTTTTCTTTCATGTATGTTCATGCACATGTGTACATGTGCACATGTGTGCATGCATGTGCACATGTGTCTATGGACGTGCATGTGCATCCCTGATGATGTTGAGTGTTCCTCTTCAAGTGTGGTTCACCTTTGCTTTTTGAGACAGGGTCTCTCACTAGGCTGTATGGCCAGCAAACTCCAAGGACCCAACTTCCTCTTCCTCTCCAGTATTGGGACTACAAGCCATGCTAACCTGCCCAGCTTTATTACATGACCTCTAGGGATCCACTTCAGATCCTGATGCTGAGAAGGCAAGCGTTTTGCTGACTGAGCTCCCCCTCCTTGTATCCCCGTTATTTGTGTTACTGCTGTGCCACCATGCCTCACAAAACCTCCTTAAGGAAGGCAAGGTTCACAGTTGAAGGCGACAGTGCATCACTATGGGGAGGGTGCACTGGCAGGAGCATGAGGCAGCCGGTCACATGACACCCACAGTCAGGAAGCAGGTCAGATGAACGCTGGTGCTCAGCCCACTGTCTCCTTTTCACTCGGTCCATGGGACAGTGTCACCTGCAGTTAAGCTGGGTACTTCTATATCAATTAACCTACCCGAAACGCTTTCTCACAGGCATGGCCAGAGGCTTGTTTCCATGGTGATTCTGGATCCTGTCAAGCTGACCAACAATACTAATCGTTAGGAAGACCAAGTATCTCAGTGATATCAAGGAGTCAGAGATGTGCTACCACCAGCCAGCTGATCCTTCAAGGACGCTTGGCCATTGCTTGGGTCTTTGTTTCCAGTCTGGTAATTGTTGCCATACTGGATGGGATTCTTCATTCTTCTCTGGATGGCTCACCCTCCAGTCATCTGAGGGTTTGCTGGAGCATTCTGGGTTTCTTCCCATGATGCTCCTGTGACTCGAAGCCTTGACACCTCCCCATCACACTAATTGTCCCTCTGCATCTTGGCACCTTGCTGGCATGGACAGCCAAATCTCCCCTTTTCTTCCTCCTTCCATCCTCTGGCAATCGAGGAGCATCTCACCTTTGAGTATTCTCATGGTCATGGGCTATGTCTTCTGAGTTTCAAGAACGAAACACTTTTTGGCCAACCCAGGAAAAAATAGGGTCTTTGTAGGTACTTAGAAACTGTAGGTTTCTCAGTAGGAACCCAAAAGAACCTAATTGTATCCACATTTCCCCCATTCCATCTACAGATGTGAAGGCTCCTCTGTCCAGTCACTTTGTACCGTGTACAAACCCAGGAAGAACATACTTTTTTAATCGGTTCCATCTGATAGACAGGGTGTGAATACCAATAATTTCCTCTCTCTCAGTCCCCACTGCCAGGTTCAATGAAGGAACTCAGGGTTGTTGGTTGCCATGTTGTCGCCATGAGAGGAGTCGGGCACCCTGAGGTTGAAGCCACAAATGTAGATGATGGGTTGGAGAATGGCCTCCGAGACATGAGTCATTGAAACTGTTATTGATCTGCCCAGTGCCCCATTTCTGAAGTCTCTCTAGATTCTCCTGACCCCGTTTCGATGTGGAACAATCTTCTTGCACACTGTGAAGAAGTGTCTTTAACAAGGTGCCTTTTGGTTGGCTCAATAAAGAGCTGAATGGCCAATAGCTAGGCAGGAAGAAGCCAGGCAGGACTTCTTGGCAGAGAGAGAGGAAAAGGAGATGAATCGAGGCATAGGAAAGACGCCAGAGGACACAGAGAGGAACCAGGAGGTACAAAATGGAAGAGAGGTAAGAAGTCATGAGGCAAAATGTAGATGAATATAAATGGGTTAGTGTATAAGAGTTGGTGGGACACGCTTGAGTTATAGGCTGAGCTTTCATAATTAATAACAAGTCTCTGTGTCGTTTTTTGTGAGCTGGTGACCCAAAGAAAAATCCGTCTACACCATCTCACAGCTGCAATGGTTGCCTAAGTTAGGTTTCTGTTATGTCTGCTCCAGGATCTTACTTACTTGCCAGGTTCAAGACTCGTGGTTACAACTAAGAACTGATAGAAATACCTCAAGAAATAACCTCACCCTCTGCCTCTTCCTCCTTCACAACCCACCTCCTCTGTCACTTTCTCTTTCCCAATACCATGTATTCTCTTTTGTACCATCTAAATTTAGCCCACAAGTCACTTTTGGCCACAGGTCACCCCACAAGTTCCACACCAGTCCATGGCTGGATTCCCATTGGTCAGGTCCTCGTCTGTCCAGAAATAACCAGCTGCCCTCCCCAGCCACTCTCCCCCTTTCTTGGGAACTCATCTTTCGTATCTGAGAACAAGTTGTCTACAGAGCTGTCTACAGAACTAAGTGATGGCTGATGGGAAGTCAAAAGAAGGATCGGATAAATACTTAAAGGGGAGAGACTGAATTCAATGTACCCCTCCCCACCATTGCTTAGAATTCAGGCATCATGTGTTAGCCACAGCAGCCATCTCAGAGCAAAGATGACCGCCCAGCTCACAAGGAGAGCAAAGATGGAAGCCACTGAGGATGACCCATCGCCATGGAGTAGATGTGCAAACAGACCATTCATGATTAGCATGTTACAGAAGACAGAAAACACTTCCCTGGGTCACCGGCATTTTGCCTTTTGTTGGAGTTGCTGGCCTTTGTCTTAATCCACATACTCTTTGGTCAAGTCGTTTCAGCTTTTGGGGAAAGATTTGCTTGTGTCCACTCAGCCCACAGGGAGCAGCCAGCAGGACAGCCTGAGTGGTGTCTAGACTTGTGTGAGCTGGACATTTGGTCAGCTGCAAAACAGATACCAGAGAAAGAATGAGAATGTAGGGAGGAAGGAGTGTCACCTCGTTCCTGACCAGAAACAGAGAGAGAAGAGGGGACTGGAGACCTTCAAAGCCACGCCCCCATTGGCCTGCGTCCTCCAAATAGTTTCTACTTCCTATATTTTCCAGAACCTTACACACTGGTATCACTTAGCTGAGGACCAGTCTCCAATATAGGCATGTATGGTGATAAAATATTGCATATTCCAGCTATGAGACAAATGAAGGTGTTGGTCTCTCTAACAAGGGGCTCACGAGCTGGGTTGGCCCATCACAGCTCTTCTGAGAGAAGTCCAAGAGACTGAGTCTTTGGTCACCCAAGTCAACAAGTCATTATGTACGGTGCTCTTACGGAGAGTGGGCAGTCAGGCAGTGGCCATGAAGGGACTGCACTGGGAGCTGTGAAATGTCTGTCACACACTAGAGCTGGTAGTCCCGTGCACCTGCAGGGAGAGACTGCATGACCTGAGTGATGTATCATGGTCTCTGCTAGTGTCCCTTGATTCACTGAACACAGGCGTCCTATGGGCCTGCTCCCCTCATGCTGGGAAATGCACCCCTCTCCCCTCTTGCCCTGTTTCCAGCCCCTTCCATCCCTCACCCCCCCCCTCGTTCCCATGCCTTCCCCGCTTTTCCTCCTCCATATTCCTTCCTTTCTACCCCCTACAGTCAGCCTGGAGCCAGAGCTTCAAGAGTGAGCTAGCGCCTTAATTGCTTCTCTCCCCTCGGTGACATCAATTGGAGGTGACATTTCCCGGGCACCGCGCTGCATCCCTGTGGCTGCATATTCCCCCTGTCATAGGATATCACCGAAACTGTCACAAGTGGAAAGTTAGAAACCATCGGAGGAGTGGGGCGGGGAAGGGGGGGGACACTGAGATCCGGGGTGGCATTCAAAGGGTTGGTGAGTCTCACCTCCCAGAGCGGGTTCCAGAGGGATGGTCTGCCCTGGTGATCTCTGCCTGGGGAGCCTTGACACCATCTGACATTTCAGGATTTACCCAGCCAGGCTACACCAACCCGGTCTCTCACCCAGAGCATGGGGAAATGGACCGGATCCCCGACTTCACAGTCAACCTTGGAAAAGGCGTTGATGTGAACACGGGGAGCCACGCAGTCCAGCAGAGAGGCTTCACGGTCTCTTATGGAAGCTGATTCTGCCTTGAGCTCCACTTCCATCTCTTAAGAATGTCTCTTTCCAGCTATAAAATTGAGGCATAACCTCTGAGAAGCTACTGAGGACCACGCATGGAATTTCATCAGGTCTAGTGAGATAAAGACAGAGAATGCATTTGGGGAACCACCAGGAACGGCTTCCCCAGCTCCTCTGGTCACCTGTGGTCTTTCGTTATTGGCTGTTATTGGCATTGGTTAGGATCTTACGATATAACCCTGGCTGACCTGGAATTCAGTATGCAGACCAGGCTGTCCTCAAATTTACAGAGATTTGCCTGCCTCTGCCTTCCAGATACTGAAACTAAGGATGAACCATGTCTGCCTCAGTGTGCTCCATCTTTCAGAAAATGCTATCGGGTTCATTGCCAAGGAATATGCCCAAAATGACCACATGTCCATCTCCACTTCTACTAAATGTCATTTGTCTCCTACCTGGACTTTCTGTTTCCTTCCTTCTTTCCTTCCTTCCTTCCTTTCTTCCTTCCTTCCTACCTACCTTCCTTCTTATCTTTCTGGTTTTTGTTTGTTTGCTTTTTGAGATAGGGCTTCTCTGTGTAACAGCCTTGGTTTTCCCAGAACTCACTCTGTAGACCAGGCTGGACCCAAATTCACAGAGATCCTCCTGCCTCTGCCTCCCAAGTCCTGGGAATAAAGGCGTGCACCACCACTGCCCCACCATCTGTTTCCGTTCTTGAAATGTCTCCAGCCAAGGGCCACTTGGAAGTCACGGTTGTCTTTTCAGAGCCATGATCAGACCAGATCATTAGACCTTAGACCTTCAGGAGGATGTGGACAGAGAGTCCTCCCTGTCTGCTGGCCACACATACACACACACACACACACACACACACACACACATACACACACATATACCCTCACATGCACACATGCATGCATGCATGCATACACACACACATACACACACATGCACACACAAACACTGTGGACAGATAGTAGTCCTCCCTGTCTGCTGGCCACACACACACACACACAGACACACACACACTCACACATACCCTCACATGCATGCATACATGCACACACAAACACACAAACACTGTGGACAGATAGTAGTCCTCCCTGTCTGCTGGCCACACACACACACACACACACACACACACACACACACACACACGGTGGACAGATAGTAGTCCTCCCTGTCTGCTGTCCCCCACACACACACACACGCGGTGGACAGACAGTCCTTCCTGTCTACTGGACATGCCCCTGCCACCTACTTCTCAAGCCCAGCCTCACTTTTTGGATCACTGACCAGCAGCTCCCTGGTATTAACCCTGCCTCAAGTTCCCCAAAGCTATCTCAGAGCCACGGCCTGGGCTGTTTCTCAGCCTAAAATGCTCATCCATACAGCTGTCATGGCAACTGCACAGATAGTGCCTTTTAAGGTAGGTCACTAGTGAGTGCACCACCTGAAGTGACTTCCTAGGTCAGGCCCTCTCCCTTTCTCCTTTCCTGCTTTGCCCCGCGTTGTCTCCTTTCTCCCTTCTCTTCCTAGTTCTCTCTCCATTCCTTTCCCTCACTTTCTTTTCCTGTCTCACCCTTCTGTCTTTGTTAGTTATTATTGTTTCTTTCATCAACTTGACACAAGCCAGAGTCATCTGGGAGAAAGGAACCTCAGTTGAAAAAAAAAAAAAAGACTGCCTCCATCATATTGTCTGTAGGCAAGACTGTGGGGTGTTCTCTTGACTGATGGTTGGCGTGAGAGGGCATAGCACACCACGGGTGGTGCCATCCCTGGGCTGGTGATCCTGGAGTGTGTAAGAAAGCAGGCTGAGCAAGCCATGAAGAGCAAACCAGGAAGCAGCTTCCTCTTCCTCTCTGGCCTCTGCATCAGCTCCTGCCTCCAGGTTCTTGCCCTGATTTAGTGATGTGAGATGGAAGCAAGCGTGAGCCAAATAAACCCTTTCTTCCTTGAGCTGCGTTTGGTGGTGATCTTAACACAGCAATAGAAGGCAAACCAAGCCTCCTGAAACTGATCTCTCTCTCTCTCTCTCTCTCTCTCTCTCTCTCTCTCTCTCTCTCTCACACACACACACAGAGAGAGAGAGAGAGAGAGAGAGAGAGAGCAATGGAAGGCAAATCAAGCCTTCTGAAACCGATTTCTCTCTCTCTCTCTCTCTCTCTCTCTCTTTTTCTCTCTCTCTCCTTCCTCCCCCTCCCTTCGCTCTTCACTTTCCCCTCCCTTCTGTCTCCGCGCCATCTTGCTCCCCTCCTCTTCCCTCTGAGCCCCTCATCTGAGCCTCACACTTCTCATGGCCACTGCACCGCCAGCACACGGTTCAGTGCTCCAAGCCTAGGTGACATTGGAGACATCCATTCTGCTTGTGACGGCTGCACTTGATGGACCACACCATCCCATGAGCGTAGCCTTCCTCTAAGAGAAAACCTCTCTTGCCACCCATATGGGTGGAGATGCCACCAGTTCTTGTGTGGTTCTGGATTCACTTCCAGCAGCTCCCAAGATCACTGTTCAAGTCATTGCTTGGATGGACAAAGGTCAAACAATCACTATGCAGTTTGGCCCCCAAGATTCTTGAGGTCTCAGAAGTCAAAGGACCCATCGGGTCCCCACTTTTCAGACAGGGTGTTGGTTTTGGAAAAGTCACTTAGAGACCTGACTCTCTCCTGCAGCCTCCCCAGCCCATGGCTGCTCCATGGCTCTCCAACCAGGCCCTTTGTTCAAGTCTTTGCATGCCTGGCTTTGTGCATGCCGTCCTCTGCCAGGGAAATGAGGTGTCCGTCCCACTGGGAGTATCATCTGGATCCCCCGTGTCTCTCCACAGCCCTTGCTCTGCCCGTGTCTATTTCTTCTTGCTTTGGTAAATTACTTTCCCGAGTGCCCACTCACGAGATTCAACCCTGTGGTGTCAAGCAGGCCCTTTGTTAGGGACCACTGGACGCCCATGCAGAGCGGAGCACACAGGTGCTCTGTAAATTCCTACGGGGTGAACATGAGTACAGACCTGATGCCAATGGAAAAACCTCAATTCTCCAGTACTGTGCTCACGGGGAGACCTTCGAGTCCTGCGTCCCCTGTAGCTGCTTTTCACGGGTGCTTCTACCATCAGCTGGATTTGATTATTAATAATAGAAACAGCTTAGGATTTATGGGGCACCGTGGAACCGTGGCTGACTAGTGAGTTGGAGCTTTGCACGTGAGAACCGGCCGGCTACCTGAAACCCAGCAGTTCCTAAGGAAGGAAAAGAAAGCCCGATCTGCTTCTGCAGCGTGAAAGGCTCCTCTGTCGCTGGGTTGCTCTCCCCCAACTCTGACTGGCCACCCTCCCCAGGCTGCCGTCACAGGATTGCCCAGAGGCAGGACTCTGAGGCTCGGGGGAATCTCAGCCAGAGCTCTCTGGGGCTTGGAGAGAGGCCTTGGGGGCGAGGGTGATGCAAGTTTGCTTTGGGCCCGCAGGACTGCTGTGGTCGGCCCACGGCATGCTTGGAATCAATTGCAGGCATTCAAAAATCAGATTTTACGTGAAAAGAAATCTTCCGATTCCTCTCCTCTCTTGAAAAATAAGAACTTCGGGCTGTATTCCCGTCTGGCAACAGTTTACAGGAGTTGATGAAGGCTGTGTCCTTCTAGAAGGGTGAGGGCCCCGGTTCACCCAGGCACCCCTTTTCTTTGGAACGCCACTTGCATTCCAGACCTGCCTCACCCACTGTATAAAGGGTCTAACCATGGAAAGGGTGGCGCCCAAAACTTGCCCCTGCTCTGTTTCAGGATAAACGGGGTCACTAAGATCAGCCAGACCCCAGGTCTCCTACCCCTGGCCCCAGTGTGCATTACCCTGGGATGCTCTGAGGCCAACCACTGCATTCACCCACCAGGACTGCGGTGGCAACATCATGGACCAGTCAACTTCTATTGCAGAGAATTTGCCCAGGTGTCCAAATTCAAAGTACCAGCAAAGTCACACTCCTCTGGAGAGTACAAGGGACCTGCTTTCTTGTCTCTCCCAACTCCAGGTTCAGCAAAGCACCCTCTTCTTGAGCATACAAGGAACCCGCCTTCTTGTCTCTCCCAACTCCAGGTTCAGCAAAGCACCCTCCTCTGGAGAGTACAAGAGACGCACCTTCTTGTCTCTCCCAACTCCAGGTTTATGAAGTATGGGCTTGTAACCACACCCATCCCATCTCCCAACGGCATCCAGAAGGCCTCCTTGGGTGCCCACACATACATCTACACATCATCATCATGAAATACTTTAAAAATTAAATATAGTAATAACAAAAAGATACCAGTTAAGAAAACTGAATCTATTTGTAAGTTACGAGAGCCATGGTTTAATTCACAATGATGAATTCACAATTATGAGCCCATTGTAGCTATCTTGAAGTATAATTGTATAAGTTATAAAAAGAGACTTTAATTGTATCTTGTGTAGGATTATAATGAATTATAATAAACAACTATGAATCAATTAGGATATACTTTCCAAATATTTTTCTCAATTCTCAAAAGCAAGACTACGAAAGCTTAAACAAATGGGGGGGGGGTCCACTTTCCACAGTGAGTGGATGATCACACAGGGAAAATTGTCCTTCTCCTCAGAGGTGAAAAAGACTCAACCTGATGCCCACAGCTAGCTTGGGGGTGTGGGGCAGAGCACCCTCAAATACTGGTAGCAGGACTATTAACTGGTACGGGGAGGAGGAATTTTAGAATTTTCCAGTGCCAAATTATACATTTATCCTAAATATCTATATTGACCAAGCTTTTTGTCCCCTTCTGGGGCTCTGATCTAAAGAAACAGGATCTGGAAGGTGTCCTCCATAGGCTCAGGTATCTGAAAACCTAGTCTCCAGGTAGTGCACTGTTTTGGGAGGTCGTGAAACTTGTCAGACATGGGACTACTGTGGCATCCATGTGTCACCAGGGGTTATATCTAAGTCCAGTTCCTGCCCAGCTCTCTGCTTCCTGGCCTTCCACCAGCTCCCACCAGTATGAGCTGAGCCTGCCCACCATGCCCCGCACCCTAGTGGGCTCTCTGGCCTCTGTGATAAACACGGGAGAGTGACCTAGAGAGGAAAGGGTTTATTTCATCTTACAACTTCGAGTAACAATGTATTGTTGAGGGAAGTCGAGGGAGAAACTCAAGCAGGAGCAGAGGGTGAGATCCTGGAGGAAGTCGGTTAAAACTCAGCTTCCTCCCTTGTGGAACCCAGGTCCACCCACCCAGGACTGGCACCCCAAACCACCAATCAGATAAATGCCCCCATCCTGCCATAGACGACGTGGCTCTCAGACTGAGCTGGATGTGGCAAGCCAGGCTCCCTCAAGTAACTCCGGGCTGTGTCAAGTTGACAGAGCTCTCTAACCCAGAGACCTTTCCACTGTGATGGACTGAAATCTCTGGGAACCCGGGAGCCCAAACTGACCTTCTGTCATGTGTTTTCTGTCCTGTGTTTTGTTACAGTAGCCAGAAAATAAAGGGACCCAGAAACACCCCAAGATTAATTGGTGATTGCCAAAGTCACATGTAAAATGGAGAGACATTTTAAATTCTATGAAATAAAGTGGTCTTTACACAAGGGTATTTTTCAACATGAAAAACACATATTTGAAAAAAAATTGTAAACTTTAGATCAGAAAAATTAAGGGAGAGAATGTTACAAAATGACAAAACATGGTATACGTGCGTGCGTGTGTGTGTGTGTGTGTGTGTGTGTGTGTGTGTGTGTACCCCTGTGAGTGTGTGACTTTAAAAAGAGAGGTCAAAGGTCGCCAATATAACGGAGTTGGGCTCAGGCATTCCACCCTGAATCTTTCCTGCATTTTCCAAGCTGTCCTAAGGGTGGTTGTCATTCTGCTTGTGAGGATGCACTGGCAGCTCCCAAACACAGCATAAGGCTTAATTCCTGCTCCTGCCTTTGTCTGAGTCACATGACTAGTTCTAACCAATATGCTCTGAGGACAGAGTCCAGCATCCCTTCTGATCCAGGACACCTGATACGTTGACCAGGTCCACCAAGTGACCAGGATGTGCAGAGCCCCACGTCTCACCCAGGGTGGACATGCACCACGGGGCCCACTGAGGCAGGGTAGCCATGTGTTATTGCAGCAAGACCTCGTTTAGACTGACTGCAGCGTGACTGCTGCCTTCCAGTGCAGAGAAAGAGGGCATCAGAAGGGCAAAGGGATGGGGCTGCCAACCTCACGCACATTTTAGGAGGGCAAAGAATAAGAATGTCTTCATTCCAAAGAAAAACTTCCTTTACCAAAGACCAGCTCGCCTGTCCTTTTGTGCAGCTGTGTGTGTATAGTGCGTGTGCATGTGCGTATGTGTGTGTGTGTAGTGTGTGTGCATGTGCGTATGTGTGTGTAGTGCGTGTGCGTATGTGTGTGTGTGTGTAGTGCGTGTGCATGTGCGTATGTGTGTGTGTGGTGCGTGTGCATGTGCGTATGTGTGTGTGTAGTGCATGTGTGTGTAGTGAGTGTGCATGTGTGGCTGTGTGTGTGTAGTGCGTGTGCATGTGCGTATGTGTGTGTGTGTTGCACGTGCATGCGGGCCAAAGGTCAACAACAGGTGTCGTTCCTGAGGCACCATCTACCTCGCTTTCGAGACAGGGTCTCTCACTCATCCTGGGGCTGAGTCAGCTGCGCTGGCTGGCCCCTGAGCTCAGCGACTGACCCATCTCTGCCTCCCCAGCCCTGGGATCACAAGTGTGAACCACCATGCACAGAGCTTTTCACTGATGCTGCCAGGACTGAACTCAGGTCCTCACACTTGTGACAAGCACCCTACTACCTGAGCTGTCACCCCCTTTAAGACTAGATCTCACTCTGGAGCCCAGGTTGGCCTTGGTATCCTGGTTCACACTCTTCTCATGAGTTCAGGTTCCTAATGAGTCTGGTGACTCCCCTCCCTGTCAAGACCGTGTCAAGGACACGGGAGCCACAGGCATTAGCAGCTGTGACTCCAGGATGAGACAGCATCTGGGTGTGAGTCTTGGTCTTTTTTTTAAATTTTTATGATTTATTTATCTTTTATTTTATGTGCATTGGTGGAAAGGTGTCAGATTCCCTGGAACTGGATTTTCAGACAGTTGTGAACCCAGGTCCTCTGGAAGAGCAGTCAGTGCTCTTAACCGCTGAGCCATTTCTCCAGACCCAAGTCTTGGTCTTGACCTTTACAAATTTAGCTTTGAGCCAATGCCTCTATTTCTTGGATCTCAGCTCTTGTGTCCTATCTAATAAGATTTTATTATTATCAAAGGGCTAACAAAGGGCCTGGGCTGTAGGATCGGTGACCACACGTCCACTACCGAACCAAGACAGTTTAAAGAGGAGATGCTGTTACTGTACTGGAACCAGAAAGGCACACAGTATGTGTCTTGTGCACACCTGGACACAACGACAGTCCGTGTCAGGGGCTCTCCATTTGGTCCCACACGAGGAACTCTAAAACATCTCAACATGGAAAGAAGCTAGGCTGTGCCTGTGGGTTGTGAATTTTTAAACTTCCTGTGTGTAGCCACAGAGGAGAACCTCTGCCCTTGACATACGGAAGCCAAGGCCATTGTCAGTGTCAACAGATGACCGCCATCACTGTCTGCAGGGGACATTGTGAGAGTTAATATGGCTCATGGCCACACGCACAATGCCTGTGTAAGGAGTTTAGTGACCATGACTGTGAGGATCCTGAATATTAGCAGAGAAGTATATGCCCCTGGTACTGTCTTGCTGGTTACCTTGAGGCTGGCTCAGACTAGTGGATCTCAGCCCAGGGTGATTTCGTTCCTAAGGACTATCTAAAAGTGACTGGAAATCTTTTTGGTTCTGAAAACTGGCAGCTCACGGCTTGAGGAAGGGCTCAGGTTATAAAGTGCTTATTATATAATCGTGAGGGCCAGAGTTTGGATTCCCAGACACCCACATAAGAAGCAGGCCAGAAAACAGCACACCTAAGCCCCAGAGCTCAGAGCAGAGGGACAGGGGATTCATGAGCAAGCTTAGTAGCTAGGCTAACCAAGTCAACAAACTCTGAGCCGAATGAGAGACCCCCACCTCCATATAAAACGCAGAGTGTGACCAAGGAAGACATCCAAGGATATTAGTCAGTTTCTGCATGTATGTACACTCATGCATCTGCACATATGCATGTTCTTACATACATGTCAATATGTTAGGGACATAAGGCTAGTCTGAACAGGTGAGACAGTAGCAAGCTCTAGCTCTTCGGGCTACATCTCCAGCCCAAAGTCTCTTGAACCAGAAAGTTGCATCTGAACTTTAGAAATAGCCTTCACAGTTGACCAACAATCCCCGGCACACGCCAGGTCTAAATGGAGAGGAGAGACCCTGAGACTGCCCTGGGTCACACCATTAGCACCCCACTTCAACTTCCTCTTGGATGCAGGTCGATGCGTGCCAGGTATGCACTCAAGACTGTCTCTTGACTTTGAAAGGAGTCGCTCTAAAGTCTTGGCATTGTCCAGACCTGGAAGTGTTTATAAGAGACGTTCTTGGCAAAGAAAGTTCGTGTAGGGCAAAGCAGAAACAGATTTCTTTTCTTCCTCTGGCTGGCTTCCTTGGGGCACCCCAGACAGGCTCTGTAACACTCCAGTCATGGAAAGGGAACAGCTGGGATAGAAGACTGTGGGACGTCGAGGGTTCCGTGCAAGGAGGGCCACACTGAGGGTGGGCTCCGACTGTGCTGGGGAAAGAAGGGAGCAGAATTAGAGGGAAGGAGAAGAGGAGGGAGGAAGAAAGAAGTGTGAGCAGAAGGTTAAAATCATATGAGGGCAGATCAAATATGAGGTTGATCTATATATGGGTTGATGGGGGTAGATTAAGAAATAAATTGATGACTGTAAGGATGGAGGGATGGGGAGAAAAGGAGAAAGGGAGGGGGGAAAGACAGAGGGATGGATGGAGAGGTGAATAGAGAGATAGATGGAGAGATGGCAGGAAGGATGGATGGATGGATGGATGGATGGATGAATAGATGGATGATGGATGGATGGATGAATAGATGGATGGATGGATGGACGGACGAGTGGGTGGACAGGGGTATGTGTGGGTCAATGGTAGGTAGTGAGTAGATGGGTAAAATGATTCATTTTTAAGCAAAAGCTCAAACTCTTAGCTTCCTAATTTGCTGAGATATGAGAAGCCCAGCCCGCATACTCTCTGCTTTCTCTGTCATGATGGACTGAACATTTTAAAACCAGGAGCCAAAGAAAATACCCCCTCAAGATTTACATATTGCTAGCTTTTGGCCAGTGGCAGCTACTGTGGTTCATAGCATAGTGATCACAAAAGGACATCACCTCCCAATCCATAGATACAGCTAGTCACCATAAACATGTATTGGCCATGTATTCTCTATGACGTGTGGTTCTAATGACTTCATATGTTGTTCAAACCCACTTAGCCCATGTAATATCTCAACTAAATGGGTACTATGACTAGTCCTATTTCTCACACGAGGAAACTGAGGCCCAGAGAGATCGAATCACTTTGTATACTGGATGCACAGCTAGTCCTGGAGAAGTTACCCCAAGCCCAGGATAGCTATCTATTGTTCTGGCCTCCCTGCCTCACCCCTGCCTCACTCCTACCTCACCACTCCATCAGTCTATCCCTCCTTCCCTGCCTCACCACTCTATCAGTTTAGGCCTCCCTCCCTGTCTCACCCTGCCTCACCCCTGCCTCACCACTCCATCAATCTATCCCTCCTTCCCTGCCTCACCCTGCCTCACCACTCTATCAGTTTAGGCCTCCCTCCCTGCCTCACCCTGCCTCACCACTCCTTCAGTCAATCCCTCCCTGTCTGTCTCACCCCTGCCTCACAACTCCATCATCTATCCCTCCCTGCCTCACCTCTGCCTCACAACTCCATCATCTATCCCTCCCTGCCTCACCTCTGCCTCACCACTTCTTCAGTCTATCCCTCCCTGCCTGCCTCACCTCTGCTTCACTACACCATCAGTCTATCCCTCCCTGTCTGCCTCACCCCTGCCTCATAACTCCATCATCTATCCTTCCCTCCTGCCTCACCACTCCATACTGTTCACCCGTCCTTGTATTACCTAGCAATAAAAGAAAGTCTCACAGCTACTCATCAAAGGAGGAGACTTGGGTCTGGCCACACATCCGCCATCTATGACTGTGCTCTGGGTCAGTACCTTTCATACTCCATGAAGACCCCTTAGGACCTTTCAGATTATCGCTTCTTCATCAACATTCAGGTTCTTCTAAGAGATTGCACCATTTATTTATTCATTCATTCATCATTCATTCATTCATCATTCATTCATCATTCATTCATTCATCATTCATTCATTCATTCATCCATGCTACAGATATTGTGTCAGGCTTGAGGATAAGTGTAAGCTTAAAACAACATGCCCCTGACCTGTAGGAACAACATCGGAGGTGTGTGGAGCTTCGCAGACATGCAGGGCTGGGGGGTGGACTGTAGAGGTTGCCCTGCAGAAACAAGCATGGAGAACAGCTTCCACCATCCTGCATGTCGGCTGTGCCGGCATCGCTAAGTCTCCAGCACACAGCTCTCTGAGCAGGGTCTTCAGTCCTCAGCTTAGCCTCATGTCCAATGCATTTAGAGAGGGGGAGGAGAGAGAGAGAGAGAGAGAGAGAGAGAGAGAGAGAGAGAGAGAGAGAGAGAGAGGAACGAGAAAGAGAGAGGAGAGAGAAGAGAGAGAGAAGAAAGAGGAGAGAAGAGAGAGAAGAGAGAGAAGAGAAGGGAAGGGAAGGGAAGGGGAGAGAGAGAGAGAGAGAGAATAGTAGAATAACATCCTCATTTCACCTATGGGAAACATGTAAGTTTTCTTAGGCAGTTGCCACACACATCAGAAAAGAAACTTTGTCTTGCAGTAACAGATGGAGCCTTGTTTTTTAGGGAACATTTCTTCCAGACCATTGTCAGCAGCGTGGCCAGGTTCCTGGCACTGGTGACGAGACAGAGACACCAGGTCTCTGAGCCCAGTTGGTGATGTATTTACTGTATTGACTTGGTAATGTCACCTTCCTCTCAGCGTGTCTGGATTACCCTTTGCAAAATGAATCCAATGTGTTCTTCCTCCTTTGCTGGGCTATTTGATGGGGGTTAAAAAAAATCCATCCATGTATGTTCAATTCCCAGCACCTAACAGGCACTCAGTGTGTTATTCTGAAAAGCCCTGCTTTTAAGATTGGGTCTGGGTCTGAGGCCTCCCCCGCTTGCCTGCTGGCGGCTAAGTGACATCCTTGAGTCTGTCTGTCTCCAAATCCTAGTGAGAATTACAAGAAAACAGCCAGGTGTCTATTGAGTACCACCCAGGTAATGCTTGCTACTGCTCCTGACTCTATAATTGTCTGATGTCACTATCTCTTTGACATGACAATATTTCCACCTATGTGCCCACATGTGCACATGCACACACCATATGCAGTTGAAACCATCACACAGAGATCCAAGTTAGGTAGAGGGCAGCATCCTGAGGCTTGTTCCTTTGGGAAGCACCTCAGTTAGGTACCCATGGAAATACCTTGCTGTGTTTATTTCTCAGGAATAAGTATCCTGGTGACATTGCGCCCTGTCCCCACTCAGGGCCTAAGCAGGGGGAAATTGAAATGTAGGGTGCTCAAGCTTCAGATTCTTTATCTTCTGACCTGCAGTTAGGGGGATAAGAAGTGCTAAGGTCCTGAGAGGAAAAAGAGCCCCCCACTGCCAGCCCTTACCCCATTACTTCTGCTGCCGTTTTACATCTTGGGTTGCCTAGCATATTACAAAGTGGTGCCATCTCCTCCTCCTCGTCTCTCCCTCAAGCCCCCACCCAGCCATTCACAGAGACTTGGCTGGCTCCGAAGGTTCCAGACAGTAGAGCTAAACACGTTAGCCGACAGACGAGCGCAGCACAAGAGGCGGCAGGAATCAAATAAAAGGCAAACGCGGCAGCCACAGGTCAGCGCTGTATAAATATTTATGCTGGAGGAAAACTTGGTGGCTGAGTAACGACCTTGTGGCTGGTATTAATAGAGATAATGTGTGTCTCTAGAACGTGCCGCCAGAGAGAGAGAGAGGGGTGGGCGAGGGGGAGGCAGGGGCTGGAGAGGGGATGTTATAAATCTTCGTGCCAAGCCCAGACCCTACTGACCTTTTCTCCCCTCCCCATCCCGTGCCTGCATCTTCACATCTATTTTTCCTCCTTTTTGGCTGGCCTGTCTCAACTAGGGCACCCACTCACGTCTGCATCCGCCATCTGGGGCAGACTCCTCTTGTGGCGACCAGGGCCCCTGCACCGAGTGGAGTATACAGCTGGTGTCTCATGCGGACATGGGGCAGTGAGCGGATTAAAGATGTGCTTCTTGCCTCAGATTTCTGTGACCCCAAAGATGGGACCAGAATCTGTTAAAAAGCAAAGCAAAACAAACAAACAAACAAAACCAAGCAGGCACAGGCTCATAGGTCCAGCGATGAGGAGGTAGAGACAAGAGGATCCCGGGAACTCACTAGCCAGCCAGCCTCATTCTATCAGTAGGCCCTCATCTGGGAGATTCTGCTAAAAAAAAAAAAAAAAAAAAAAAAAGTTCCTGAGGAACTTTGGCCTTTGGCCTCTATATGCATGCTTACTTGCATACACAATGCAAATCTCTCTCTCTCTCTCTCTCTCTCTCTCTCTCTCTCTCTCTCTCTCTCTCTTTCTCTCCCTCCCTTCCTCTCTTTTTCTCCAGCTCACTCCCTTCCTCCCTCCCTTCCTCCCCCCTCTGTCTCTGTCTACCTCTCTCTCTCTCTCTCTCTCTCTCTCTCTCTCTCTCTCTCTCTCACACACACACACACACAAAGAAGAAGAAGAAGAGGAAAAGGAAGAGGAAGAGAAAGAGGAGGAAGAAGAAGAAGAAGAAGAAGAGGAGGAGGAGGAGGAGGAAGAGGAGGAAAAAGAAGAGGAGGAGGAGGAAAAGTAGGTAAGAAAAGCAAAATCAAACAACTTGAAAACAGAGTGGAGCTGGGACACAGTTAGGTCAGTCCAAAGGGCAGGCAGAGGAGGGATAATCCTGGATGTTAGGTCCGCCCCGACTTTTTTCTCTGCCACAGGGCTCTTAGCCAATTCCCACATGCAAAGTCATTTCTAGAAGCATGCAGAATATGAGTAATAGCCACACACCCACCCACACACACACACACACACCTGAGAGGACCACAACTGGCTTTGTCCCAAGCATCCTAACTAAGCCACTCTATTTGCGTCCCAAAGCCTTCCCTCATTTAGGACTAAAAACATGAAGAAAAAGAAAAAACTGACGAGAGTAATTTGGCGGCTACAAATGCACCTTCCCCAGAGCAGTCTCGAAAAGTCTAAAAACCACAGCGAAGTTTTGCAAAGTGAAGTTCAGCAACCACATGTCTTGAATGTGGGTTTATTTTTCGTTTTAATAAAACTCAAGGCAGCCCAACACGCACGATGTGTGTGCCCCAGCTCCTGAGATAACACACCTCCAGACCGACAGAGTCTGCAAAGGGATTTCAGAGGCAGGCACTTTTTTTTCCCCCAACAAACTGTCTGAGAGACGCATTGATGGGAGAAAGCCTCTCACTTTCAGCTCACCGTGGTGAGCGGGGCACAGCAAACCACAGAACAGTCTGTGAGAAGGAGGAGATGGAGGGAGCCACACGCACCTCTTTTTCCCTCCACCCCACTTTGTTTCACTCAGTCCTCCAGGTCCTGAGATGGGGGTCACTCACATTCAAGGGCATCTCTCCCTCACAACCACACCCAGAAGTATTCCTGAGTTTCCTAGGTGGGTTTAAACCCAGGCAAGCTGACAGTAGACTGTGGTGACTTCAGTGAGAAATGTCTCCCATAGTCTAGGCCCCTGGTTGGTGGCACCATCTGGGGAAGGTTCTGGAACCTTTAGGAGGTGGGGTCTTGCTGGCGGAAGTGTGGCACTCTCCTCACTTCCTGTTCTCTCCCTCCCTCTCTCTCTCCTGATAGCTTCCTCTGTTTCCTCTGTGTGGATGAAAGTGAGACCAGCCAGCTTCCACACCTCCCCTCCATAATGGGCTCTACTCCTCTGGAATCCGAAGCTAAGATAACAACTCTCTTTCCCCCTACGTTGATTTTTGTCAGACTATTTTATCACAGCAACAGAAAATCAACTAATGCCAAGACCGACCACGGCGCTGGCCTGGCATCAGATGTGAGAAGAGTGTAAAGGGCCTTCCTGATGTCAGATCCAAAATTCACAGCCCGTTGCATGTCACCTGACATCACTCACCACGCTATGTCAACGACCCGATGTCACAATGCCTGGGGATAGCGTCTGATTTCAGGGGCATACCGAGTCACACAAACAGGGGTGCTATGCCCTGGACACACCGTCTACGCAGTTGTGACAAGCAGGGTCTTTAGAGCACTTACCTTACAAGGACCTCGAACACTGTGTGGAACAGCATCCACCTGAGTTAGGTCGGGGAACACCCCAGACCTAGAGAAGTCGCTGTCTCCTACTAGGCAGACTCCCCTTTGGTAGTCAGTTCATCTCCGTGAGGGCGTCCATAGCCTGGACTCATGCTCAGCTCCATGAGGACTAAGAAGTCAGATCTGGGCTCTACCGTCTCACCCATGTGAACAATGACAAGTCCAGAAGACGGTTGTCAACAAAGTCTTCTTCACTCCCATGTTGGGACAACAACACACAGCTACAGCCCAGGAAGGCCTGTGTCCTGGTCTCATTTCGGTTGCTGTGACGAACTACTCTGACACCTAGCAACTCCGCAGAGAGACGGGCTGACTTCAGTTTGCAATCGCAAGTCCCAGTTCACCGCAGTGGGAAAGTCAAGACCAGAGCGGCAAAGGACTAGTTATTCACCCGCAGTCAAGAACAGGGGGAGATGGATTCACGCGCACCTGCTTGTTTGTTAACGCGCCACTCAGTGTCACCATTCTTGGACAGGTCAGGGTCCCCTGACTAGGGAGTGGCGCCACCTATGCCAGGCTGGGTCTTCTCACAGGCAAGCCACGCTGGACAAGCCTCACTGGTCTCCTCCCCAGGCTTCCTAGGCTGTGCCAAGTTGTGTGTTATAACTAAACCTAACACCTCGTGTTTTAGGTTGCAACCTCGCTGAGGAATTCCGAGCAGAAGCAGGAGGAGGGGTCCGAGTGAGAACAGGAACAGAGGCGGGCATGGGGAAGTTGAGACAGAGTCTTCGCGACTGGGAAGTCAAGACAACGTCCGTTGCGACGTCCCAGGCCCATTCCCATCTCTTCCCTTTCTTTCCTTCCTCTCCTAATGATTCTGCTTCCCCCTTTTGCCATCTCTCTCAACCTTCTCTTGGCTCTCCTTTCTGTGCTGATCTCCGCACCAGTTCCCACAAGCAAGACCAGAGGTGGTTAACCGTCTAGGTGACCTCTGCGTTATCTGTAGGGACGGGGGCTCTTCCAAGCTCACACAGCCAGGCCCAGAGGTGGCTAATCACAATAACCCCTATGCTCTGTGTGATGGAAACCACACCAGATGCTCCCCATGGCCTTGAGATAGCTCGCGTAGCCTATCTTTAGACCCCATCTCCGTGGAAGAAGGGACGTGTGCTTTGGGAAGAGTTTAATGTAATCGTGCCTTGCTGTGCACAGGGGACTGCATTACACCAAGAAACATTTTTCTGAATTGCACTAAAATTAAATATGTCTGAAATAAGCTATCTGGTGTCTGACTCTAGAAATCTTAACGAACACCAGCTAACTAACTTGTGTTGGACTGGATTTTCTTCTTGGCTCCCAACGATCAACACTGGTCCCTGGTTCTCACAGAGACCCCCACAATTGACCACCCCAGGTGCCTTCTGTCAGTCTCTTGTCCTTGTCTACAGGTTGGCAGTATACTCCGTAGCTCAGGCCTCTAAGAAGCCATGGAACTGACTTGTCTGGCTACTGTTCACAGCAAACCTGCCACCCCGCCTGTCTTTGACCAGGCACCAGCCTCTCAGTCAGTCATCCACGGCCATGGTGGTCGGTGGGTGTGGGCCATGTGATGCACAGCATGGCCACCTACAGGGCAGAACATTTTGCATTAACAGAATTTGCAAAAGAGTCCGTCCCCACACATCGCTCACTCTGTAACCAAGGACTGTGCCTGTAAAAAGGGAAAGAGATGTGCAGGCCAACACCACCATGAAAACAGAGCCAAACTTGGAATGTAGGCCAAGATTCAGTTCCTGGCTCCTCCCCACAGTTTGCCTCCTCTGAGACTCTCAACCCTCCCCATTCCCCCAAGACAGGGTCTCCTGCAGCCCAGGCTTGCGGGCGACCAAAGACGACTTTGAACTTCTGATCCTCCTGCCTCCTTCTCCTGAGAGCTGGGGTTACACCGTACCTTGCTGATGAGGTGCTGCGGATGGAACCCACAACTCCATACATGCTAGGGAAGCGCTCTAACAGCTGAGCTGCATCCCGGGTTCTCCATCTGTTAAATGGAGAAAAAGAAAGCCGTCCCAAACCACATCTCAGGTAGAGTCCATAAATTAAGCTGGATTATAGATAAGGACATGGTCTGAAAGCTGTAATGTTGGAATGTGTGTGTGTGAGTGAGTATATACGTAGATGTGTTTGATACATGTCAGGGTAACAATTTATCAATGTTTAGCTTATCTACATTCATTATCCAAGGTCTCAGAGATACTTACTAGAAAGATTTTATCTAACTTCACTTAACCAATTATTCCTGGTTCAAGTCAGGATACTAACTCAATTTCAAGGCGGCCCGGGAAGCTGTTGAGCTGGGCTTTCTTTAATTATGAGTACTAAAAAGATGCATTTCTCCAGCGAGAAGAAGAGAGGCCATAGGGGTAGGTGGGAAACAGAAGCTGGGCAAGGCATCGCAGGCCTGGAATCTCAGCACTCAGGAGGCTGAGGTAGGAGAATTGAGGGCCTGCAGCCAGCCTGCGTTATATAGTAAGTTTGAGTTACATAGTGAGACCCTCAAACAACGGTACCAATAAAACCAAGGGGCCAGGAAGGTGGCTCGGCATAGAAAAGGTTTGCCGTACAAGCGTGAGGAACTGAGTTCACACTCCTGATACCCACACAAAAAAATGGGAACAGCGACTCATGACTGCAATCCCAGCAGCTAGGATGGGGACAGGGCATCCCTACAGCCCACAGGCCAGCTAGTCCGGCCCAAAAGCAAGCTTCCAGCCCAGCAAAGAGACCCTGTCTCAAAAGATAAGGTGGAGAGCTGTAGAGGAACACATCTTAGTGTCAATTTTTGGCCTCCACATGATTTGGGATGAGGGACATTCCCAAAAGCCTAGATCATGCTGGATGTCACCTTTATCTGTCCTCTGCCACTGCGCGTGACCACATAGCTAACCTACTGGTTCCCTAACATTCATTTGCCTGCACCCTGGTCGCCTCCCCCTCCAGGCAGGCTCACACCTCTCCCATCTGCCTGACTTCCCACCCCTGGTCATTTTACTTTCTCCTCTCCAATACTTACCGCTCCGTGCCAGCACTTCAGTAGCTGTGAAGGGTCCAATTGTGCGGTTGATCTCTAATGTAAGGTTAATGCCTAATTAGCTCATCTAACATTCATTTTGTGGATAATTCATGATAGGTCATTAACAAAAGCCGGGGCAAGTGGAGGGGCATGTTCGTGGCCATAAATCAGAGCCCTAAAGCATCAAAGAAGCAGGAAAATGCATGCATTATTCAGGTCAAGCAAAGAGCCGGGGCTGTGTGAGACACCTTAGTGCTCTTTTGACCCCGAAGTCCATCCGGGGACCACATGAGAAGCCGAGCAACATTTATTGTGAACCTATATGGTTTCCAAGGCAAAATGGAGGCCCATCTCCTGGTCAGCATATGGCCCCACAGTTCAGGCTCAGATGCAGAGCTGTCGGGCTGAAAGCATCCTTTAGCTGACAAATAGGGCACAGCTGCCACCCGGGAACAAGGCCTTTTATCAGTCACCTACTAAAGGACCAAACTAAATGTTCGTGTGATCCCTTGAGTGCGTGTCTGCTTTAGTGGGGAAGGGGTAACGTGTGTGTGTGTGTGTATGCACGTGTGTATAGAGGTCAGAGGAGAACACTGGGTGTTGTTCCTCGGACTCTGTCCACCTTCGTTTTAGAGACAAGGTCTCTCACTGGCCTAGGACTCACTAACTAGGCTTGGCTGACCAGCCAGCTTGCCCCAGGGACCTGTCTGTCTCTGTTTCATTGGCACTGGGATTATAAAGGCATAATGAGCCAGGAGGTGGTGGTGCCTTTAATCACAGCACTCAGGAGGCAGAGGCAGGCGGATCTCTGTGAGTTCAAGGCTAGCCTGGTCTATAGAGTGAGTTCCAGGACAGGCTCCAAAACTACAGAGAAACCCTGTCTCGGGGAAAAAAAAAAGAACAGAATAGAATAAAGACATAATAAGGGCTTCAGGGATCAAATCTGGGTTCTTATGCTTACAAGGTAAAACTTTACCCGTCCCACTATCTCCCTAGCCTCAAAGAAAGCATAGCTTTCTGGAAGATTCCACTTGTCTCGATTTCATCTGGCAATCCTCCCTCCTCTTGCCTAGTGTTCTAACTATACTGGTCTTGTCCTATTTCATTTGGGGGGAGGATACCCCCATTTCCTAACCACATCTCACCATGAATCTCCAAGACCTTGGCTGGAGAATCTCTGCCCTTAACTGTAGGGGAGATAGATAAACAAACATACAAAGATGGACAGACAACCGCCAACAAGCAGCAGAAGCAACCTGACTCCAACAATCTGATCGTCTTGCAAGTCGGTCAAACCCAACAGAGGTTTGGCATTGACCGAAACATGACATTCTCATGAGCCAGATAATCACATGGAACATCCTCTGTGTATCAGGGGTTGGTCTAGGCAGTGGGAAGAGAGGAGTAGAGAAATCCAAGTCCTTGCGGAGTGTGCCTGCCTCGTAGGAGAAAGCCGAGCGTGAACCAATTAAATGCACAATTTATGATGTGAGGAATGCGCTGGGCGGGAACAGAGCCAGCACGAGGTGAGGGCCTCTGGGACGGTGATCAAAGAAGGCCAGTGAACCAGGTGCTGATGGAGGAGGATCCTGGGAGAATAAGGGATGAGCCCTTCACTATTTGGGTGACCAGCAGCGATTGTGTGTAGACTCTTCTGGAACTCCCAAGAACCGCAGTATGGATGTAACAGAGTGATCAAGAAAGGTGTGCCTGGAAAGGAGGCCAGAATGTTCACGGGTCAGAACCGAGTGAGCCACGGGTAGGTCTCTACCTGTCTTTCATCAGTAGTGTGACAGGCGGGCCGAGAGGTTCCAAGCAGAGGACACAGGATGTGACCAACATTTCCAGACTTCCTCTCCAGCTGCCATGATAAGCAGAGGTCACGTGAGTGGAGCCTGGGGAAGCTCAGGGGAGGGGCGATAGTGGCTCCAATCTGAGGAGTGGGGTGGAGACCTGCTTCACAGGTGAGCTAGGCTGATCAACCAGTCGCTGCTGAGTGGATAATTTCACTGAAGTCACAAATGGAAGTTTCCAAGAGCTGCTTGTGTCTGCAGATCACACACACAAGGGGCTGGCCCCTCGCTTGTTGTCCAACAGAGAAGACGACCTAGGAGGGCAGCAGACGGGCTGCTGGGTGACAGGGAAGAAGTTGGTTGTGGGCAAATAAGGGGACAGACATTTGAAACAGAGCCCTTGCAAAGGCCCTGCAGCAGGAAACAGACGACCTACTACGGACTTGCTCTTGAAACAGGCCATAGCTGAGACCCTTTACAGAGAGAGGGTTCCGCCACTGTCCCACAACCCTGCCCCAGTAAAGAGCTAAGGATGTGTTTGATCCTCATAGAACACAGATCATCCTGGCTGCATGCCAGCCAGGCTAGAATCATCGATGGGACCTCGTCTTTCCCAGAGGTGAGTAAACCTCTGGAGGAAAAAGCCTGAAAACCCCTTCTTCATCCTCAGTCAGTCCCTGACCTCAGACAGCTCAGCGATTGCACAAAGGTAACAAAATGTCAGAGAGAGGACAAGATGGCCTCTCAAAAGGAAAAGCAAGCCTCAGCTGTACTCTGGCCTCGTTACAGCTCAGCCGCCTTTCTCCTTGCACCCAAATGGACTACACTTGAGAAATTAAATAAACAGCATTTGTCAGGGGCTTTTGTGGGCTTCCAGCTGTATTTATTTATAGGTTGGTCTGTTATTTATGGGCACTCGTGCCCAGTGTAAAAGGTTTGTCTGAGCAAAGCGAGAGTGAGGAGCCCAAGGGCTTAATGCTCTGGTGGACACCTAAGCACCCACTGCACCCGGCTGGGCAAGCGATGCTTTCTGCCTGTTTCTGGGTGCAGGGTGCTGACTTGCACCTTGAAATTACCAGGCCACTGGGCACCTCCTCCAAAGAGTCAAGAGGCCCCTGGGGAGGTATCACAGTTTCAGCTGCTTGTGAAGCCTGACTCCCAGCTGGGAAATTTCCATTGTTCTACCTGGAGAAACACACAGGCGAGGCCTGGGGTGAGCGGGTGGCCAGTGAATGATGAATGAATGAATAAATGAATGAATGAATGAATAAATGAATGAATAAATGAATGAATGAAGGATTATATGTTGTTGTTCCTGGGGATAAAACTGGGGAGAAACCTCAAGGCACCGTGTGGAGTGTATCTGAGCAAAAACAACCCCCACAAAATAATAATAACAACAACAACATGAATTCAGATTCTTAAAATGTCTCTGACTTGGGCTTAGTAATTCCAAGAACCCTTCAAAGAGAGAATTCCAGCCTAGATGGGTGTGGGGCTCTCCAAGTCTAGCCCTTCCCAAGGGGCTATTGACAATGGATGGCTACTGGGCAGGGAGAATCATATTGTAGCGTGTTCCCACAGGTGGATCACCCCTGCTTCAGGAGATGGCCCCACACACATGCTCTCCTGGTGACAGGAACTGGACTCAGTTGTGAGGGGACGTTGAGGAACTGCGGGAAGGCTGGAAGAAGGAAATGCAAGTAGAAAGAAAATTATAATAGAACTAAATTTAGGGTAAATTTTAAATTGTTTTATTAATTTTATGTTTATGGGTGTTTTGCCTGCATGTATGTCTGTGTACCACACGCCTGCCTGATGCCCAAGGAGGCCAGAAGAGGGTGTTGCGGATCCCCTAGAACTGCGGTGACAGACGGTTGTGAGACACCGTGTGGGTGCTGGGAGTCAACCCTAGAATCTCTGGAAGATCTCCCAATGCTCTTAACTTCTGAGCTGGGGCATCAGCTGGTGCTGTTATACAAGCCTTGTATAGGCAGCCACGTTGTTGAGATTTCGCAGCTGTGACTTCCTTGTGATAAGTAAAAGACACAGCCTTAGAGTAGATGTCCTGGCTTTAAAACCAGTCTTCTGCAGGCACAGGTTCCCCAGCAGGTCACTCAATTCCAAGTGATCACCCCTACACACATACACATACAAGCAACACTAAATAGACTCAACAGACTGCATGAATACACACTATTATATATATATATATATGCATGTCACACATGAAGATGTATGTAACGATAATAATTAAGGAAGTAGCTGTGAATTTGAGAGGGGATGGGGTACATGAAGGAGGGAGCAGGGAGAAGGGTTGAGAATGATATAAACACACAGTTCTCAGACAAGAAAATAAATGTAGAAGAAATAGAGAAAGGAAGGAAAGAAGGAAGGAGGGAAAAAAGAAAGAAGGAAGGAAGGAAGAAAAGAAGGAAGGAAGGAAGGAAGGAAGGAGGGAAGAAAGAAAGAAAGAAAGAAAGAAAGAAAGAAAGAAAGAAAGAAAGAAGAAAAGAAGGAAGGAAGGAAGGAAGGAAGGAAGGAAAGAAGGAAGGAAGGAAGGAAGGAAGGAAGGAAGGAAGGAAGGAAGGAAGGAAGGAAGGAAGGTATTCCCCAAATCTTGGCTTCGCAGACAACAGGGTATGATGGTGTACATCTATAATCTCAGCACTCAGGAGGCTGAGACAGGAGGACTTCCCATTCCAGGCTGCCTTTGGCTAGATGGAGAGACCATGACTCAAATAAAAACAAAACAACCCGCAGATGAAAAGCTGTTGGCTGCCTTGTTTGTGGCTGTCATGGCTTCAGAATACCATAGGAGGGCGGTTATTTACCTATAACTTTGGTGCAACCCTGCTCTTCTCAGCTACTAAGAATGTGTTCCTTATAAACCTTACAATGGAGCCAAGCACCTATGTCAAGACGCCACAGGAAACGCGGGACCCGGGTTCAGGATTAATGTTCCTGGGACAGCGTATGGCAACTGAGAAGGTGCCCGGGGGGCAGTAAATAACCGCTCAGCCGGGCACACAAGCAACTTCAGTTAAACTCAGTGATCACACACAAAGCGGATATGGGAAGGTAGGAGGGTCACACGAGAAGGAAGCTGTGAGTGGGAGGAGGAGGGCAATGAGAGGTGCGAACACGACAGAAATCCATTGTATGCGTGAATGAAACCATCCAAGGCGAAAAATGGAGTGGAAATCATCCTGGGTGGGAGCGACAGCCCGGGGCTTTCGCATAGTGCTTACCTTGCCCACATAAAAGCGTGAGTTCAACCCCCAGAACAGAGTGAGGTACAGTGGCCTGAGTTTAGAGTCCTAGTAGTGAAGAGGTGGACCCTGAGGCCCGCTGGCCAGCCAGCCTATCTTAATGGGCAAGCCTCGGGCCAGTAACAGACCAAACTCAAGGTGGGTCACTCCAGACAGACAGCACCAGAATCTGACCTTTGACCACCACCACACACACATACCAAATAAATAAATACAAAACAAACCACATTCTACATGTTTGTATGCACACACGTGTGCTCATGTGCACTTGTGTATCAGCTGCTTAAGCTGCTACAGGAAAACGGTTTTCTCCTTCCACCACGTAGGCCCTGGGGAGCAAACTCAGGTTGTCAAGCTTGGTGCCAAGTACCTATTCCCACTCACAGTCTCCAAAGATTGTGTTTTGCTAGAGCAAACGAAAAGACATCCTGTTGTTTAAGACACCAAGAGGGAAGAAAGCAGATGTAGGGGGGCGTTCTGCCGAACCCTTTAAGGTGAGCTCGGCATCCAGAGAATCAACTGTGGGTGCTCTCAGGGGAAGGACAAAACCAGAACAGCCCCGCTACCCAGGAGAAAGGCCAGCTGGCACACTGCGTGTCACACATGTGAACCGTCTGAATTGGAAAGGAGTAAGCTATGTTGGGCACCAGAGTGGGTGGAGGCGCCGAACAGTTGGTTCCCATTAAACTTGGTGGCCTGAGAATTCCTTGGGTGTGGATATGTGCTGGCCCCTGCCTATCCTAGAAGATCAGAGGATAGAGTCCCTGCTATAGCCTGAGAATGTCCCTCCTCCTCCAGCCAATGACGAAAGGGACCCTAGGGTCTCCCATGGGGGTTTGGAGAGGAAAGAAACAGTCAGAGGGCCTTGGGCCTCCCATCTGCCCCATTCTTCAAGGCCCGTAATTAGCTATTTACACGACAGACCAATTATAACCCTGAAAGAGTGGTCACAGACTATTGAGTAATTAGTGACATTTTAAAAATGCATTTCAACCACACAAAACCGTGTTTGCACAATGTTCAGAGACTGGCTTCCAACCACAGAAGCGAAAAGAACTCAGCAGAGGCTGTGGGTGGGGGTGGGATGGAAACCAGGCCCGGGGGGAAAAAGGCTGGGCAACTTTTCTCTGTGAAGCTTGGGTGACTTGATCAAGGGCTAGTGGGATCTGAGGACCCTTGTGTCGGCCCTTGAAGGAGAGGGGCAGGCAGGATACAAGGTAGATCCTAACTTGAGGGCCTACTATGTGCCAGCCGTTGGTGCTGGGGGGTGAGCACAGAAAACAAAATAGATCCTAACTCAATCTCTTGACTTGGGGATCTTAGCGTCTAGGTGGTGTTGGGAAGTCTCTGCATTGGATGCTAGCTCCATCCATGGGAATAATTAGTAATTCACTCAACAGACATTGGTTGAGGACCTGCCCGCGAAAAGAGCAGAAAGACAAGAGAAAACCTACTATCTCAAGGGATCCCAGGCCTGGACTTCTGTGAGGCTATTGTGTATCTCCTAGCAACAGAGTCTACATGCAACAGGCGCTACAAATGCCTCTCTAAGCTCTGAACAGTGCAAGGTCTAGATTTTGCTAACCTCTGAAGTCCTCCTGGGGGAGGGGTGGCTCTTTGGTATCCTGATCATGGCTCGAAGCATGAGCACGCCGAGCTAAGACCTGCAGATTCGGAAACACACATGGTTCCCTGATGCCAGGAAGCTGTGGTGATCGCTATGGTAGACCAGCCTCAGAGAGGACACTCGAACTCTGCAAGGAGGTAGCTCAGGGTGAGGCAGATCAGAAAGACTGGATCATGGGGAGCAGGTGAACGGGGAAGGAATTATTCGGACCACAGACAGAACAAGCCAGATACAGAGGCAAGACAGAGCCATGTGGATGGGGCGGCTGGACAGCACAAAGCTGCATCGGCTTCCTACGAGATCCGGGGACAGTGGTCTGAGAATGGACCACACGTGCCATAATCACTGGACCTGGCAGTGAGACCTTTAACCCCAGCCACTTGGAAGGATTGCAAGTTCAAGGCCAGCTTGGGATACAGAGAGAAAACTTGTCTCAAAATGAAACATAAAAAGAGGGCTGGAGAGAGGGCCCAGGCAGTAAAATGATTACCACACAAGCATGACATTTGCTTCGATCCCTAGAACCCAAATGAAACAGTCAGGGCAAGTTTGTAATCCCAGATCTAGGGAAGTGGAGGCTCTCTGGCTGGCCGACATAGCCTAGTAAGTTCTAGGTCAAGTGAGAGAACCTGTCTTTAAAAAAAAAGTAAATAAATAAATAAATAAAGGTGGCAAAGAGAAACGGAAAAGTCAGACAGGAGACTGTCAGGAGACTGTCAGGGCAAGATGGATCCGGTAAGTGGGCTAGTAATGACCAGTCTATAAAGTTCCATGAAGGAAAGAAAGGCAGGGGCAAGTCCCTTAGCACAGCTGGGACCTCAAGGAAGCCACTGACTGCTGATAGTCCTCAGTTTCCCCATTTATAAAATGGGCAGCCTATCAACCAGCGTTATACAACACTGTGACATTTTAAAGCCCCATTCACCTAGATGTCCTTTCTAATTCTTTACCCATGCTAGCTGGTCATTTGACCTCAAGGAACACCGTCCTATGAGCCATTTCTCCTCAGCCCCATTTTGGAGATGAAGAAAGCAAGACCCAAAAAAAGGTGAGAAATTTGTTCAATGACAGAGGAATGCATGTGAGGTCAAGTCTAAGAGGTAGAAATCCCACCCTCCACCTCCACCCCAACAGAGAGAGAAAGAAAGACAGAAAGAGAGAGAGAGAGAGAGAGATGTTAGGTGGCAGTTCTTGGAACTCAGGACTGGAATTTCATGACATGAAGCTTAAACAGCAAATGGCCAGATCACCAGCGAGGGGCCCTTTCTGCTGCTGGGTAACAAACTGTGCCCTGGGAGGCTCACAAGGGCCCATGCCTAGCATCTTAAACTCTCCTCCATACAGCAGAGCAGCCCTTCTCTGCCCAGGGTCTTACAGGGCTGCAGAGCGCCCACAGCTGGGCAGATGTCCCCGTGTTTGCATGGCTGTGATGGGAGCTGATGACTTGTGGGTGTAATATTGGGGTCCTCCTCGGCCCTAGAAGCCACCCACAGTTCCCTGACAAGTGTCATCTCTGCAGGTAATGTCCATCCCTGCTGGGATCCAACACGGAGACTGGAGTCTAGGACAGAGGCTGATGAAACCATGTGGTCACATGACGGCTCATCCTCATTGCCTTTTTCTATTGGTTGAAAACATTGCCATCTCAGCTGTTGTTAAGGGAGAGGGGCCAATATGAGGATGCAAGTACAGGGTCACCTTTGATCAGTGGTTAATGACCCATTTAACAATGCTCTAAACCTAAACCGGGGTCGTGGTGGCGCACGCCTTTAATCCCAGCACTCAGGAGGCAGAGGCAGGCAGACCTCTGTGAGTTCAAGGCCAGCCTGGTCTATAAGAGCTAATTCCAGGACAGGCTCCAAAGCCACAGAGAAACCCTGTCTTGAAAAACAAAAACAAACAAACAAACAAAACAATGCTCTATCTCCAAAGACAATAATTCACAATGGTAGCAAATTATTTATGAATAACACAATTACAACACCGAAAATAATTTTATGGTTGGGGGGTCACCAGAATGTGAGGAACTGTATTAAATAAAGGGTTACAGCATAGGAAGGTTGACAACCACCGCCTACCGGAGGGGGTGGGAGGTGGGTGTTGAATTGTAAAGTCAGAGAACCCAGCAGAAGGCATCTGCTGATTAGAGAGACAAGCCAGAGTTTCATGCATCTAGCTTTTTCTGGAATTTAGGGGAACTCACCAATAATCGCAGATATTCCAATTTCTTGCTGGTGTTCCCATCGCTGTCTGCATTTCTGGGGTCTTCCTGGATACTGTTTCCTTATCAGTAAAGTTGGGACTCTGTGCCTCTGCCAGGGTCTAGGAAGAACACAGCAACTTAAGATATGGGCTCACATTGACAAGCTGAGCGTGTCCTCGGCACCGGGCTAGGTGCAAGGGTTTTCTGAGGACCCCCACGGTTCTACAGAGACAAACACAAGACCCCCCCCCCGGGAGGTGCAGTTGCCTGTCGGGGGAAGACTGAGAAGAGGAAAGGCTCTGACTCTTGTATGAGGCCGTGTTTAGCACAGCCCCCAGTGTTTGGAAGTCGTCAGGAAGCAGTTGACATGTTCCAGTCACCACCGTTTGTAGTTACGCTCACCTTATGCAGGTCTGCATCACAGAGCGCCTGTTAATCCTGCTCTGCCTCTAAACTCCAAGGAGCTCTATTTTTTCCTCACCCACCCTATTTTCAGGGCCCAAAACAGTGGTGCCCAATAAATATGGCATTGTGTTGAATCGTTTGCAAAGGTCTTTCATAACAGTGGGAGGGACAGGAAGCTGTGAGCCCATTTTACAGACTAGAAATGGAAGCCCACAACAGACACCGACTGGCTTAAGCTGGATCTGTTGATAATCAGGTCCCCACTCCTCTCTTTTGCCACTGGCTAAGACCGACTACCTGTGCATCATACCACGATCACCATGGTAACCGATGCTGCAGCCATGATGGTGATGACTCGGCATGGTAACATTGTGAAGACACTTGCACATTCTCTGGAGCCTGAGCTTGGAAATCTGCAGTCATTTCCCTAGATGCTTTGCACCTGTCTCCCACTAAGAAGTAAATCTTCTCAACCCCCTGAACCTGAATTCTCAACCTCCTGGACCTTGGATTCGCTTTGACCTTCAGAGCGAGACACAGTGGCTATATGCTCAGGCTTAGAAAACTTGCAGAGACAGCATGGTGTGAAAGGGAGATGCTGTTTTGAGTCACCATGGCCCAGTCACCCCAGACTGACCCAAAAACTGTCTACTGACACACAAAAGGCCCCAGCGTCTGCCCTAAATCAGTACAGCATTCACAAACTTATGAGTTAAAAAGTTCCTGTAATTTCCACTGAGATTTGGGACTGTTTGTTATACAGCAACAGCTGACTAGTACAATCCTGCGGCTCTTCAGTGGCAGGTTGAAACCCACTTCCCCTGCAGCTCCCCGCAGCTCCCCGCAGCTCCCCGCAGCTCCCCACAGCTCCCCGCAGCTCCCCGCAGCTCCCCGCAGCTCCCTGCAGCTCCCTGCTCTTGCTTTGTTATCTGAACCTGTTAAATTCCCATGAGAGATTCAAGCCCCAAAGTTTTGCCCAGAGTGCACGGAGCCGAACCCTGGTCCTCTGCAAGAGCAGCAAATGCTTTTAACCACTGAGCTTCTTTCCAGGTCCCTTTCTGCACGCTTGACTTCTGGTTCAAATATCACCTCCTGCAGGAAAACTTAGAGCTCCAGCCCACCCCACTCCAGGCTTGTCGCCAAGTCCCTGTCTGTTAGTCAGACTTCTGGCTTGCAGCATCCGATACACACGCTTTCTGTAACTAGTTTCTGTGTCCGAATTTTCTCCCTGTTCCAGTCACCTCCCTTGCTCTCATGTGCGGTGGACCCTCACTGGTGCCATCTCTCTAAAGAATACGTCTTGAACGTCCAGCATCGCCCAGAGCTGGAGCTCTGCCTGGGAATGAGATATGCAAGGTCCCTGTCCTCAGTAAGGAGACGAGGCCATAAACAAGTGAGATTTCATATCATGCGCGGTGTCTTCTAGAATGCAGATAAAACTAATTCAATATGATAGGCGGCATCTGAGGTACTGGGTACTTCCTGAAATAGGGTTAGCCCCAGAGGCTTCTCTGAGGCAAGGACATTGAGCAGCGACCTTAAACAATCAGAAAGATCAGTTACAGAAAGAATTCTGGATGGGCAGTCTTACCGTGGAAGTGGCTGGTGCAAAGGGCCTGGGGTGGGAACAGATATAGCCCGTCAACGCAGAAAGAAAGCCTCTGCCACTGCTGCCACAGAGGGAGCCTGGGGAGGTGGGGATGGAGATGAAGTCAGAGAGACAGACAGACAGACACAAACCAGGCCTGGGAGGCTCTGGGGAAGGGCTCAAGGTCATTCTCTGTTGTACAGGGTCAGCAACCGTCTTCCTCCGTGCAGCCAGAGAGCTGAACTTCAGAGAGCTGAGCTGCAGGAAGGTGCTGGCCACACCTCCTTTAGAATGTCCCTCCCTAGTCTTCCCCATCCTGTGTCAATTGAGCTACCCATTCCATCGTCCTGACTTCAAAAGAGGGAATAATGGAGAATTTACAAAGGACAGTAACCCTAGTCCATGGCAGGTAGTGCATATCCCAGACACATACACACACACACACACACCTACAAATACACACTTACATATATACAAACACATATACACACACATACACACCACAGACATACAAACATGCATACACAAATACACACACAGACACACACGCAAACACACACGTACACACCTCTGGGTACAGGAAACAGTCTCCCCAGAACGCAGAGATATCAGGGTTCTCAGCAAGAGGAACTTGTTCCCTACAAGGGATGTTGGGACCCCAGGAAATAGCACTGAGAAAGCAGCGTTGTGCCCAACGAAATGAGCCGGAAACCAGCTGAAGACAAGGACGTCAGCTCTGTCACTACCTAGAGTCGCAGGGAGAGAGGTGCAGCGAGGGGCTCACCGCCATGCTTCCTCAAGGCCCCAGGGTGGGGGTCTCTCAGCGTGGTCGCAGTCCAGCCCTCTTGGTCATGGACATCACCCCAGCTCACAGATGGAGAGAAGTGGGTCACATGCCCAGTGCTGTCCCCTGGTAAGTCATGCAAATGTGATCCCACACTAGCCCTACCCAAAGCCCCACAATGAACGATCGCCCTGAAGGGCTCACGTCACAGACTCCACCAAGTCATAGGGGGTTATGGTGGCTACAACAGCCCATTTTCTGTTCGTTTTTCCCGTGCTAGGAACAGAGCCCAAGGCCTTGGCACACTAGGTGAGTCATACCCTCGGCCCCATTTCTAGTGTTGAATACTTCTCGACCCTGAGACTGCTCAGCCAGCCCATGGCGACCTGGGAGTGTCGGGCTCTTTCCATAGAGTCAAGAGTGATCGCCACACCTGATTCCATTCAGGCACCTAAACCCAGGAAGGGAGGATTTCGAGTAGGGCCAAGAACCTTCTTAGACGTGGAGAAAATAAAGCAAGAGAGATAAGACATGAGCTCTGGCCACAGAGTCAGAGAACCTGGCTATGCCACAGAGCGGCTGTCCTCAACCGGACTGAAATCAGGAAATTCAGGACTAAAATAGGAAAAATGTCTCCACAAGTCTTTATCCTCCTCCCTGATAGTCAGCTCTCCACCCGACCCTCCACCTACTCCTCCCCCGACTCCCTGTAATAGTACGTTCTGATTGATGCCCAAATGGGGAAATAATAAGACCTCGGGATCATACTCCAGAGCAACTCCAGCATGCCAAAGGTGTTCCGCGCGCGCCCCTTAACACCAGTCCATCATTCCATTCCATAGCCACATGGTGTCCTCCTCACAGAGAATGGGGAACCAGGCCTGCCCTGCTCCCTGCTCCTCCACAGACCTGAAAAGGGGCCAGGAGAGTTTCACAACCAAGTCCTCCCCATTCTGAAGTTGAAATCGAAGTGGGAAAGGAGACAGAAAAACAAAAACAGAGAGGGTGAAGCTGTGCTTTCTCAAGGGTACAGCCAAAACGTAAGCGCCGAGTTCCACAGCCAGCCACAGACCCCTCACTGGAGGGCCTCTTCCAGCTGGCAGGACCACCGTTTGGCGTGCCCAGTCTTCCTCCAGGACTGCTTGTAATTACATAATTATCCTGCCAGTGCCAACCCACTTCCCGCAGACTCATTGCAGACTCGGCACATACACAACAGCACAGGCCAAAAAGAAAAAGAAAAAAAAAGAAAGAGGGAAAAGGCCTTTCCTCTTCCCTCCCTCCCTCAGTTCCCTGAGCCTTCAGGCCCTAGCCAAGCCAGGAGGTCCCAGGCAGAATCTGTTGGGCTGCTTGCTGAGGGAGTGTGTGAGGACCCTAAACTTCCATCCCGGCTTTGTCTCTGGATTAGAAGCTGCCAAACCTGGCTGCCCAGGGAAACCAAGTGCAGAGTGCCTTTGATCCGCTCACAGACAGATGGAGAAACTGATTGTGTTCTCTCTCTTTGCTGCTCCTTGGTTCTCTTTTGAAAATGGCAAATCCATCTGAAGCTGGGCCCCTGCAGATGCAAAGGTGTAAACAACGTGATCCTCTCAGGATGGAGGAGCCAGCACCTCCATGAACACCCTCGCCGAGGCACCCCAGTTGGCCCAGACCTCACACACATGTACATGCACGTGTCGGGAGCATTTAAAACTGCAGGTATGACTCAGTGGTCCGACATCTGCCTAGCACGTGTGAGGTCCTGGGTTCTATCCCCAGACTGGAGAAGGTCACTTTGAGGACTGCATGGAAGGGCTAGGTGAGAGAGACTTAGGCAGGGCTGCTTGCTGCATCCGCGTGAGCCCCTCACCGGACTGTCAGCTACAGAAGCACCCACTTCACTGATGATCCCCCCCAATGACTGGGCCAGCAAGTGGTCCTGTAACACTCTTCCTTTATCCCCTGCCACATCCATCATTAATCAAGAAAACACCTCACAGGCCAATCTGATGGAGGCAGTATCAGTTGAAGTTTTTCCCAGGTGACTGTGTCGCATAGATAAAAAACCAACCAGCACACAGCTCTATTTCCACTTTTGGACCTCAGGACTAAAGGATGCGATGGTTGGCACAGCGCTCAGCATCTTTGGGGCCCCAGTTGATGCAAGCGCCATGTAAACTCCTTTTATCTCCTCTGCCCTCTTTCGCGCAGTCCTACAGCAGGGCCCTTTAAGAGGTGCGTTTCTAAGTGATCGACGCCAAGACTTGGTGCGTAGTTTGTGTCCAGACTGTGCTGTGCACTCTGCATGCATGATTTTATCAACTTACTGTCATTACTGCAAAGCTCAGCATGATTTGACCAATGGAGACGTGGCGGCCGAGGGATGGTAAGGCTGGGGGGGAAAGGTCACTTGGAAGTATGTCTCCCAGCAGGGCCAGAACAAGCAGGTGTCTGGAGTCTGATTTGCTCCTTCCTTCCAACGGTCCCTGAAAAATACGTCTCCAGTGCCTTCTTTGCTGTAAGAAAGGTCACCCAACCAGAGTGGCTTCTCCTTCCACCGTGGGAAAGTTTGATGAAGATGTATAGTTCCACAAGATTCTTACAAACTTGGTTACATTAATGGAGTCAAACATCTGGGAGACACCGGCCCCATGAAAGAATGGCCCTCACCATCACTGCCACCACCATCGCTTGCCATCTCTATTACCATGATCACTTCCACCACAACCACCCACCAACACAACCCTCGCTGTCACCATCAGATCACTATTATCCCCCACCACAAACATCACCACCACCATCACCTCTACCACAGCCACCATCACCTCCACGGTCACCTCCACCACTGTCATCACCTCTGCCAGAACCATCGCAACCACAGCCACCACCATTATCCCCACAGTAACCACTATACCACAACCATCACTACGCTAACTGTCATCACAGCCATGATAGATAGATGATGGATACATAGATAGATAGATAGATGATAGATAGATGATTGATAGATGATAGATAGATAGATAGATGATTGATAGATGATAGATAGATAGATAGATGATTGATAGATGATAGATAGATAGATAGATAGATAGATAGATAGATAGATAGATAGATAGATATAGTAGATAGGTATAGATGATAGATAGACAACAGACAGACAGACAGATGATGGACAGATTCTCTTTTGGTCAAGAACTGCCTTTATCTCAGAAAGATAAACTTTTTATTTCCTCAAGCAGTTCTCAGAGAGAACCATGTAGTTTTCCCAGCCTGCCATGACGGTGCACACCTACCAGGTCAACACTGTGGAGGATGGGGCAAGAGGTTCACATCTGGGCCGTATAGAAAGATCCCAAATCAAACAGCAAAAGGGAAAAAGGTTGGGCCTTTCTTCCTTCCTCTCAGGGAAAACACTCCCGGCTTTGCTCAATGGAGGTTCGGTATACCAGAGGGAAAATGGCAAACCAGAAAAGAGAAACCAGAAAGAGCCCAAACTCACTGCTCAGCTTCAAATGTGGAAGCTGAGCTATCCAAGTGGTGCACACAGAAAAGCACCCCCCTCCAGAAGCCAGGGCTTCCCTGTGTGCCAAGCTCCAGCCGTTTCCAGGTTCAGGCTTGTTGACAGAGCCTCTCTGTTGCTATGGAGTGAGAATGATTGACACCTGTCAGCCTTTCTTCGTCCTACACAGCCTAGGATGAGGCTGTCACCTCCTGGTGCTTCTCTTTCTTTTCCATTCTGGTTTCCAAGAATAGAGGCAAAGGGGGCTGCTCAACCTGTTGAGGGATGAACGTGTGCCCATAGAAAAGGACAGGGAATGGAGATGACCAGAGATGGACTGGCAAAGCCCTGGGGTGTGCGTAGGAGGGGCATGGGACAGAGTCAAGTGAAGGAAAAACCCACAGAAGCAGGTTTAGCTCTGGAAAATGACGCGACCCCTGAGACGCCTAGGGGAGTGTGAGGGCCAAAGACTTGGGATACTGGGGAAGGTGAGATTTGGAGTTTGACTGGAAAACAGCCCTTACTCAGTCACTTGAGAATATAGGTGGAAACAGGAACACTGAGGGACAGGAGAGCTGGCAGAATACCTTTCCTTCACAGCGGCTTCACGGGTTGGAGATGTGGATACGTGGTAGAGCACTTGCTTCACGATCAGCGGCCCCATGTTCCTCTCCAGCTCCACAAAGTAGATAAATGAATATAAATAGTAACTACTACTGAAACAAAAACCCTCTTACTAGTTACAATCTCTCTGCCATCTATCATTACCTGCCGCTACCTATACATTATCTACCTATCATCTATTTATCAATTATCTATCATCTACATATCTATTATCTATCTATTAATGATTTATATATCTATTGTCTCTCTGTCTGTCTGTCTTGCCTTGAGAACTCACCTCTGTGCCTACCATAATCCAATCACGATCATTCAGCCTAACCAGCCCCTGTTTGAGGCCCCTACAATGAAGGGCATTCACAGCCTCAACGTGTTCTCCAGTGCCCTGGTTCCTGGCATCCTCTTAGCCAGACAGTGACAGGGGACATAGGTTCCTTTTATCTCTCCAGCCTCTTGGGCTCGTGTGGGCATTTTCTGGTGGGATTTTAAGTCAAGAACCCCTTTCTTTTATTCTCTACTCACTCCTTCTCCTTCCAGGACCCCCAATCCCCTGGGTTTAGTGGATGGATCATGGTGGCTACGGAAGCTTTGCCGAGGTCGAGATGGATGCCGAGAGCAAGCAAACTTCCTCTCCCTAGAATGGTAGGTCTCTCCAGGGGTAATTTAAGCTTCCTGCTGTGGAGGAGTGTCTGTGGTTTCAAGTCAGATAAAAAGAAATGTGGAGCTGTTGGAGAGGAAGGAAATAACCAGGAATCCATACGAGGAGTCTGAGGGAGGGGAGCGGGAAGGAAAGGAAAAGAGGAGAGAGCAGAAGAAAGGGTAGGAGAGGAGGGCCATAGATTGGACTCTCCTGGGTGTCTAGCTAAGGAACATTACAGGAAGGAAAATTTAAATCAAATAATAGGGAAAAAATGAAATTTCATTTTGGACCTTGAAATCCCCAGAGCCCGAGAGGTAGCCAAATGCCAGTACCTATGCAGCTGCAGGAAGACGGCCTTGAAGTTCAGGACAGACTCACAAGAGAAGTGGATTAAAACATCCGTGTCCGTGCCCGCAGGCTACCAGCTCCTGAAGCAGCCATGCACGCCGCCCACACAAAATTTGAAGCTCCCCATGGTGCTTTAAAAGTGAAATTTCTCCCACAGACTTATGTGTTTTTAATACTTGATCTCCAGATGATGGCGCTTTGTGGGGGGGATGGTTGAGAAGGAAGTGAGTCACAGAGGGGCGGGCCTTGAGGTTTAATAGACAGATCCTACTTCCTGTTCACTCTCTGATTTCTGACATGGGATGTGATGTGACCAACAGCCTTTCACACCTGCCCTCATTCCTTCCCCACCAAGACGAACTGTGTTCTTTTGGATTCTAAACTAAAATATGCCCTTCCTGAAATAGGCTGTCCTTGACCAAACTGTCTCTCCTCTGGTACTCTGTCATAGTAACTTAAATCTGTAGGGTAAAAGAGCCAGCCAAAGAAACCCACCCTGGCTCTGGAAGCAGAGCCAGTAAAAGAAACACACCCTAGTTTGGAGACCCGAACCAGTATAAGAAATGCTTTAGCCCCAAATCCAGACCCAAAGAAATGCACCCTAACTCTTAAACCAGTGCCAAAGAAACATATTTTGTCCCTAGAACCAGAGTCAGTGAAAGAAACATGCCCTGGCCTCAAAACTGGAACCAAAAAGCTTTAAAAAGCCAATGAAAGAAACACAGTTTGGCTCTGAGATCAACCATCTCTGTTCATGATCAGTTAAACTAACCAATCCCTGAGCAGGGAAAAACTAGCCAATCCCTCTCCTCCCTGGGAAAACTCTGCCCCTAAGATGTCCTGTTCAGTTTGGAGCTGCTCTTCTTTCACCCAGGGTAGATTTTTCCCTCGCAGTAAACCTCTTGACTGAGGTTTAGGGGAAACCCGTCTTCGCCAGAGCAGCCATGGAGCAGGGTAGAACAGGGATGTAACCCTGTCCGGCTGGGGAAACCTCCCGCTAGCAGAGCGGAGTTGCTACACTCCCGAGCTGTCTGCCGGAGCAGAGTTGTCACTTTGGGGAAACCTTCTCTAGAGTAGTGTTGCAAATGCTATGCTTACTGTGACCTATGCTGTTCCCTGGTTCCCGACTGCCAGAGTGCTCTTCTACCCAAGTTGTAAAACTCAATATTCCCTGGCTCCTGACTGCCAGGATACCTTTCCTTCTAAGCGGTGTTACCTCCGAGATCCTCATTTGAGACATTATGCTGTGTTTGACTGTTGTTATGGGATAGAATGTTACTTTCACTGTCTAAAGATGCGTTACTTTTGTTTATGCTGAAGAACATTACTCTAACTATGTAAAGGTGTGTTACATGTGTTTATGCTGAAGAACATTACTCTAACTATGTAAAGGTGTGTTACATGTGTTTATGCTGAAGAACGTTACTCTAACTATGTAAAGGTGTGTTACATGTGTTTATGCTGAAGAACGTTACTCTAACTATGTAAAGGTGTGTTACATGTGTTTATGCTGAAGAACGTTACTCTAACTATGTAAAGGTGTGTTACATGTGTTTATGCTGAAGAACGTTACTCTAACTATGTAAAGGTGTGTTACTTTTGTTTATGCTGAAGAACGTTACTCTAACTATGTAAAGGTGTGTTACATGTGTTTATGCTGAAGAACGTTACTCTAACTATGTAAAGGTGTGTTACATGTGTTTATGCTGAAGAACGTTACTCTAACTATGTAAAGGTGTGTTACATGTGTTTATGCTGAAGAACGTTACTTTAACTGTGGAAAGGTGTGTTACTTTTGCTTATGCTGCGTTTGTTTAACGATGTAAAGATGTGTTGCTTTGTCTGCCTAAGACACCTAATTGGTCCAATAAAAAGCTTAACAGTTTATAGCCAGGCGATAGAGGGACAGGCTGGACTTGCAGGCCGAGAGAATAAGTAGGAGGAGAAATCTAGGCTTCAGAGAGAGAAGAGAATAGGAGAGAAAGAGAAGGAGACACCCAGGACCATACAGACAGACAGCCACCAGTCAGTCAGGCACGTGATAGGACGTACAGAGTGAAAGAAAGGTAAAAATCCCTGAGGAAAACGTAGATGAAGAAAAACAGGCTAAATTATGAGATAGCTAGAAATGAGCATAGGATAAGGCTGGGCATTCATGACTAATATCAGTTCTCCATGTCTTTATTTGGGAGCTGGAGCTGGTTGGTGACTAAAAGAAAGCCTGCTACAGGATTTTTTTTAAGTAACCTTGTTGTGGGGCTCTTGAGTGTGAACTTTGAAGATAACAGAGTTGCTGCAGCGTTGACAACTGTCCAAGTAGAGCAGAACAGGAAGGGCTGCCCTGTAGGAGAATACTATTGTAGCTAGGCAACGGTGTGTAACTTTTGTTTATGCTGTGTTTGTTTAGTTATGTAAAGCTGTGTTGCATTTGCTTCACCTTGCCTGCCTAAGGCACCTGATTGATGTGATAAAGAGAGGAACAGTCACTAGCTAGGCAGAGGAAGGCTAGGTGGGGCTGCTAGACAGAGAATAAACAGAAGTAGAAATCTGGGCTCAGGAGGAAGAAGAGAAGAGGGGAAGGAACAAGGAACATGCCTGGGGCAAGAAGCCGGGCAAAAGACAGACAGACAGACATGAGAAGCATTGAAAGTAAGATGTACAGAAGGAAAGAAAAGGTAATAAGCCCTGAGGCAAAAGGTAAAAAGAAGCCGGAAATTTTAAGTTAAAAGAGCTAGCTAGAGAGAGGAATATACGGTGGGAGGAGACAGAGCTCACCACACTCAGTCTGAGGGCTTGTGGAGACCCCATAGCCCATTCAGTTGGAGGATTTCATGGAGCCTCAACAGTGCAGCAGGTGGACCACCAGGCTTCAGGGAGAGGATATTCAGCCCCACAGTGGGTCAGAGCAACAGCAGGGGACTCACCCTCAACCCTGACCACAACTGAAGGAACAACCTTCAAAGCAATAGCCATGCCTGAACCAAGACGTGCAACCATCTAAACTGTAGGTCCATAGGCACTTGGAAGAATGATGACAGAAGGCTCTGCCCTGCTTACACCCAAAGGAATGTTCAAGGGAGTCACAGCCCCTAGCTACACCAATTGGAGGAAAAGAGACTCCTGAGACACAGGCCCCACCTGTTCCAATTGGAGAAAGAGATGGGTAGACAGCACAGTAAGAATAAATACACTCGGCAGCATAAAGGGCAGTTTAACACCGCCAGAAACCAGTGGTTCTACAACAGCAAAACCTGAGCATCCCAACACAGATGAACCAGAAGAAAGCAAGCTTAAGAAATAACTTCATGAAGATAATTGAGGCCCTTAACCAGGAAATGGAAAAAATCCCTTAAAAATGGAAAAAAAGACAAATAAAAAATTAGAAGAAATCAACAAATCCCTTAAAGAAAACCAAGAAAAGCAATCAAACAGGTGAAATAAATGGCTAAGGTCTTGAAAAGGAAACTAGAGGCAATAAAGAAAACACAAACCAAGGGAAATCTGGAAATAAAAAATCTGCATATATGATCAGAAACTATAGAAGCAAACATAAACAATAGAATGTGTAGTATGGAACTGCTGGCAGGCCTGCTTTTCATCCTGCCCAGCTCCCACACGGCTAGCTTAACCCCAGAAATAATAACACATAAGTTGTATTCATTTAAATACTGCCTGGCCCATTATCTCTAGAGAGTTAGTTACTGGCTAACTCTCACATCTTGATTAACCCATTTCTAATAATCTGTATAGCACCACGAGGTGGTGGCTTACTGGGAAAGATTCAGCATGTCTGACCTGGTGGCTGGCTCCATGGCGTCTGCCTCATAGCCCTCTTCCCAGCATTCTGTTCTGTTTTCTCCGCCTACCTAATTTTCTGTCCTATCAAGGGGCCAAAGCAGTCTCTTTATTGACCAATGAAAATAACACAATAGACAGATAACCCTTCTCCATCAAGAATGCAAGAGACAGAAGAGAGAAACTCAGGAGCTGAGATACAATAGAGGAAATATTGTCAAATATAGTCAAAAATCCATCAAAGAAAATGATAAATTCAACAAATCCTTAACCTAAAATATCTAGGAAATCTGGGACACTATGAAAAAATTGAACCTAAGAATAATAGGAGTTGAAGAAGTCCAGCTCAAAGGCACAGAAAATATATTCAACAAAATCATAGAAGAAAACTTTCTCAACCCTAAAGACAGATATTCCAATGAAGATACAAGAAGCTTACAGAACACCAAATAGAGTGGATAAAAAAAAGTCCCCTACCTAAAGAAGCTGGAAAAATCCCACACTAGTGAGTTAACAGAACATCTGAAAACTCTAGAGCAAAAAGAAACAAACTCACTGAAAAGGACTAGACAGCAGGAAATAATCAAGTTGAGAGCTGAAATCAACAAAAAATAGAAACAAAGAATCAATGAGACAAAAAAAAACAGACAAACCTTTATCCAAATTAACCAAAAGGTAGAGAATATCCAAATTAACAAAATCAGAAATAGAAAGGAAAACAACAGCCATGGAAGAACTCCAGAGAATCATCAGGTCATACTTCAAAAACCTGCACTCTACAAAATTGGAAAACTTGAAGGAAATGGACAATTTTCTGGATAAGTACCATATACTAAAATTAAATCAAGACCAGATAAGCAAATTAAATAGACCTATAACCACAAAGGAAATAGAAACAGGCATCGAAAGCCTCCCGACCAATTTTAAAAAAAAAAAACCCAGGGCCAGATGGTTTCAGCACAGATTTCTACAAAAACTTCAAAGAAGAATACCGATACTTCTCTAATTGCTCCACATAATAGAAATAGAAGAGACTTTGCCAAACTCTTAACTGTAATGAGGCTACAGTTACTCCAATACCCGAACCACGCAAAGACACTACTAAGAAAGAGAATTACAAACCAATTTCCCTCATGAACATTGATGCAAAAATACTCAATAACATACTGGCAAATCGAATCCAAGAACACATAAGAAAAATCATCCACCTTGACCAAGTAAGCTTCATCACAGAGATACAGGGATGGTTCAACATATGAAAATCTATCAATATAATCCACCATACAATCAAAATGAAAGAAAAAAACACATGATCATCTCATTAGATGCTGAAAAAAATTGACAAAATTCAACATCCCTTCATGATAAAAGTCTTGGAAAGAGCAGGGATGCGAAGAACATACCTAAATGTAATAAAGGCAATATACAGCAAGCCAACAGCCAACATCAAACTAAATGGAGAGAAACTCACAGCAATCCCACTGAAATCAGGAACAAGACAAAGCTGTCCACTCTCTCCATATCTATTCAATATAGTACTTGAAGTTCTAGCTAGAGCAATAAGACAACAAAAGGAGATCAAGGGGATGCAAATTGGAAAAGAAGTCAAACTCTCACTATTTTCAGATGATATAATATACATAAGTGACCCCAAAAATTCTACCAGGGAGATTCTACAACTAATAAGCTACCTTCAATAATGTAGCAGGATGCAGGATTAACTAAAAAAAAATATCAGTAATCTTCCTATATTCAGATGACAAATGAACTGCAGAAGAAATCAGAGAAACATCACCCTTTACAAAAGTCACAAATAACATAAAATATCTTGGGGCAACTCTAACCAAACAAGTAAATGACCTGTATAACAATAACTTTAAATCTTTGAAGAAAGAAGTCAAAGAAGACATCAGAAAATGGAAAGATCCTCTGTGCTCTTCAATAGGTAGGATTAACATAGTAAAAATAGCAATCTTAACAAAAGCAATCCACAGATTCAATGCAGTGTCCACTAAAATCCTTCACAGACCTCGAGAGAATAATACTCAACTTCATATGGAAAAACAAAAAATCCAGGTTAGCCAAAACAATCCTGTACAATAAAGGAACTTCTGGAGGCATCACCATCCCTGACTTTAAACTCTACTACAGAGCTACAGTAATGAAAATAGCTTGCTATTGGAATAAAAACAGAGAGGAGGACCAACTGAATCGAATCAAAGACTCATATCAATCCACACACCTACAAGAACATCTGATTTTTGACAAAGAAGCTAAAATTATAAAATGGAAAAGAGAAAGCATCTTCAACAAATGTCGCTGGTATAACTGGATGTCAACATGTATAAGAATGCAAATAGATCCATATCTATCACCATGCACAAAACTCAAGTCCAAATGAATTAAAGACCAACCACACTGAACCTTATAGAAGAGAAAGTGAGAAGTACATTTGAACACATTGGCATATGAGACCACTTCCTAAATATAACTCCAGTAGCACAGACACTGGGAGAGACAATTAATAAATGGGACCTCCTGAAACTGAGAAGTTTCTGTAAAGCAAAGGACACAGTCAACAAGACAAAATGGCAGCCTACAGAATGGGAAAAGATCTTCACCAACCACACATCTGAGAGAGGACTGATCTCCAAAATACACAAAGAACTCAGGAAACTGGACACCAAAATACCAAATAATCCAATTAAAAAATGAAGTACAGACCTAAACATAGAACTCTCAACAGAGAATCTCAAGTGGTCGAAAGACACTTACAGAAATGCTCAACATCCTTAGCCATCAGAGAAATGCAAATCAAAACAACTCTGAGATTCCATCTTACACCTGTCAGAATGGCCAGGATCAAAAACACTGATGACGACAGCTCATCCTGGAGAGGATGTAGAGTAAGGAAAACACTCCTCCATTGTTGGTGTGAATGCAAACTTGTACAGTCACTTTGGAATCAGTATGGCAGTTTCTCAGAAAATTGGAACTCAATCTACCTCAAGACCCAGTAATAGCACTTTTGGATACATATCCAAAGGATGTTTAATCAGACACCAAGGACATTTGCTCAACTATGTTTGTAGCAGTATTATTTGTAATAACCAGAACCTGGAAACAACCTAGATGCCCCTAAACAGAACAATGGATAAGGAACGTGTGGTACATTTGTACAATGGGGTACTACTCAGTGGTAAAAATATGGCATCTTGAAATTAGAAAACAAATGGATGGAACTGGAAAAATATTATACTGAGTGAGGTAGCTCAGACCCACAGAGACAAATATAGTATGTACTCACACATAAGCAGATAATTAAACATAAAGCAAAGGATAACCAGACTACAGTCCACAACCCCAGAGAACCTAGACAGAAAAGAGGGCCCTAAGAGAGACATTCACGGATCCACTTAGGAAGGAGAGAAAGATAAGATCTCCTGAGTAAATTGGGAGAATGGGGATAAGGAGGGGGCTGAAGGGGAGAAGGGAGGAAGGAAGGGGAGTAGGAAAAAATATATAGTTCGATTAAAAACGTTAAAAAACAAAAGCTAGCCAGAAACAAGCCTGAGCTAAGGTCAAGCATTTAAAACTAATATTAAGTCTCCATGTCATGATATAGGAACTGGTTGGGTGTCCAACAGCAAAAGGCTGGTCCACGTTCCTGCAGCCTGTTCGGTCGTTTAGGATAAAGGCTCCGTATGGAGTTGTGGTTCTATCTTCTTCCCATCCCACATGGCATCCATTGTAATTTCTGTTCAATGAAAGCTGATTTTGCCTTTCTTACCCACACTGCACCTCAACCTGTGGCCTCTCAGAGCAGCTTCTTCTAGGTAGTAAGGGCTCATTTCATGTCACTGCCGTCAAACCAGGGGTCATGCAAGTCAACAATCAACTCTTCACTTACAGAGTTGTTGGTTTGAGATGAGTTCAGGATGTGGGTGTTCCTTCCATCTGCTTGAAGGAGGAGGCTGTCTCAGAGCTGGGCTTTGCAACCTTGAGAATCAGAGAGAAGCAGGTCCTGAAAATGCCAGGAAGAGGGATGAAGAGTGTCCACTCGACTCTACTTTCTGCCAGTTAAGTAATATAGAAGGTGTCGTCTGAGAACCTGGAGAGATACCTCAGGGCCCTAAAGTACTTGGTTCTTGTAGAAAATCAGAATTTGGTTCTCAGCACCCACATCAGGTAGTTCGCAGTCACCTATGCATTCAGTTCCAGGATATCAGACAACCCTTGTTTCCTTGCCCCCCCCATACACATCCAGTGCACAAAAATGAATTCAGGCGTGCACACATACACATATAAATGAAATGGAATAGAGAAATACTTTAAAAATTGCTATTTGATGATACTGTCAGCTGGTAACTGTGCTGCTTGATGAGGCATATGACTTCAAAGTTTCAGTTCTGGAAGTTCTGCAACTTAAGTGCTTGCTGGCTTGCTAGTCCACGTGTCCACGTGGCTTCACCTCCAGCCAAGGAGTTCCTCTAATAGCCAGAGAAGAGCAACATGAGCCGTGGAGGATGCTACTCACTGGTGGGCATACGCTTGCCTTACATAGTTCAGGACCACCTACCCGGGGCTGATGCTGCTCACCTTGGGATGAGCCTTTCTTAGTAAATTAGCAGGCAGGACAAGCACCGTGTGCAGGCCAATCTGATGGAGACGATTCTTGGACTGCAGCTCTCCTTTCGGTTGGCTCCAGGCTGTGTCAAGTTGAAAGCTGAAGCTAAACAGGACAGTGATCTGAACCCTTTTACCTAATACTGTTAAATCTGGAAGCTTCCATACACTTCAGCTACCATTGTATTCCAGAATCCAAACACCAGTCAGCAAAGCCAGCAAAAGTCCTTCACTTCATAATCCAATAATCCTTGAGTCCCAACGAGGGAAAGAAAACATTCCAAGTCCAACACACTATTTTTGGAGATGAAATACCAACCCATTACTTTCAGAAGGTGAGTGAGTGGCTCTGAGCACCATCTAGCCTGTGTCTACAACTCTGGGGGGAGGTTTCAGAGAGAGGGAGACAGACAGAGACAGAGACAGAGAGAAATTGAAGAGTGTCACAACCGTCCAAGCACAAAGCCCCTTTACAATTATCCTTGATTTATGCTATTACTGACATGGGCTCTTGGCTCCTACAAGAGTCCCCTCAGGATCCACCCAAGATCCTGTTCAGACATGGGGAGTGCTTCACCCTGGAGGCAGAGAAGGGGCTCAGGGATTCTCACACATCCTCCTCTGAACCTGGTGCCTTCTTGAGGCCATAGAGACCCTTCACGTTTGTGAAAGCATTCTTTTGACACCTCGTTACTCCCACCCCTTAGAAGTTCATCTGCTTTGTCTAGCTGGGGGTTGGAGATTTCAAACAATGAATGCCAACGTACAAAGGAGTCCTCTGGAGACTGTGTGTGGTCTGAAGGCCGTCCCTGCCTTTCTCTTAAGCCAGATGAAATTAAGCAAATGGCTAAAGAGAAAGTGCCCCTAGGCCAGCGTCCGTAGAAGCCCACTTTCAATTTGGCATCTGTACTGGCTGATTTTCTGTCGCCTTAACACAAACTGGAGTCATCCAAGAGGAGGGAACCTCCATTGAGAAAATGTCTCCCTGAGATTGGTCTGTAGGCAAGCCTGTAGGACATTTTCTACATTATTGTTTGATGGGGGAGACCCAGCCCATTGTGGGTGGGAACATCCCTGGGTTGTACAAGAAAGCTGAGCAAGCCCATAAATGGCACCCCTCCATGGATTCTGCATCAGCTGCTGCCTCCAGGTTCCTGCTGTGTTTGAGTTCCAGTCCTGACTTCTTCAGTGATGGGCTAAGATATGGAAGAGAAAGCTAACTCAACCCTTTCCTCCACCGCTTGCTTTGGCCATGGTGTTTCATCACAGCAACAGATCCTGACTAAAACAGCATCTCTGTAGCGAGTACCATACCCATGCTTCCCTGGAGAAGCTCAGGGGGAGACGCTGTGATAGTTGATTCTGTCAGTTTGACAGGATCACCCCTTGGTTAATTGAGGTGGGAAAATCCACCCTAAAATTGTGGACTGTGGCCAGCACCAGCCTATTAGCAGGGATCCCAGGCTGAGCTTGCCATGTGACCAACTGTCACACACTCCTGTCAACTTCCCCACTCAATCTATGGACAAAACGAAATTCTTCTTTCTTTCAATTTTTTTTTCAAGACAGGGTTTCTCTGTAGCCTTGGAGCCTGTCCTGGAACTAGCTTTTGTAGACCAGGCCAGCCTTGAACTCACAGAGACCCTCCTGCCCCACCTCCCAGGTGCTGGTATTAAAGGCGTGCGCCACCACAGCCCAGGAAGCCCTTTGCTTCCTTAGTTGTGTTTGCCAGGCCTTTTTGCCACAACCATGAACAATACCCAGTCTGCTCCACCCAGCTGCACTGTGCAGGGAAGCAGAGTCAGCAGGGGTTTGGAAGTAGGCTAAGCTAAAGGCCTTCTCTAGGCTCAAAGTTGCTGCATGCCAGGGTATCTATCCATCGGGCTAAGCAGTGACAAGTAACATGTTGTTCCCATTTCTCAGTGAGGAAACTGAGGCTCTCAGAACAGAAGCCATGCTCCCCATCATCTCTACCGGAAATGTCAGTATATGTGACACAGGGACAAGCCATACAACGCCTGTGTTCCTAGGAGCATGTTGCATGGCGCACACACGTATGACGACAGGGTGGAATAGGGTTACCGCATCCAGGTACGTCCAGGCAATGAAGTACATAAGAATCAAAAATAAATGACGCCCACCAAATTAACATGGGTGTATCTCCTAGATATTACTTTACATTAAAGAAGCTAGACATGAGAGCAAATACTCCAAATGGATCCATTTACGTGACTCTCAAGAGCAGGCAAAAGCAATCAATAGAAGAGCGAAGTCAAGGTAGAGAAGGAGTTGTCTTTGGAAGTGTAGGTAGAGACGCAGTCCAAGGGAGCATTGTGGGAACTCTCTCCTGATTATGGAGTGGTAGGCTAAGTGTACACACATCAGCACATTTTACAAAATGTATTTTGTGTGTGTGCCTAGATATATTAGGATATATAGATGGAGGGAAGGAGAGAGGCAGGAACTAGAAGAGAAAGGGGAGGATGGAAGAAGGGGCTGGGAAGGGAGAGAAAGGATAGAGAGGAATACACATAGAAGGAGACAAGAGAATAAAAGACGTTCATGGACTCTCTTAACTCGTAAGAGTCAGAAATAAAACTTGACCCCAGAGCTGTCAGGCTTCTGAGAACCGCCAGGCCTCCACGGGTTCCTGCTCAGGGCTGAGGCAACGTTGGGTGATGGATGCGTGTCTGTTTATGGAAACACGGCCACATGATCTCACCAGCCTTCAAGATTTAGATCCCTGTGAATTCTCTGCGACCTTCCTGCCACCCCTCTCAACATCGCTCGTGGTTCTTGATGGGCAGAGTTTAGCTACCGCGCGGCTGTAATGAGCTGGGCTGTAGCTGAAGCCCGTGGTAGAGCTGGCCTGGCCTCCTCAGGCCATCAGCGAGAGAATGTGGACACAGGCAGGTATTGATCCCTGCTCATTATTTAAATGCATATGGCGGCAGGCAGCTCTGCTCAATAAAACCCTGACAGAGATGTCTCAAGCCTGAGTGATGATCCCAGCTACACCCAAGGGCGCTTCATAGAGGCTGAGACTCAGTTTCTCCAGGAACGCTGAAAGGCTCATGTGGTCAAACCCTATGGCTGGTGGGGTGGGGGCTCTTTTGATCCTGCTGGCTGCGTACAACAGATATTTGACATTTCTGGAATTGTGTAGTGACAGATGCCATCTGGAATTTTTTTTTCTCCTACTATGTTTAATTTTGAAGACCGAATATAAAACATGTTTTTTTTTCCCCAAGCAGTATAGGAGTTATGAATCCTGGCCCTGAAGAGTCAGACTTATTTTTCTTAAAAAAATTTACTAGTTCTTTGAGAAGGGTCATAAAATGTGTCTTGATCATAGACACCCCCTTCCTCCAAATTCTCCCAGACCCCCTCCCCTATTTACCCACTGTCCTTTCTAAAACCATGATTTTTGTCCATCAGGTTTAGTATATGCTAGCCATAAACTCTTGGATGTGTGGTCATAGTCAACCCACAAGGGGCCACACCGTTAAACTAAAACAACTTCTCCCTCTCCAAGCAGCCCTCAGTTTCCAATAGCTCCTCAGTTAGGGGCAGAACTTGATGCCCGCTTCCCCTCTCCAGACTGGGTGTCATACCAGCCTCGTATATGATGTCACAGCCTCTGCATGCTGGAAAGTGCTCTGACCACAACCAGAGGAGAAAAGTCACCATCAGTCTTCCCCAGCTGTGCAAACCCTGTGAGAGACAGTAATGGCCACCCCGAAGAGACATTCCCACTGGTGTCATAGTGGCACAGATCTCATGAGAGCAAGCAACCACTTTCTGACTGGATTTAGGGCCTGCTCTACAAGATGGAACCCACACCCGGCACTGTTGTCAGGATCAAGAACCTGTGGCTAGACAGACGTCTCCAACCTCAGTCTCCCACCTCCCAACTTTGTGAGCTTAGGCAGCTTGTGTTTGAACTCTTTGAACTTTGGTCTTTTCTTCTGAAGCTGGAAATCATATTCCTATGAACTTCAGAGAGCTCTCCTAAGAAACGAGGGATGTGAATGCCCAGGACAGACTGATCGTCCAATGAGCATGCCACCATTCCAGTGCCAATAAAGAAACAGATCACGTGGGGGCAACAGCTGTGGCAACTGATGACTTCGCTGCTTCCCATCGCGGTGGCAAGATACCAAACACGCCAACCTAGGAGGAAGAAGCTGCAATCGCTTGGCTCCGTTGGTTCTGATCTCGTGTGTGATGAGACAGGAAGCCTGCATGAGGAGATTATAGTAGAGATGCTTACCTCACAGTGGCCAGGAACCAGAGAGCCTTCAAAGCCACGCCCCCAGTGGCCCACATCCTCCAATCAGATTCTACTTTCAACACCCTTCACGATGCCTCATTCACCTGTGGCTCTGGCAATGAATTAATCCAGGGCTAGTTTGAGTTTAGATCCCTGTCACCCATCTGAAAGCCTGGACATGGTGGCACACATCTGTGACCCCAGCTCAGACAGAGGGGATGTCTAGGCCTCTGGCTAGCCAGCTTAGCCACACTGGTGCTCTGTAGATTCGGTGAGAGGCTGTCTCCAAAATTAAGGTGGAGAATGACTGAGCAAGATACCTGATGTCAACTTCTGGTCTCTAGACACAGGCACACCTGTGCACTACACACACACATGCACACACAAATGCATACATATGTGCATATGCACACACCCACACACACATGAACACACATACACATATAGTATACACACAAAGTTTTTTAAGTAAATAAAAAGATTAATCCACTGGCTAGACCAGCTTCTTCATGAACTGTTCACTTCTTCTGAACCCTAATTATGGACACTGCATCCTCCCCTAAGCCTTCTGTATATGATCTGCGTGGAGCTATATTTCATACCCAAACCACCATGACTAATGTTGTATACTCTGAAGACACTGTTCAGCACCAACTAACCATATAAAAGAATATTTTTCATATTTACATGTTGACTTAAAATTTTCTTACAACATCTTTTGACAAATCTCTGAATCTATGCAATTCTTCATTCTCCTGCCTAATGGTGTGACTGGTCTGTAAGACTCTTAGACTTCAAAGGCTCTGGGGGAGAGCATCCTTGACCATATGTTGCCTGAATCCCCTTGCCTGGTGTCATAGAATGGCAGAGTCAGCTTCCAGTGTCATTTCAATGACAAATCGGGAGGTTCAGAGAGCAGTAAACAATGAAACTTCTGGGATTGGCAGGTGAACCCTGAGGCTCTGGGAAAGGCTTCACTGAGGGTCCATCCTTGGCCCTTATACCGAGCCAGGAGGTCAGAGCGACCTCAGATATCAAGCCTCATTCAACCATTCGTCCACAGGTACTGGGTTCCTTCTCAAGCCATACTTGTTTATCACAGGGCAGGGGAGTAGCGGAGCTCCCAGATGGGTCGCCAGCACTCTGCACAGCTGTGTTGCCTGCCCTGCAATGCAAACAGACACAGGTATGGCCAGAGGTTGTCTCCAAGATGATTCTAACTTCTGCCAAGTTGGCAGTCATGACAATCACAGGTTGTCAGTGTCCCTTGACAGAACATCTGTAGTGTGCAAGACTCATCACCTTTACCTCTTACCTCCCCCTCTTAGCCTCCTCCCATCAGGCTCACACCTCTCCCTTGCCACTCAGATCTGTCCCCAGACAACCCTTGAGGACTTTCGGCACAGTCTCTGTATCAGGCACCGGATCTGACCGTGTAAGGGACACTTTTACAGAGTGTATGATGCAAACACAAAGCAGCACTTGGCACGGTGACACAGTCCCTGTGTGACGGGTTCTCCTTGCCAGCCTTGGATAACCTCAGCATCTGCTATTCATTTCCCATGATGCCTCACCTCCATTTCCCATGATGCCTCTCTGCCTCCCAGTCCTGTCATTCTCTTCCAAGCTATTAGGGAGCCTCTAGGCTTATTCAGGGACCCTGTGATGTTTAGTTTCAAATGCTGGCTCACTGAGAGAAGAGGGTTCAGTTATCTAGATCAGACTGGCCTGTATGCAGGTCTGTGGTAGACTGTCCAATGAAGTAGGAAAGATTCACCCTGATGGTAAGCAGCACCACTTTATGGGCTGGGCCCGGAGCTGGATAGGAACACAGAGAGTCAGCTAAGTGCTAGAACAAGCAAGCAGGCAGCAGAAGTGCATTCCTTTCTCTTTGCTCTTGGCTGTGGTTGCAATGCAGGTGGCAGCCTACGTTTCTGACCTGACAACCCTGAAACGCTATCCTGGATAGAAGAGCCTATTATCCATGTAAACTCTTCGTCCCCCATATGTATTCGTGTGTGCTTGTGTGCAGAAGACAGAGTCGGGTGTAGGCACCCGGAGTCCACCCCCACACTCACCAAGTTTAATGATAGCATGTAAGCAGCATGCTCCACCTCTGGTGGCCAAGCAGATGACACAAGGAATCCTCCTGTCCCCTACTCGCAGCTTCACTCCTGGAAAAAGCCATAGGACTCTTCTGGAGGTTCCTGGGTAAGGGGTAAAACCTTCTGCCTTACCTTCAAGCCCAGGACTGAGTGCTCCAACCCCTTAAGCTCTGGGGAGTCTAAGAGGCATAGTCAGTCTGCAGTCCCAGGGCCACGAATTTCAGAGTTATGTCTCATTGTCCAAAATACCCCAAGCAGGACCCTGGTATGATCCTAACAGATCAGCGACTGGACATTCACACCTCCTGGAGCTCCATGAGGTCTGAGAGACTCTATACAGGACCAAGTCTTCATGGGTCCCTACCAGTGACGGTAAACCCACAAGGACAACCATCCTGGAAGAGGCTACGGAGACAGAAGAGGTGTCCTTGCTTCATTTCTTCTGGTGATGTGACAACATGGATCCCAAAGCAGAAAACCCATCCACGGTGGGTGTCACCGCTCCCCAGGCAGGGGATGCTGGACCACACGAGAGGGAGGAGCGGAGCACACAGGCTGAGCGCTAGCACACGTGTGTTTATTGCTTCTTTTGGCTGTGATCTACTACTCCAAGCTCCTGATGCCTTGGCATCCACATCACGAACCTTTCTCCCTTAAGCAGCTGCTTTGGCTGGAGAATTTTATCACAGCACCAGGAAACAAAACTCAGACACGCATCTTGTTTCTGCCACCCCCCGAGAAGCTCTGATAAAGGAACGTCATTGCCGCAGAGTTTTCTATGATCTTCAAGGCTTGGGCCTCACTTTCTCATGAGTTCCAACCCAATGGAATGCAGGGCAGGGCTTTGATAGAGTAAATCTCAAGCAGACACACGTGCACGCACGCACACACACACACACACACACACACACACACACACACACACACACACTTTAAGAGGGCTGTATTCAAGCCCATAATTTTTCCTGGACATCAAATGGTTTTTTATGGGCTCATCTTGATGACCTAAGAAGCTTGCAAATTAAACAGAAACATAAGGATAGCGTTTCCCTTGAATCAGCAGAGCTTTGGGGAAAAGTAAGAGGAACGAAAAATGCCTAGATGGTCACGCTGTGGTTTCTTCTCCCCCTCCTCCTGATTCTAAAAACTGCAAATGCACTCAGTGAGAGTCTGCCAAACCCGTGTGACCTCAGCCCCCACATTCCCCCAACACCCTACCCTAAAGCTTCATCCCCACTCGGTCCTCTGCAGGCAAGAAGGAAGTGGGTCAACAGATCAGTGCTCTCGTGTGTTAATGAGTGGAAGCAGACTGGCTGGCTTCTTCCAGCCAGGACTTCAGACACAACAGCCTTTGTTCTCATCTGAGAGCCGCGCATTCATGACGGCCGTGGAAGGACCATGCCTGGATAAGGACAGTACCATCTTGTACTTCTCTGGTGCTTTGGCGTTCAGCCACGGTCATTAGAAAGCTGTGTTTGGAGCCTGGCAAGGTTCCATCCACCCCTTCAGTGGGATATGTGTCTTGCCCACAGCCCATGTGGTTGAAACCTTTGGTCTCCACAATATACATGGGGAGGGGGGGAGTTCTGCCAATCAAAGCACCCTGGGTTCAGAGATGGGAACACGGAAACTGACAGTCAATCAGAGGAGTAAGAGTGTGTGTGTGTGTGTGTGTGTGTGTGTGTGTGTGTGTGTGTGTGTCTGCCTGCCCGTGTGTCTGTCTGCCTGTCCGTGTGTCTGTCGGTCCCTGAAGATCAAACCCAGAACCTTATGCCTGTAAAGCAAGCACTCTACCAACCGAGCCGTGTCTCCACCCATGAAAAGTGTCTTAATCCAATGACTTTTGTTGGAGTTGGTGGGTGGCAGGGAAGGACATGGAACTCTCTGGTAATGGATCCCAATTTACTCTGGTAAAGAAGATCCAGGAGTGACCAGCAGGCCTGTCGAGATGGCTCAGTGGGCAGAGTGCTTGCTTTACATACGTGAGGACCTAAGTTCAGATGCCCAGCCTCCGGGTAAAAACTGAACAGGGCATCATATGCCTTCAACACTAGGGCTCGGGAACAGACAGGCAAATCCCATGGTGTTGCTGGCCTGATCAAAATAGCCAGTCAGCAGAGGTGAACTGGTGACCTTCCAGTTCGGTGAGAGACCCTGGCTTAAAAAACAAGGTGAAGTGAGGAAGGAAGCCATCTTAAAATCAACCCGACTCCATTCATGCCAACATGGGAGAGCACACACATGCACACATACATACACATACACACACACACACATACACACACACACACACACACACACAAACACACATCCCTCTGTTCTTGAAGCTATACGAACCTTGATTTATCATAGGCTGAACAATTGCACTGCTATAATTATAGTTAGCTGACAGTATAATATGAGGTCAGAATAAAGAGATATAAACTGACCCAGGGTCCTTGTAAAAAGTGATCATAGAGAATTGTAAATCATCTCAAGAAACATTGCCATGGTGTTTAATACCAAGGCTGCCCACACAGACTCGAGAAGCTAGGTTAAATCATGAAGGAGGATGATTGGGTCCGTGAGGCATAAACAACGACCAAAAGAGTTTCTAGGGGAAATGATCAATACTCAAAAGCATGTAAGTGTACAAACATCTAGAATGTTTGGAAAAAGAAAAGAGTCTGCCTAGATGGGCATGGTTTGTATGCCAGGCTTCAGTGATGGAAACCATTCCCCAGAGTGGCTTCTTGGGGAATGTACTGGGGACAACGCTGACCCTGGAAGGCATTGGAGAAAAACGTTCTGAGATCATTTACTGATGTCTGCCACAGGCGTAAGATGGGAAGCCGGTAGTACAGATGTCATGTATGCATCCACACCGAAAACATGGGTGTTTTAAATTCAATATGAATATTCAAAAAGACTGCTAGCATCTGTCTGAAGAAATAAAACAGATATATTTACTGTGATAGAGTGTTAGGAACTGATTTCACAGATGAAGTAAGCGTGACCGGGGATACAGATTGAAATCTGCCCATTGTCAAGGTCTTCTTAAGTATTGTGGTCACTTAGGCCATGGTGCTGCACATAGTAGCTCCAACTAGTCCCATTCTATAATGTGACAGTGTCCAAGCCATAGACACACAGACGGGAGAAGCTCGTGGGACTTGAACTCAAGTTCCCTTGACCTTCAGATTGTATCAATAACTGCCAGCAATTTAGTTTGTCTGTGTGTAGTATATATCTATTTTCAGGGCGCATGCGTGTGCACACACCTCTGTGTGTGTGTGTGTGTGTGTGTACACGTGTGTGCTTGCATGCAGAAGACAGACTAGGGTGTCAAGTGTCATCCTCTATTGACCTTGAGAGAGGGTCTCTCAGTGAATGTAAAGCCTAAGAAAACTGTCTGTAAGCCTCAGTGGCCCCCATCTCCACCCGGAAAGGGGGCTGCAGGTGCACACAGGTATGCCTGGCTTCTGATGTTGGAGCTGGGGATCTGAACTCGGGACTTCACACTTGTGCAGCAAGCACGCTCTTACTCAAGATGCTCTTCCAAGACAGGTGTGCACTCTCGTCAAGGAAGGTGCTGGGAGGGTTGTTGTTCATACTGTGATCTTCCATGTTCCCAGATTTTTTTTTTTTAAAAAAAAGCTCCCTGTACCCCCCAAACATATCCATTTTAATTAGCAATCCTTTGAATTCACAGCTCAAAAGCAATTTACTCTATACTTGGCCCTGAATCACAGAACTTCTTCTATGGTTTTCCGGTAAGAAAAATGAGAATCAATCACTGCTAGAATTGATTTTATCCTAGGCTGTATCTAGGAAAGGCAGCACACTGTCCTGCCATCCCCTAATCACACACCAAGCAGACATTCCTAATCAATGCCTGCATACCTTTCTACTAAGAGCAAAGACAGCTCCCAAGTTCTTAATCCTTAAACCCAGGTAGCCACCAAATTCAGTTATGACTGAGATTCAAATGGGCAGGCCAAGTCATCTATTCTGATTATCTGCTATTTTACCCCAAAGTTCAGTATCTTGGAATTTTAATTTCCTGTTTGTATCTCTCAGTGAACCAGGACATGACTCCTTTGGATAATTCATAGTTCAGGGTTGTTTGGTGACAGCGAAGACCTGAAAGTTCCAAAATGGCTTCAGTGATGTGCCGAGAGACCTCATGGGGACTTCTAGAGTTCACAGAGGTGGGCTTGTAAAAATGCACCCAGCACTAGCCAGTCATGGTGATGCACGCCTTTAATCCCAGCACTTGGGAGGCAGAGGCAGGCGGATCTCTGCAAGGTCGGCCTGGTCCACATAGAGTCATAAGGGCTCCACTTTGTTGTTTGGTTGGTTGTTTAGTTTGATTTTTTTTCTTCCCAAGACAGGGTTTCTCTGTGTAGCCCTGGAACTCACTCTGTAGACCAGGCTGGCCTCAAACGGAGAGATCTGCCTGTGGTTGCATTACACTCTGCTGTGACAAAATACCTGGTGGAAGAAAGGGCTGTTTTTCCACTCTGAAGGGTCTGAGGGTACAGTCCACAATGGCGGGGAGGGTTTGTCAGCAGGAGCCTGGGGGAAGCTATCATATCTTGTCTCAGCCAGGAAGCACAGAGAGATGAATGCTGGTACTCAAATCTCTTCTTTTTAATTCAGTCAAAGAACAGAGCCCATAGGATGGTGCCACCCACTGAAGGTGGATCTTCCCTTCTGAGACCTTTCTGGAACCACCTTCATTTACATATACAGAGATACATTTCTATGGTGATTTTTGACAATGAAAAGTAATTATCACATTTAGGATATACCAGGGCTTGGGTTCTGTCCCCAGTTTCATGGCGGAACCGTAAGAGCTGAGCTAAGGATGAGTGGCGCCCTTGGTAGCATGAATGAGGCCTAAAGTTTGATCTTAGCACCGATTCTCAGGCTGAGTGAAGATGTTTGTAGTCTCTGCCTGGCAGGGACTCACTGTCTGTGTCTGTGAGCTGCTTCCCTTCCCTAGAGGGAAGCCTGAGTTTCTCCGGGGAGAGGAGCGGCTCAGTTCCACTGATCTGCATTCTTCTGCCCTTAATTAATCCTTCCTCTTGGTCCTGAGCTTTGTGCTGGGCTACAGACCCAGGTGCTGAGGTGTGTTCCTGTCTAGGTGTCACGAGATGGTAGATGAGATTCAACATCTAAAATATGAGGTGTTTCAAAGTCAAGGACGCTACGGGCTGTGTCTTAACAAGACACCAAGGGACCACAGAGGGCATAAATGGGCAACAGTGAAACCACAGGTCTCTAAAGCTTCAAAAGTCTCACTTGCCCCGGCCCTCACCGCAGGAGCCCACTTTAGCCCCACCTGAATGTAGGGCGTGCCATACCCAAAGCCAGACCCGACCGGACAGAGCCGCCATGGGTCGGAATTCAGATCATATAAGAGAAACGAGGTTCCTAGACTAGTCAAAGGGATTCAGAGCCCCGTCCCACACAGAAACCCGGCCTCAAAGGAAAGAGCTCATCCAGGTCCCTAAAATGCCACAAAAAGTCCCAACACAAAGACATGAAACTCAAGGCTGACAGCTGACAATGGTGTCCTCTTTTTCCGACAGCAAGCGGGGTTTCCGAGGCAGGTCGAGGAGTTTTCGTCACCCCCTCAAATGTGGTTCTGCTTATTTCCCAACCCACAGAAAGAAAGATTCTCATATCCCGACCACCTTTTATTTTGAAGTCCAGCTGGGGGCTGGGGCAGGGGGTATGTGTAGAAAGGCCTGTAATTACCAAATCTGATTCTCATTAGCTTTCCTCCTCTCTGACATCATTGCAGAGCTCTATGGTGACTGACAGCCAACCAGAACCTGATGTGTGTCTGTGACTGAAAACTCGAGCACACGTACATGTGTGCGTGCGTGCATGCATGCATGCATGTGTGTATGTGTGTGTTTATGTAAGTAAATAATCAAAGAATCCCAGTGAATGAATATGACTTTTGGATAGATGGATGGATGCATGGATGGATGGATGGACGGACAGAGGAATGGACGGACAGATGGGCAGATGGACAGGCAGGTGGGTGGATGGGTAGGTGGATGGATGGATGGATGGATGGATGGATGGGTGGATGGATGGGTGGATGTGTGGATGGATGGATGCTACATGCATCTGAAGCTGGTCAGATGGGTGTCTCACTTCTCTGCCCTGCGACAAATGAGCAAGGCTCCATGAAAATGTTAGAGAGGTTTTTCCTTTTCTCTCTGAGACTGGATTTCATGTAGCGCAGGTTGACCCAGGACTTGTTAAATAGCCTAGGATGACCTGAGACCTTAGATCTTCCTGCCCCTATTTCCTGAGTGTCAGAGTGGCCATCACCCTCTACCGCATCTGGTTTCTACCCTGTTGGGGCCCAGCTAGAACATTCAGCCAAGTGAGCTCTATTCCAACCCTGGGGAGGACTGCTATTAATTATTATTATTATTACATAATCATCATTATAATAATAATTGGAAATTACCGATGGAAAACAGAATAGAACAAAGACCAAATGGATAAGATGACTCTGAAAGTGCTCCCAGGGGGTGGAGCCAGGCTTAGGGGCAGAGGCCATGTTGCTTTGCTGGGAAGGCATAGTGACCAAGAATTAAAAGTGTGTGTTTTCAAGTTGGAAATGAACTTTTTTGTTTGTTTTTTTGTTTGTTTTGTTTTCTTTCCTCAGGTTCAAGTCAGAGAAAAAACTGCAGTCTGGTTAACCAAGGGGTGGCAAACAGCAAATTATTCCTTCTATAAAACACACTATCTTTTCAATTGACCTGAGACTGACTGACTGATTTGTTTTTTACTTATCTATCTTTTTATCTGTCTATTTGTTTACGGTCAGTAAAGCAGCTGGCATTAAGCCACTGTCATTTTGAGGTAGCATCTCACTTTGTAGCCCTGGAACTCACTCCGTAGACCAGGTTGGTCTTACAGAGAACGCCCTGCCTCCACCTCCTGAGTGCTGGGATTAAAGACGTGTGCCACCATTCCCAGCTATGTGGCGTTAACACTGACAATATTTACTCCAGTATAATATATCCATAAAATATCATACTAATATAAAAACTATTGATGAAAATCAATGACCTCCAGGTCAATGAGAAGCCTGTGGACAATGGCTGAGGGCCTAAGGCATGACATCCAAAGTCCTCTAGCCACCACACACAACACATTGCACACTCATGCACACGCATGCACACCTGAACACGTGTGCCATATCCACAGAGCCACAGCGGTGGGGGGGGGGGATGCTGGATCTGCCCCTTCCCCTATAGTCTCCAGTGGCTCCCAGAACCACAGACACTTTTTCAATAACGCCTTTGTTGTCCAGTGGGCACACAGTGGGCAGGTAATCGGACAAGTTTGTGTGGAGCATCAAGGGGGAAGATGCAGATCCTTGGGGGAGGGGGAGCTGGGCTTTGCAGAATACGATGCTTGAGTGGTGACGGATGCCCATAACGGGCAATCCTCACTCTCAGCCCAGGATATGAGAAAGACGGAACTCCCTGACTGTTGTTCCGACAAGGAGAGCACCTTGTAGTTACAAGGCTGCTCCAGCCAAACAGTCCCTCAGCAGGGCTGCTCTGCCCCGAGCTCAACACCAGCAAAGCTGGCTTCCAGGACAGGCTGCTTGGAATGCAGCCCCACAGAGAAAAGAAGTGCTCAAAGACAGGCTTTCTGGCCTGGCTTTCCTCCCCAGTTGCCCTTCCTCGTCAGAGATTGCCAAAGACCAGGACCTAAGGACTCAGGGACAGTGGGGGGAAAAGAGGCAGTGAGTGACTTCTTTTAAAGAAGTCTGGTTGAACAGCGTTTTCCCTACAAAGTCAGTATTACTTTGGAAGGCTCAGCCCTGCTGGGCCCTCCAGCATGTCACCTCTGCTCTCTGGGGTGTGGAGGGGCATGTGGTGTGAGGGTCATAAATGCGGCTGGTGAGAGGGCTCAGTGAGTTCCTGAGGACCCACATGGAGGAAAGAGAGAGCTGACTTCTCCTCCTGACATCACACATGCACCATGGCAACCCTCTACCACACTCACTCAATCGAGATTTTTTTTTAATTACAGTTTCTTTTTAAGACTCACAGCAAGAACAAGTGGCTTGTGTCCCTTGCATCTAAGCACCGTCTCTTTTTGAACAGTGATTTTATAATTCCACATCTCAGAGTCTCCAATCTCTGCTCCCTGGGACGCCGCCCCAAGAACAGTAGAAGGAGGTGTCCCTTACCAATAGAGAGCTATTTCTTTGTTTCTTTTCTCTCTCTCTTCCTTCCTTCCTTCCTTCTTTCTTTCTTCCTCCAGACGCATGCCTACAGATTACACTGAAATATGCTCACCTCTGCTAGACGAGGCAGCTCACGCCTCAGGAGAGAAGGCCACGGTGAGTTTTCCAGACAGCCTGGGCGGCAGAGTGAGTCCCCACCAGCCAGGGTAAAGAATGAAACTGTGCCTCAAACCTAAGCCAACCAAAGAATGCTGATTTGAAACTTGCCCTCTTCCCAGTGTTACGACTTTAGCTTTGCTTTATTTTAAGCTAATTGATCTGGGGCCCGTGCCCTGGCTACGGTGACAGGGAGTGTCCTTGTCTATGAGGTGGAATCCTAACATGCCTGCTCATGAGGGCTCAGGGTTGACACAGATTCATTTTGTGAATGAAGCCTTGGATTAGGATGTTGTTGTCGTAATGGTGGAAAATCTACAATAGAGTTTTCTGTCGTGTTTAAATTTACACACGGGAGTTGGGGGGTGACAGGGAGACGCAGCTCTGGTTCACGTGGACTATGGGATGTTCTGGGAGTTCTGCTTCTGCTAATGCTCCGGATAGCCACTCACTTCCTGGTTGTTTGCCTCCTCGGCTCTGATTGGCCGAATTCCAGTTCTCTTGGGAGCTGTGTTATGAAGACCTTGAAGACTCTAGGAAAATGGAAACTTCCCCTTTCTCCCTCTTTTCACCCCACCACCCTGTGCTCAGCAGTCAAACCTACCCCCAATCCTCCAAGATCCGGAGCACAGCGTTCCAGCCTCAGATGCAGAGGCAGTGAATCCAGAGCCAACCTTTGTCCCCAGCGTACAGCATGTTGGCACACTGAGAGATGGGCCCTGCATCTCAGGCCTTGACACGGACCCCGAGACCCCACATTCAGCCATTGTCACCCTCACTCCACCATCAGATTCTTCTGCCAGGTGCCCCCCCAACACACACACACACACACACACACACACACACACACACACACAACACACAGAAAGACACACAGACGCGCAGACACTCACACAGCATTCTCCCTTCCCTCCCTCCACCAACGCCTTTCCCATTCAGCCAAATCTGGGGGAGGGGGAGAAGAGAGCCAAATGTCTTCCAACCACAGAGCAGCGACGGCGTTGTCCTTACAACACCGACCAAAGATTTTTTTTTCTTTCCCGAATGCCTAAAAGGAGCTGAAAAACCCGAGGGCACCTTAGCCTTGTTTTTTGCTCAATGGAGTCTGGCCAGAATCCACCCACAGCTAAACAAAGCGTCCTTTCTTGTCCTAGCTAAGTTCTCAAAACCTGGCCGGCCCAGCACCCACCCAAACAGCCCCTTGACCCGACTCCTGCCTTCCTCCTCCGTGCCTTTTGATGGCATTGTTCAATATTCAAAATCAGACCCAAAGTGCCTGTCCACACCCTAGTCTGAAAGACCACAGCAGAATTAAGAAGGCAAAAAGGAGGGGAAAAAAAAAATCCTGTGGCATAACAAGTGATTGGAGCGCCATCTGCTGGTCATTTGTGGGCAGCAACTCCTTCACCAGCCCACATGGCTCAAAGTTCCCTTAGTTCAAAGCCTTTTCCGAGTTTGACTTTTCCGAGTATAGCTTTAGGCGTGGGAACTTGTGCTTTTAAGTACGTTAATATCCCATTATTCTATTATGGGAATACGCATTTAGGAATAAAGACTCTTTTTAAAAAAACCTTTTATTCTTTTTCTTTTAAAGCTATTTAAAGGCAAGATCAGATGTCTGGGAAAGACGGTCTCAGCTTACAGTTGCTTGTATTATTGTCACACTTGTTCGTACTACCGCGACAATGATTGTAGCATTGTATTAATCAATAAATAATAATGAACTCCGTTTTACACACTCAGTACAGAACCACGGTTTGTAGAAGGACTTATGATTTTTGGCAGGCGGGGGAATGAGACTCTAACACAACAAAGACAAAAACATGAAAGCAGGAAGTAAAACGAGGCTCAGGACGGGGAGGCAGGTTTAGGGTGAGTTAATAAAGGTCACGCATACCTGCTTAGTCAAGTGAACTCGTGTCTTTTTATAATTTTTATCTCATTAAAAATCAGAGGAAACATGCAGGATTTTCCTCTCTGAATATTTTGCCTCTTCTCTGAGGAGAGAAAAAAAAAAACAAAACAGAAAATTTCATGCCTCGGTACTCTCTTCAGCGTTCACTTTGCCGAAAGTCCATAGGCATTCAACTGACAAAGTTGATGGAGGGGAAAGGAGGGTCTTCTCCCCTGAATGAACGCATGTCTGCCTTATTTGGAATATTCCCTCAGCAAGTGTAACCATGATAATAGTGGGGGGGGGGGGTACATAAAGTTCACAGGAATTCCTGTACATGGCATTGCATGTCCCGGTCAGCCAGGGCACAGTGCCCACCCTGGGGAAGACTGACCCTCTGAGTCACTCATATCCTTTGGGATTCTAAAAGCCCTTTTCTGTGAGCTTTCCTGCGACCCACCCAGCACCTCTGCGATCCTGACTGGTCCACGGTTGAGGATCTGATCAACATTCCCTGGCGTTTTCAGACTCCTACATCCGGTTCCTTCCTTCCTAGTATTTTTAGTTCTTGAGCTAAAAATCTCATTTATAATAAAATCAAAAGTCCGAGAAACAGCTCGTCAATGAAGCATCCAACTCTGCTGCCCATGGATTTATTGAATGGGTGTGTTCTACTTTTTCCTTGAAGCCGTGTGCCCAGTCCGAGACAAGGCAGATACAAAACATAGACCTAGACGGAGTTTTAAACATTTAATATGTAAAACTCTCACTCGAAGTATTTGCCATTTAAAAAAAAAAAAAAAAAAAAAGCCTTTTCCCAAGCACAGATTTTTCTCAAACCAAGCCCTTCCAATTAGGAGCAAGGTTGTGTCCACAGGTTCCGTTACTGCAAACACTCGCTCATCCAATCCTCTGAACCTCCTCCTCCAAGGCCACTTCGGGTCTCCGTTCCATGCGGTGTAAAAACTTGAGACTGGATCTGAAACGTTATGAGTGGGAACTGGTCCCACGAGGAAGGCCTCCTGTCTCCCCACCCGACCCTCCACTCTCTCCCTCGGATGTGTGGGGAGGTTTGGGGGGGTGCACGTTTCGTTGTTTGCTTTTCTTTTTTAAATCATTGTACACTCAAAATACCAATGACTAACTTCAACAGTTTTCGGCACTGTCTGCAGATGGATTTTTGTTTGGACTTTCAGTAGGGGTAAGAGAGAGAGAGAGAGAGAGAGAGAGAGAGAGAGAGAGAGAGAGAGAGAGAGAGAACAAATAGCCCGGCTTTGAAGTTCCCACATAATTACTGTAAAGATCTGTGAAAGTCCAGAGCCAGGAGCCCGCAGCGCTTAGCTCAGGTCTGGAGGATGCAAAGGCCAGCACAGTCCTCCGAGAAGACTCCGCGAGCGGCACCCTACCAAGAAAAATGCAGCCAAGGTAGATGGGAGATGTGTGTGTTTCCAGCCCTGTGTGTTTGTAGGAGGCGTTAAGAGGGAGCTAAGCAAAGAGGAGAAACTGGAGGGAAAAGAGAGAGAAAGAGATCCAGGAAAACTCTGCCAAGGGAAGAGAGGGATGGCGAGGAAGAGGAGGGAGGGGAAGGAGACACTGGTGGTATTTACAAAAATTCAGGCAGGACATACCCTTGGTGCAGAAATTAAACATTGTGTATACAATACAGAAGTGGGGTCGGGGTAGCAGGTTCCCGGCTCCATTTCTTTGTGAGAATACGGGTTAGGGGCGTCTGAGGAGAAAATGGTTGCAGCCTTGGGAGTTTTGTTCTTTCTGAATGAGCAGCCCAGCTCTGGCAGTTTGGGGAAAGTTCTTGATGCCACAGTGCCCCCTGGAGTAGTACCTGGAAGGGACCCCAAGCCCCCCAGAGACTTCCTATGGTCCTCAATTTTCTTGCCCTGAGGGGAGGAGGGAGAGGAAAATTTTAAACACTCTCAGCCTTGTGGGGGCAGGGGAGATTACCCCTAGCCCCGCCAGGGGACCGGACAGCTTCGAGAAGTAGCTTCCAGATTTGTTTGGGCTCCTTTGGGAGAAAGGAAAGAAAGAGGGGACAGCCTTCCACGGTGACTCTCTTCCTTCCCCCTTGCCCCTTTAATGCTATTTTAGTTGAGATCTGACCTTGGAAATTTCTAAAAGACTTTAATCTCCTGTCCTCAGGTCGCTGGAAGAGGGTGAAAGGCTGAGGGTGTGCGTGTGGGTGAAGGTGGCTCCTCGCTCTTTATGAAGCGTCCCACCCTCCTCCCCCATGGTGAGAACGCTGACCAGTTCATTAACCGCTGTCTACAGCCTGGAACCTTTGACATTTTTCTTCAATTTTTTGATGTTCCCATGAAGAAAAAATGTACTCTATCATTAGGCTTACAGAGTGCGGGCTGATCTGGCTGCCCCACAGTTGCTAAGCATAGATAGCTTGGGCCAGCTGTACCTACTCGCCCCCCCCTAAAGTTCTTCAGGGAGCAAATTGCATTAGTGCTGAAGAAAAAGGCTGGGGGTGTGGGGGGCAGGCGAACAGTGTAAACAAGAGGAAGAGTCATTTCCATAAATATTTTCAAGATTATAAAAGCAACTGAGACACGGAGTGTGTTGAGCAGGGTCTCAAATTTGGGGAGGTGAAAGCTCGTTGAAGCCATTAAGTGTTTCATTTTTCAGATGAAAGACTCCATCCGCGCTCAGGCTGTGCAACTCTGATGTAATCTGAAATGTCATTTTGGAGGGTCCTGGTGATTAAGCCTTTTTCGGTTTCTCTCATTAAAGGGCCAGTTCTCCTGATGTGAGTTTAAAACTCCATTCCACTCTGAGATTCCTCCCGCCCCATGGCCCCCGACAGCCGCTCACCCCCCCCCAAAGAAGGTCTACATTCAAGGCTGATTGGGGAAGAATAACAAATCCGGTGGTGTGCTTAATTTTTTTAAACCGCTTTTGATTTTATTGAGCTACGAAATGCAGAAATCATTTCTCTGACGTTGAGAAAGATCCACTTTAAATCACAAGGTACGTCAGACATAACTGCTCACATTTAAAGCATTCTGTAATTATAGGAAGGAAGAATAGGGGGGAAATGGCTTTTGAAGAAACAGTGCTGAAAGTAATTGACTCGCAAGCTATGTCTGTCTTCCATAACGTTCAGAATTTCCCAGCCAATTCTTTTAAGTTAATAAGACTTTAAACATAAAGAGCCGTAAAGGTCCCTCTTATTTACCACCACGCAGAACACAGAGGGAGGAAAAACTTTTTTTAAGTGTGTGTGTGTGTGTTTTTTAAGACCTCAGTGTTGGAAATACTTCTCAGGAAATGTCAAACACGAACATCTACATTACATCTACATGAAATAATAAATCAAGATTAGTTTTTTCTCCATCTGACAAAAAAACAATAAAATGTGTCTAGAACATTGTTTTACACTCCCCCTTTCTTTTTTTAGCTCTCAAAAAAATTATTAATAGATGATACCCTATTGAGAAAGATAACATGTACTTTCTTGAAACTTGGTGGGAACAGTATTATTTTCTTCTTGGTAAAGGAAATTAGATATATGCTTTAGAGGAAAAAACATACAATATTTCACGGTGATATGATCCAACAAAAACCCAGGAAATTCAAAACCCGGATGATGCCAAGCAAGGACTGCACGCCGCTGTCCCGTTGCCGACACCAGACCCAGGAGCCTGGAATGCCTGGGTGAGCCTCGGGCTTCCAATTGCTCCCTGTGTAAACAGATAAGTTTTATTTTAATGTCGGCCTTCCCCGGGTAGTTGGGCCCTGCCTCTGTCCATCCATTATCTCCACATTGTCCCCTTCCCCACCTGAAATGCACACCCTACTCCCAGGACTGAGGGACCCTGAAGGCGATGCTCAGTTACTTTGTAGTTAGAAAGGTAAAGAAGACACATTGTATAATAGAATTATGTGGAGGGTTTTTTTGTTGTTGTTGTTTGGTTGGTTGGTTTGGTTTGGGTTTTTTTTTTTTTTTTTGAGAAAACTTCAGGAATACAGAGTTGGGGAGCTGGACTTAGGGGGACCAGACGCTTCCGTGGAGCGATCCTGCCTGTGCCCAGATGTCCGTGAACTAGCATGAAGTCACACCCTCCTGAAATGCTTCTGTCCCAAAAAAATCAAAACTTAAGGACCCAAGGCACCCCCAGGAACCCTTCCAGAAAGTTCCAGCTCTGAGCCATTTACAGATTCCAGGTCATTAATTTGCTATGGTGTTGTTAATTACCACTGAGCGGTGGAAAACGGAGCTTACGAGTCTTTTATGGACAGAGGTTCTGTGCAGCTGATCCTTGGGCGCATGGGGGAACAAACGCTTTAGTGTTTCACCCCATCCTAAGAGTTTAAGGATCTGGGATGTGGGGCAAAGCAGGTGCCGTGGGTAAAATGTTTTCCTCGGGAGCCTGAAGCTTTCTCTTCACATATTTCTACATCCTTTAAGAGTCCAGGCCAGAGAGAGAGAGAGAGAGAGAGAGAGAGAGAGAGAGAAGAGAAGAGAAGAGAAGAAAAGAAAAGAAAAGAAAAAAAAGGAAAGGAAAGATCTCTTTTTAATGTACCCAATTTGAATTTCACTGAATGTTCTGTTTACCCTGTTGTTAGGATATTTTGGCGACTTTAATTCCCTGACCCCCTCTGTACGGAAGGAAAGAAACTCTTTCTTGAAGAGATTTAGAAAAGAGGAGAAGAAAAAATCCTTTTAAAAAGGCTTAGAGGGTAAGTGGGAGGGAGGCCTTATGTCTCCAGAGCTTAGACGCCCAAGTCGAAGGCCGTTCTAGACAGAGAGAAACTCATATCCCTGACCACTTTGTCACCGCGTGCCTCTTGACCAGCAAATGGTTCCGTCTACCGCCAAATAAAACCAAATCGAAAGCATGTTTGGGATTGGGGTGCCAGGCACGTCCCCCCTCCCTCCAAACTGAAAAACCAGATTTCTATGGTGTTTGCTTTGGTTTCTCTGTAGGAAGGTTCCAGAGAGGGATCTGGGTTCCACTGCCCTTCTGGGGGCAGCCACTCCTGTGGGGACCGCAGGGGAGTCTATGTTCGCACCCACAGAAAAACTGTCCTCTTAGCCTTCGTCCAGACTGAAAGAGAAAGTCTCTGCCACGAAGCAGGTCAGCAAACCCCACGGGGCGTTTTTCAGCTTTGTTTCTCTCTCAGAGTGTGGTTTAAGACCCCAGTCAGGGCAAGGCTGTTGGAAATGTCACTCTTGAGGTATATTTCCTCTATATCTCAAAGCCAGTCCCTGCCTTCCCGTGGGGACAGTAGGGATATGTTTGCAAGAGTCCCGGTTGTCCTGAAAAACACGTTACTCCAAAATGGACGTTGACTAAGCACAATAGACCCCATCCCATTTCTGACTCTCCTGAATGTTTGAATACAGAGTTCTGTCACAGTCTCCGAGAGCGGCTAATGAATAAAGGCCCAGGCAGGTGTCAGGGGTAGAGCATTGAGTCTCAGCAGAGGCAGTCAGCTTTGAAATGTTTTTCTACATCCTTAAACTGGGAAGGTGTGTATGTGATTGCACATGGGTGTGCCTGTGTGTTTCTGTATTTGCATATGTGTGTTCTTATATTCTTGTGTCTGTGTTTGCTTGTGTGTCTCTGTGTCTATGTCTCTGTGCATTTCTGTGTGTCTATATAACTCTGTGTCTATTATGTGTGCATGTATGTCTCCATGTGTGTATGTGTGTGTATATATGTATATCTGTCTGTCTGTGTATCTGTATGTCTGTGTGTGTGTGTGTATGTGTGTGTGTGTGACTGTATGTCAGTGTGTATATATGTCTATCTGTATATGTACACATCTCTGTTTGTGTGCCTGTCTGTGTGGCAGTAAATCTGTGTGTGTCTGAGTATCTATCTGTGTGCACACACCCTCTTTTATGGAAACAAATCAGGTAAAGGAAGCAATGGAGGAGAGACGGGGCTGCCCGACAGTCCCCATCCTGGACTTCGCAGGCTTCTTGGGGCAGAGAGAGCTCACTTCCAGTTTCTTTATTTCTAGACAATGAAATGTGCCCAATTGAAAAATGGATGAGCTACGGCTTTTTACTGATCTCCTTCCAAATTAGATTGCTTTCTCAATTGGACTGAGTGCTTAGAAATTAGTCAATAGGCAACTAATTAATAATCTGACTGGGGGGATCAATTTCTCAGTTGCACATGACACAGGCCCCAGTCTCCTGGAAGTTCAGTCCCTGTCCTTCCAGCCGCGGCACACCGTACTGAAAATTGACCAGCTGAGGAGGAAGGGGCCTCTGACTCACTCTACCATAAGGATTTTTTGGCAGTGGGATTACCATGTAGGAACGGGACCGGATACGTGGAGCATGCCAAGCTGTTGCAACAGAGGCGACACCCTCTATATGCTGTCTTGTTTTCTGTAGAAATAGCTCGCTGTTACCAGACTATGTCTGTACTGCACACTCGCTGTCCTGGCAAATGTGTACTCTCAGTAGCGAGTTACTTGATCCCACTGTCCCTCGTGAGGCAAGGACCATAACCACACACGTGCGCGCGCACACACACACACACACACACACACACACACACACACACACACATTTAGGTAAGGGGATTGAGGCCCAGAAAGGTCAAGCCACTTGCCAAGTAGAATCATACAGTACTAGAGACAATAGTTAGGTTTGTGACTTGGGACCATGGACTCCCAACCCCGCCCCCCAATTTGTTTCCTCTCTAACTGTGCAAGGGACATTTTGGGAGTGTTTTTTTTTTTTTCTTGAGAAAACAGTCACATCAGACTGACTCTGACTTTGTGTGTGGCCATGTGAGACGCTTGTCTCTCTGAGACTCAGTTTCCGCTACACAAAACCAGGAAGAGCCTGTGACAGCACCTCTTAAGTAGACCTCTGTCACTGAACACTCCCAGCTTTATTTAAAAAGAAAGACTGAAGGAAAGAAAGAAAGAAAGAGGGAGGGAGGGCAGGAGGGAGGGAGGAAGGAAAGGAGGGAAGGAGGAAGGAGGAAGGAAGGAAGGAAGGAAGAAAGGAAGGGGAAGGAAGGGGAAGGAAGGGAGGAAGGGAGGAAGGAAGGAAGGAAGGAAGGAAGGAAGGAAGGAAGGAAGGAAGGAAGGAAGGGGAAGGAAGGGAAGGAAGAGAAAGAAGAAAGAAGGAAAGAAAGAAAGGAAGATCAGTAAGCGAGCATCAGATGGCCTGGTGAAGCTCAAACACCCGGGTCAGACTTGAGGACAATATAGTCCCCTCCTGGCTTTTACAAGATGGACCTTAAGACATCTGGGAAGGGTGAAGAATCAAACCAGCCTTGGCGTGATGTGGACTCTACCGCACCTAGAAACGTGAGGTTTTGCTTCTCTGAGAGCCTCAATTTCCCAACTGTCAAAATGGAATTATGATATTCAGAATGCGCGGTTAGAGGCCTCAGGAGCTCCTGTGAGAAGTCAGCGAGAACAGAACACACTGTGAGGAGCAGTGAGCTCCACAGAGACAGCCCTGGAGAAGCGGTCCTTAGAGGGAGGAGGGCGGCGCTGCGGTCGAGTCTGTAAGAGTGATGGTGACCATGGTGACCGTGACCAGGACAGTGGTGAACATGGTGGTGATGGTGATGGTGATAGTGACAGTGGAGACAATCGGGTGATGATGGCAGCTGGTGTGACGACAGAGACAGTGGCTGTGATGGTGATAGTGGTGGTAATAGAAATTGAGCCATGAAGGGAGGAGAAATGGTGGTAATGCTGATGGCAGAGATGGTGGTGGTGATGGCGGTGGTGATGGCGGTGGTGATGACGGTGGTGGTGATGGCAGTGGTGGTGATAGCGGTGGTGGTGGTGATGGTGGTGATGGTGGTGGTGATGATGATGGTGGTGGTGGTGGTGGTCGTGGTGATGGTGGTGATGGTGGTGATGGTGGTGGTGGAGATGGTGGAGATGGTGGTGGTGATGGTGGAGATGGTGGTGGTGGTGATGGTGGTGGTGATGGTGGTGGTGGTGGTGGTGATGGTGGTGGTGGTGGTGGTGGTGGTGATGGTGGTGGTGGTGGTGGTGGTGGTGGTGGTGGTGGTGGTGGTGGTGGAGATAGTGGCGGTGTGATAATCATGTTTTTAGTACTGATGGAGTAAGGCGTAGGGCCTTGTGGCTCAGTGCACAAACTAGAATACAGAGGTCCCACGTAATTGGCCTGACCGAGACTAGAAGTCTATCTTCCCACGCTGGCCCACTGCCTTGTTCACTGCTCCACGCTAAAAATAATTGGAGGAGGAGTTGGCTGAAGGAAGCTGGGGAGGGCAGGGCAGAACGAAGGACCAGCAGCCTCAGTCTTCACAGGGCCGCACAGCTCCTTTGTCCTCATCAGACCTCAGCACTACCTTTTGGGGACGATGCCACCTTCCTGTGCCCGGCTGAGTGGCGGGAGGAGGCGCCAGCAGGCTACTGTGTGACCAGAAGTAGTTCCTAGTTCAGGACTGAGCTGCACCTGGTCCCACACGCTTCTCCCTGCAGGAATTATTTCCTTGCTGGTTGAAATCAGGAGACAAAATAACCTATGAAAATGGGTTTCTGTTTCATTTTTCACATGGGACTTAGAGGCCAAACATATGAGAAATCAGAACTGTAAAAGGGGGTGAGGTAGGAATGGGGATCAGGACACACAGGCTCCAGGCCAAGCAGTCGTCCCAAAAACGACAGCGTAGGTCAGCCCAGGGTTTCTTCAGTTATGAGGGAAATTGACTTCAGGGTCCAAAGGAGTCACATTGGACGGCCTTCGCCTTCAGAGCACAAAGCTAACTCAGAAAACGGTGCCGCCACCCCCACCCCAGGTATTCATAGCAGACAGTACAAATGGATAACGGCACCCTCCACCAAAGCAGTACCTGCAGGTCACAGAGCTCCCAACAAGCATGAGTAATCTATTTCAGGGTCAACATTTACTTCCCACCAGAACTGCGGAGGTAAGACCGGCAAATGACTCATAATGGCTTGTCCACCACATGGTGGACAAAGAATTGAGAGGAAGGTGTGGGAGTTACCATGCCGCGTGAGATCCAGGCAGCAGCAGGGGTTTAGACTTCTCAGTCTGGTCCCGGTCCCATTACTTCAGGTGGTGTTTGGCTCACAGATCCACCTATCCGTCTGTCACCCACCTAACCCACACCTCAACCAACTGAGTGGGTACTCAGTCCCTCTGACATTTTTTTTGTTTTAATTAGACTTTATTTTCGTTTTGTGTACTCTTTATACAGACTTTCCTGGTTGCTGGAGATACAAAAATGAACCAGATGGTCCTAGATCCCACGTACAAGGAGTGTAGAGTGACCTGAGGTGGAGGGGTCCCAGGTTTAATGCCCCCTTCCTGCTGCGATCACTACATCAAAGCGAAGTGTCGGGGGGGGGGCTGTCACAGAGCAGTTCAGGACTCAGGCACTGGAGAAATGTAGGCAGGAATCCGGAGCAGCCTCCTGGGGGCATCCTCTGAGCTGAGCACAGAAGAACAAGGAGAGGCTGGGCAAAGGGGCAGAGTTTTCAGGAACAAGGCACACTTCTGCCAATATCCCCCAGGGGTGGAAACATGGAGTGTGTGAAAACCAGAGGTCAGAGGAGACTCTAGTGGGAAGATGGTCTAGTTGGTGATGCTGAGATGGAGCAGGCAGGGGTCCCACTCTAGAAGTCTGAGTTGGGCTGTACCCCACACCTGTTAAAAGCCCTTCAGTGGCTGCACAGACAGAGAGACAGACACACACATACACAGAGCATCAAGCCCTGCCCCCTCTACCCTGCCCACCCCATACCTGCCTTTCTCATAGAAGATGCTCAGTCCAGTCTAAAAGGTTCTTGAACAAGAACCCTGAGCACACGGTATGAAACTCAGTTTTGTCTGCTATGGCACTCTGGTCCCCAGGGTCTCTGGCACAACGCCAGATAGAGAAGATGACTTGAGACATTGTGGATGTTCCGAGGACTGTGTTTTTGACTTCAGCCCATGGTGCTGTACCCTTAGACGTCGGAAGACAACGTGGAAGAAAAAGATAGAAAAGATGTAAGGAGGGAGAGGAGAGAGAAAATGGATGAGATGAAAATGGGAGGAAGGAGGAAGGGAACAGAGAAAAGAGGGAAAGACTGAGGGAAAGAAGGAGGAAAGGAAGGAAGGAAGGAAGGGAAGGAGGGGAGGGAGAGAGGGAGAGAGGAGAGGGGAGGGGAAGGAGGGAGGGAGGAAGGAAGGAAGAAAGGAAGGAAGGAAGGAAGGAAGGAAGGAAGGAAGGAGGGCAGAAGAGGCTACACCATAAACCAAGGTTTCCTGTTCTCCAAATCCAATAGGAAAAGACCCGACCCTCCTAATGATTTCCAGGATAAGGCATTTGTGTGGGGCATACGTCAGACTCCCCAGTCAGGCTGTGCGGGGCCCAGCACAGAGAAGCAGGCCTGACTGTGTAGCCTGGGGGGGGGGGGGGGCATTGGATGCTCTGAGCCAGAAAGCATTCTTAGGGCCTACTAAATCCCAAACACTCTTGGCAAGGCCGATTGGCAGCAGGCTTGGGCTCCTGCACAGACTCTGACAGCAACTTCTCAGTGCGTCCCCCTGGGAGGAACAGAAGCCAAGCAAACAGCTCGGCCTCAGCTTCCCCATCTACAGTGGCTAAATCATATCTAATCTCGTCCCAACCACACGTCTCGCCGAAGTTCCCGTTCTAGGGGTCTTTATCAGCTAATATAATGCTCGGGGCATAGATGTAAGACAGGTTTCCCCAGCCCTATCTTTCTGGCCATGTCATGTTCTCCCCCAAACCACACAATTACCCAAAGGACTCCACACAGCCCACAAGGCCTGTCCTAGGCTGCCTTCATCCTCATTTTGTTTCTCCCGTTCTTGCCCCTTTCAAGCTGTGTGGTCACTGCTCCCAAACTCTCCCCTCTCCCCTGTTTGCCACACCTGGATTTTTAAAAGACTATTTGTTTATTTATTATTGTATTTAATGTGTATATACGTGATGGCTATTCTCTGTTGTCAATTTAGCTACATCTGGAATTAACTAACACCCAAGCAGCTGATATACCTGTGAGAGATTTTTCTTCATTGAATCATTCAAAGCGGGAACACACACTTCAGACTTTGAGGTGGGAAGATCCACCTCAGACCTGGGCCACACCTTCTGCAGGCAGGCTGTAGAAAGGACATGGCAGATGGGAGTTTTTGTTTTTTGCCTGCTTGTTCTTGCTCTTGCTGGCAAGTTCATCCCTTCAGTGGCATTAGCGCCTGCTTCTTCAGAATTCCAGAATATACTGAAGATCAGTCGAGACATCCAGCCTTGTGGATGGGACAACTACTGGAGGTTTAGACTTTGTATCAGTAGTCAGCTGTTGTGGGACTAACTCAACCACAGCCTGCAAGCCACTCTAATAAATTATTATGTATATGTATATATGCCACTCTAATGAATCATATATATATATGTATATATGTATGAATCGATAGAATGAATATATATTTATTCTATCAGTTCTGTACCTCAAGAGCAGCGGTTCTCATCCTGAGGGTCACAACCCCTTCCACAGGGGTCACCTAGGACCATCCTGTATATCAGATATTTGCACTATGATTTATAAAAGTAGCAAAATTGCAACTATGGAGTAACAATAAAAGTCACGTCGTGGTTGGGGGAATCATCACAACATGAGGATCTGAATTAAAGGAAGGTTGAAAACCACTGCTAGAGAGAACCCTGTGTGTGCCTTAGTGTGTACATGTGCACCAGTGTCTGCAATACCCTTGGGAGCCACAAGAGGGCACTGGATCCCTGAAACTGGAGTCACAAATGGATGTGGTCACCAGGTAGGTGCTGAGAACTACAGCCGGGTCCTCTGGAAGGGTGGTCAGTGCTCTGAATGTCCGAGCCATCACTTCAGCCCCATTGCCTGCCTTTTTCACATAGGTTCTCGGGATCAGACTCAGACCCTCATGCTCACACATCAAGCACCTCACTTTCTGAGCCATCATCACAACCCTCTTAAAGTCAGTTTTATATGAGCTCAAACAGAGGCCCAGGCCTGTCTTCATGGGTGGCCTAGCTGCCCTCGTCAGTGTCCTCGGGAACTTGTAGGTAACTTCTTTAGAAGGAGATCCCAGAAATAAGAATGAGGCGACAAGGAAGTAGAAAGGTTGTTCTCATGACTATAAGATCGAGATGTTGGCTTTGCTGGGGCTTCCCAAGAAACACACAAAGTAGACCTCAGAAGGCTGACCCTGCAGAAGGGAGGCCACGGTGAGTTGGTCCACAGCTCCCATTGGCCATTAGTTAAACATCCTTCTCCTTGGTAGACCTTGAGTGAGGTAGGAACTGGGGCCAAGGAGAAGAACTGCTAAACTCAGCTTAGGAGAAGGGCAGGGTGTTCCGGGTTGGGGAGGACACAGCATGGCAGGTGTAGGCAGGAGGAGAGGCAGCACACTCCTAAAGCCGGCCGAGGAGCTTTGTTGCAGTGAAAACTTAGTCTTCATAGTGGGGGGTCTGGAAGAACACCCAGCAGGTAGGGCCTCCCCACTTCTGATCAACAGCGACACAGACCTGTCCCAAAGCTCAGGCCATAGGTGAAAAAGATAGTGCATCAGCTGTGCAAAGGCGGCAATATGAGAGGCCACTGTATCATCCTGGTGCCCGTGGGGCTTCCGGGCCAGGAGGGGACGAGGAACACACCATGCACCTGCCTGTGAGCTAACTGCCTGCTTATATCGTATACTGTCTTGGCAATCTTCCAAGAGACGTCTTGTCCCTTGATCCCATTTTACTGAGATCTGGGCCCATTTGATGGCATGTCCACAGCCACACTCCTAGGACATGGTCAGCCCAGTTTCAGGCTGCCACGTCTCCAGCAAAGTCACGTCCCACCTGTCCTAGGTAGCTTTGACTGTGAACTTGACACAGCCCAGAATCGAATGAAACTGCCCGGATTGCATTGGCCTGTCCACACAGAACGATTCTCCACTCGTGCAGAGAAACCCAGCCCACTGTGGGCGGTGCCATCCCCTGGGCTGCTGGTCCTAGCTGAGCAGGAGCCTAGAGTGACCCAAACAATCGTGTGCCTGCCCTGACTTACCTCCGTAATGAACTGTGACCTTTGCTCCCCTAAGTCGCTTTTGGTATTGGTCACAACAGACTTGAGGTAGAGCCGCACCCTCATAGCTGGCTCCACACTTCTTTAGGTAGGAAGTTATGGAAATCCCCACAGCTCCCAATTGCTTCTCCTTCTGTACCCCCCTCCCCGTGGCCCATGTTATCCAACAGGTGACATGCTATTTACCCGGCCACTGCCTAGTGCCAGGTGTTTGACTGACAAGGCTGGGTGGGAGGTGTCTGGGGTATTTCCTGACATGCAGGCATACCTGTGCCCGCCCAGACCTCTAGTGTCCTGTTCTAGGGCTTCAGCTCCAGACTTGTCTTCCTGGCTCACAGTCTCGCCTCCCTGCTTAGACCAGCACCAAGCTGTCCTTCACTGGCATGCCTTAGCTACACTGACTGCCCTCCAGCGGATCACCTCTGGGCCTGCGCATAAGCCATCCACTGTGCCTGTATGGATGCAGCTTCTTCTCACGGCAGACACTTGTAGCTCTCTGGGGAACCTTGACAGGCACTGCGGTAGAACAGGGACCCCTTAATGCTCCTGTGACAGTCTGATCTCGGTTCCTTCTCCCCCACCTCCCACCTGCTGTAGACAGTGGAAGTGAGAACGCTCCAGGGGCTGGGGAGACAGCAGAGTCGGGGAAGCGTTTGCTGGCTCTCTGTCCACCCCTCACCCTTATCTCGTAGATGTTGCTTTACTGCAGAAACTCTGTCCGGCTCCAGACTCACCACCATCTCAACTTCATCCACAGTGACAGATCACCTCACAGTCCACAGCCCAGGGGACCTGGGGGTGAGATCCCCATGGACCCAGAGGAGCTCTCAGCAGCCCCACTGCCCAAAGCCCCAAGGAAAATTTCTACATCCTCTAGTATCTGCCCCGGTGGAGGTCACAGCCTCTGACCTCAGACCTTGGCTGTTTGCTTCCCAGCCAGTTACTCCTGTGTGCACCAACATTGGTCCAGGTGAGAGAGTGAGTGTCCACTGCCCTCCCTCTTCTGAGGTCACCGGTGAGAAGCTGGGTAGAGACAGGGGTCGCCTGGACCTCAGCGTTTGTCCGTTCCACCTGTGGGTGTTTTCAACCGTTCACTTTGCTTTTGTTTTAAGCCAAAGAAGTCACATCCAGGAGGCTTCCTGACTCTACCTTTTAAAGGGACCAGGCATGGGCCCTTTTCATCTGTCCATCATAGAAGCTGAGGAGGACAGTGATTGGCTAGGATGCTCACTAAATCAGTCACGGAGGCCGAAGAGTGGAGACTGCTTATTGGCCAAATGTTAGGCATGCTTCTGAGACATGGGGTTCATCCAACCTGAGCCAGCAGGCCTCAGAGTGGGGTTTTCTGACACTGGGGACAGAGAAAGGAACAGACAAACCCAACACTCCATCTTTGCTACAGAAACGGAGTACCAGCCCGCGGATGGCGGTGTCACATAAGAGCCCTGCACTACACAAGAGCCCTGCACTTGGGACGGTGGTTGGAGAACGGATGTGTTTGAGGTCAGCCTGGGCTACATAGTGAAACCCTGTTGGCAGTGAGGGGTGATGGGGAAGAAAGGAAGGAAAGGAAGGAGGGCAGGAGGGAGGGAAGAGGGGAGAGGAGGGGAAGGGAGAGGAGAGGAGGGGAAGGGAGAGGAGAGGAGAGGAAAGGAGAGGAGAGGAGAGGAGAGGAGAGGAGAGGAGAGGAGAGGAGAGGAGAGGAGAGGAGAGGAGAGGAGAGGAGAGGAGAGGAGAGAACTTGGGTGATGGAGGGAGCCAGAGAGGAAGGGAGGAGTTCAATTATTAGTGTCTGCTTTCAGAAAAGGACAAAGCAACTATAGCTGTCTGCATGGCCATCACCGTCACTGGTGAGTCTACTTGTCCAGAACAGATCTGCCTGGCAGTGACCTTGGCACCCATACTGAGGCCCGCAGCACCCCAATCATTCTGGCCACTGAGGGCCAGCCTATGAGGCTGCAGCTCTGAGCTCTGTGTGGGCAAGTACGCAGGGTCGGCCTACAAGGCTCACTTCTGAGCTCTGTATGGACCGATACAGCAGCTGATTACCAATGTCTTCCATAGGAACAGGCAAGGAAGGTAGAGTATGGTGGCAGCATACTTGTTGCAGAGGTTAACTTCATGGTGCCTTCCCAAGGTGTCCAAATTCATTGTGAATCTCTCTGGGATGGAGCTAAGAGGTTTGTGGAGTGAATAAAGTGTGCACTTTGATCTATGTGGAAGTTTGGGTTTTTATTAACTGGAAATCCACACTTTGGAAGGCATCTGAATGTAATGTTCTCTGCCCAGAATATTCCCACAGATTCTGCCTACTTTCCCTGGCTTATTCGTAAAGAAAATGGCATGTGACCTTGCTTCTTATGGAGACATCTTCTCAATTGAGGTTCCCTCCTCTCAGATGATTTTAGCATCTGACCTAAAACTAGCCAGGACATCTTCACTCTCTCCTTAATCTTGATGGTGCTAAGAAATACATGCAATTGCTATTTACACACACACACACACACACACACACACACACACACACACACACACCACCCCTTCACATGGGGCCCTGAAGAACAAGTAGACTAATACCTTTTGTAAAAAAAAAAAAAGAAAAGAAAAGAAAAAGAATATTTATTGTTTATTCTCTCTCTCTCCTCTCTCTCTCTCTCTCTCTCTCTCTCTCTCTCTCTCTCTGTGTGTATGTGTGTGTGTATGTGTGTGTCTGTGTGTGTGTGTGTGTGTATATATATATATATATATATATATATATATGCATGTGAGTGCAGTACCCAGGGAGGCCACAAGAGGGCATTAGATTCCGTGGAGCTGCAGTTACAGGTAACTGTGAGCTGGAAACGGAACTTGGGATGCCCTTAACTTCAGAACCATCTCTCCAACCCCAGACCTCTCTTAGTGCTTTGTTAAAGGATCCAGCTCAGAATATCAGGGGCTGGTGGGGACCAGCCTTGCCTACTTCTTTGTGTGGCTCCATGAAGCTAAGGATCTAGCAGTATATGCAGGAAGAATGAAAGACCCCAAGACTCCAGAGCCTGGATTGTTGAGGCCACAGGAAGCTGTCAGCCCAATGGAAGCCACCTGGCAGCAGGTGAGTAGCCACCCCACCCATCAGCACCTCTGGAAGCAGGAAGGAGCGCCCAGCTTCATCACCTCCATTGCCAGCAGGAGTTCCTGCCAGTCTATGGAGTCTGGAGTCTCCACTATGTTGCTGGTCCCCTCCCCCATGCTGTGGAGCCCCTCAGGAGAGGAGGTTCCCTGGGTTAATATCTAGTGCTAATGAGGGGTAGCCAGTGGGAAAAGGCAAGGTCTACCTGATCCGGGTCTTGGAAGGGAGCCAAGACTTCTCTGGCCGTTGATTCTCTTTCCAGGTTCATGTGCCGTGTGGGGAGATTAAGATGTATCGTCTGCAAATGGGCTACCCTTTCCCAGGCTTTTAATGAGCCTTCCTATACTGTAGCCCTTTCTCTTTCTGGTGTGTGTGCATGCTCACACGTGCATGCACACACTCCCTAATGCAGCCCATATGGAGATACAAACCTGCCCCCACACTAGTCCCTAAGCAGTCTCTATAATGGGCAAGACATTTTTTTCCTTTAAATTTAAATTCATGTTCACCTGCATGCATTTCCAGTGAACTCAGAAAGCAGATTCTGGGAACAGGTAAGGCTCCCTCATAGAACATGCTGGAAGGACACCAACAGTCCTAGGCACCGTGAGAGTCCCTCACAAGCCAAGGAAATCCCAGGATTCCTAGTGCACCATAGGCCTTCCTGCGGGTGGAGTGGCATGGGCATGCATGAGCCCTAGAGAGGAACCTTCCTTCGCTGCATCCCTGGGACATCAGCCTCTAGAGGAGGAAAGTTCTAGTACTTTATATGAAGGGGAGGAATACAAAACCAGGGAGTCATACAGGAAGAAGAAAGCAAAATGCAAAAGAAGAGACCATAGATTTAAAATGGAAACATCTAAAGGGGATAGAAGAAGCTCTGAGGAGAAAAAGAAGCAATGACATTCATAATTGGGGGGGTGTGAGTGAATGGAGTTGCCGCTAATGTGGGGAAAATTAAATGGACCAAACCCTAGGGTCAGATACATGTGGGGTCCAGAAGGATGAGGTTGCCATAGTAAGACTCTCCTCACCGGTTCTGTATGAAGCACGAAGGGTAAAGAACAGAATAAAGAATAGGATTCTATGGCAAAAAAGGAAGGAAGGAAAGAAGGAAGAAAGAAAGAGAAAAGAGCCAGATGTAGCAGCACAGAGGCTTGAGTTCCCTTCCCCAACTCTTGTAAAAAGAAAGAAAGGAAGAAGGAAAGGAAGAGGGAGGGAGGGAGGGAGGGAGGGAGGGAGGAAGGAAGGAAGGAAGGAAGGAAGAAGGAAGGAAGGAAGGAAGGAAGGAAGGAAGGAAGGAAGGGAGAGAGAACAAAGACCAGGAATCAGGACAGAGCCAGGAGGCAGAGGGCACAGAAAACAACACTTCCTGCCTTAGAATAAAAGCAGAGCAATCAAACTGAAACACGTCTGTTAAATCGCTGTCTGGCTGTGCCATTTCTTTCCATTTGATAGGATCTATTTTTGTTATGAGTAGCTGAATCCAATGAGAACATGGGGCTGGGCATGGAAGGAACCCTCCGGGGATGAGAGCAAGGTCAGTTACTAAACCGACCTATCCCTCCTGGGAAACTCTTCAATACCCCGAGCGAGTGTCCAGCAGATTGCCGTGAGTGGAAGGGTCCCTGATGTGGCCCGGCTCTGGAAACATGTCAGAGGCGGGACCTGACTCTCCACGGAAGGTTCCGCCACACCAGGAGTCCATCTGGAGGCTGGAGAAAAAGTAAGACAGAGGCTGGGATGGAGTGTTGTTCTTAAAATCATCTGCTTTCCCTTCATGTGTATGTCTGTGTATAACGTGTGTGCCTGATGCCCAAGGAGGCCAGAAGGGGGGCATCAGATCCCCTGGACCTGGGGTTAGGGCTGGCTGCGAGCCACTGTGTGGGTGCTGCACACCAAGTTCAGGTCCTCCGCGAGAGCAGCCAATGCTGTCAACTTCTGAGTCATCTCCAGCCAGTGTCTGCTGTTTAAACGCCCAGGCTTTGTTCCTCACCGTGACCCATCTCACAGACTAAGCCAGAGGGCAAACCCAATGACAATAAACCAAGCAATAAGACAGTCAGTCCCCCAGTCAGCAGAGCCATGTCATGACATCACTTCCTGTGCAAAACAGTGCAGGGTGTGTGTCGGAGGACATACCTATCCACGGTGAGAAATAAGCTCTAGACCCAAGTATGCACAGCAGCAGGTCTGAGGGTGACTGGAGGAGGCGGATGTGGTTTGCTGTCCTTCTGCCCTTCCCGGCTTTCCCAGTGGCTGCAACTCTGAAAGACTGAGACCCCTCTGTGACCCACCCATGGCAGCGGCCGTCCCTGTGCTGGTGGCCTCATGCCTCACAACCACCCAACATGGAGGGATCATCCCTCCCACTTTCCAGAAGAAGAAACTGTGTGAGTCAGGGAGAGGTTAAGCAGACCACGGGCTTTCCCCGTCATAACTGTACGGTCTGGTCCTCTACAGGTGCCTACTAAACTTGTTTGGTTTAGTGTGTGGCTTGCTACAGGTATGCATGAGCACACACACACACACACACACACACACACACACCGGAACACGTTGACGGTTCTTCTTGGTGTGTTGTTTCCACCTGTAATGTACAATTTAATTGAACTGAAGACCCCGTCCCTAGTAGGGTGAACCCTACCATAGTAAATACTTGAGGCAAATCTCAGATTCTCCACTCCTATACCCTGGGAGCTGACCCCTGCGCAATTGGGAGAGGGCAGGGCAAGCATCCCATTCATATTTTATAAGTTTGTTTAATGGAGCCTGATTTTTTGGGTTATGTATTTTTAAAGACCACAGAGATTAGATTGATGGAGATGCTACTGAGAAACTGACAAACCAGGGAGCTGGAGGCAGCCCAGCCCTTCTGGGGTCAAAAGTGAGAGGAACGAGACACAGATGGACAGAGCTACCTAAACGCCCACGGAGTGGAACCAGCGCAGTAAATTATGTCTGCCCCCATAATGGGCCGAATGAGTTGTTGAGGATGAGGTGTGGCGGCAGGGTCTACCAGGGAAGGGAGTTTGTGGTGCACCCTTAGGGGAGAGAGAGGCTCAGAGTAAGGGAGCAGAGGGTGCTATGGGGGGAAGGAGTGTGTGCCCACATATGCGTGCTGTGTGTGTGTGTGCGTGCGTGTGTGTGTGCGTGCGTGTGTGTGCGTGCGAGTGTGTGTGTGTGTGTGTGTGTGTGTGTGTGTGTGTAACTAAGGATTTTATACTGGGGAAATTACAATTCACAGCCCCACGAAGAGCCAGATGGTGACCTTAGGTTTTCTTGACCGCTCCGAGCCTCATGAGGGGGCAAAGGATCCAGGTCAGGTGCCTGTCCCCTCCACCTGTGACAGGATGACACAGGGAGGGTTGAACACTCAAAAGGTGAGGCTGCATCTGGGGGGAGGGCAGCTTAGCGGTTTAGAGCCTCTGAAGTTCTGTTCCTGGCAGCTCTGCCAGGCAGCTCCCAAGCACCTCGAACTCCAGCCCCAGTGGGTCCAACAGCCTCCTCTGTCTGGTCCTATGTGCACACACACTGGTGCACATGGCTGGGATGCACACCCATGATGGGGCACTTGTGCCGCACGTATGGAGCCCCAGAACCCATCTCTTGCTCTAGAGTAAAGATATCTGAGAACATGTGACAATCTCTCCATCCTTACCCTTCCTGGAGAACGACCTTCACGATTCACGCCAGCTGTTTACAGAGCCCCTGTGACCTTGAGGATGACCTTGAACTTCTGACCCTCCTGTCTCCACCTCCCCAAAGTGAACTGTAGGTGTGCACCACCACGTCTGGGTTCTATGATACTGGGGGTTGAACCTAGGGCTTTGTGCATGCTGGGCAAGCATCTTACCAACTAGTCATATCCCCAACCCCAAATAGTCTACAGTGCCACAAAGTAAGGGTTTCCCAAAGCAAGCTCTGAACTGTGAGATTGCCAGCCATCTTCATTCCTGAGAGTTGGTGAGATGCAGACAGACAGACAGACAGACACACACACACACACACACACACACACACACACACACATCCTGTTGGCATTCCCCAAGGTGAGAGGGTGAGTCTCCCTGAGTCTTGCAGGTGGCCATCAGCAAGGCCACCATCACACTCCCATCACCCAGGGTTTGGTGAGATTCCCCCTGAATCCAGCCCTGTGTCCTGTTTCTCTGAAGCAGGGTGATCAGGAGAAAGTGGGGTTCTCAGGCGCTTTGAGAAAGCAATGCAATAGGCAGCTGCAAGCATCCCACGCTGAGCAAGAGACTTCCGAATCCTCTCATCCCATCCCAGGGATCCTTTAAGGTGAGCAGTGCCCAAACCCCTTCAATACAGGCTGTGACCAAGGCTCAGAAACGTCAAGGTATTTGCTCAAGGACACACAGCTCCCACCAAAGCCGGAATTAAACTCCCTGTGTGACTGACTGCAATTTCAGCCTTCTGGGGGTGAATGGCAGCCATAACAGAGAAGCGGGGTGAATACTCCCTTTGGGCTAATAAAAAAATACACAGGCAGCTCCTGCTGTCTGAACATCAGAGGGTGGTACACTCCCTTTCATGTTTGGGAACACCTTCCTTGAAATCCTCTAAAACATGGCTTTCTCAGGTGTTCACTAGTATTTTGAAATAAAATACTTCTGACCATATTAAATCAGTTTTGTCGGGGCCATCTTAGTGCAGGACTTGCCAGGGCCTTTGGTATTCTCAATTGGCTTCAACTCTAAACATCTGGTCATAGGACCTTCTTCTTAGGAAGTCTGTCCTAGAACCAAATTATCTTTGATAAATGCTCACAAAACCAACAGCCTTTCTTTCGTTGTTGTTTGTTTCAAATCGCTTTCCAAGAAGAAAAGCCTAAATCTGTCAAAAATTAAGGCTAAAGAAGTCTCCGAATTTCTCCCAAATTTATTTATTTATTTTCAGAAAAAACCAAGATGTCCCGGACACCTGCATTGCAGACTGCATCCGGCATAATCTAAGACCCTGTAGGCTAGCAGGATGGTTCAGAGGGTAAAAGTGTCTGTCTCAGGAGCCTGTCAGCCTGAGTTAGATCTGGGACCCGTGGTGGGAGGAACCACGTGACTGTAGTTACAGACACACACACACACACACACACACACACACACACACTAACACACAAAATAAATATTAGAAAAGAAATAGCCTTGCCTATGAAGCAAACCCATTTCTCTCAATAGAAAGATCTAAGAATTGCAAGGGCCAAGCAGACCTGTAGCGTTTACCAACATGTGTTAAGTGGCTCGCTGAGCTGGATGCAGGGCATGTTCGTCGCAGTACAAAATGGGGCGCTGGTGTAGAAAACCCACCCTCTTCCATCCCGATAGCACGGCACACTGAGTCGAGTCCTTGGACTGACTGCCACTAATTTGTTTGGAAAGCGTGTCCTGATCCTGTCTTACATCAGGATGTTTCGGCCATTTCTAACTCTGCCTGGAAGATGGCCACCCAGAGAGTGCAGGTACATCCGGGACCTTTCTAGCCACGCCCAGAGAGTCCCAGGAGTGCGCACTGGGAAGTTTGCTGACCTGGCGTCAAACGTGGCTGCTCAGGGCTCTGTTTCCTGGCGTGAGTCTCTTGAACTGTGGCAGGCAGATGCTAGAAACTTCCAGAAAGGTTGCTCTCTTACGGACATCATTTCAGAGTATGTCTTTAGAGGTCTAAATGAGAGACAAGGCTGCTAACCAGGGAAAGGGCAGGAACTTAGGAACTAACTGCCCGGCCCTCATTTCCCACTGAATCAGGAGCCACTTCCGCTGCCCAGATGTCCCTGGCTGCCCAGCCAACATGGTGCAGGTTAAGCCCAAACTTTGCCCCGAATCTCACAACAGAGTCAGCACTGTAGCCTGGGCCTCTGTCCGCACGGGGCCAGGAAAGGAGAAGGCAAGAGCGGAGATGGAATTATCGAGCCCCATGAGTAAATGGGCCATTTATCCCCCAGGCCCTAGCTGTTTGAAAAGGTGACCGTCCATCAATCCCGTCCCAGCTGCCCCCCTGATGAGCAGTTCTGCCAATGGGCTAATTTAGCTGATTACAGAGGAATCCAAGAGGAATGGGCCGCCAGAGCCTGGGTCCCCGCCAGCAATGCATTAACTCCGGGTGTCTCCATCGCCCTCCGCCTGGGCCGACAGGACCATCTGATCCCTGAGAACACGTCCAGCAGATGGGCTTATCAGGTGAGGGGTGGAAAAACCTCCCGCCACAGGCCAGGCTCCGTCCTCAGTGTCCTTGCTGAGGGAGGAGGACCCGGGGTCCAAGGCCAGGCTATTCCGGGCTCCTGATGCCCAGCGCTCTAGCAAAAAAGGGCAGAGAGGCCCATTATGGCCCTTTATTCTCCTGACCACCACAGTACATAGTCGGTCTAAGGAACCCCTCCAAAGCACGGGGCTAAACGCACGGTGACAGGACAAAGGATCGGCGTTGCGGACCGGTTTTATTCTCCCCCCGCCCAAAGAAAACGGCCTCAAATCTCTCCGTAGACTCCCCTCATCTCTACACTAGGATACAATGTATAATGAAACGAACCTGGTTTACACCATCGGCTGCTCGCCTCGCTCTTTGGTGTGAGCTAGGCTGTCTCTGTTCACCATCTAGCAATAGGAAGCAGAAGTCCAGCCGGAGGGGAGGAGGCTGAAGGCTGTGGCTTCAGAGTTCACCGAGGGGATGAGGCACAGGAGGTTTTTGTGGAGGAAAAGGTGCTACATTTGCATGGTGACAGTCAGCTTCCCTTAAAAACTTGGAGACAGAGACGGTTTGTTTTGTGCCCAGTTCCGGGGGTGGTTCGCCTTGCTTCAGGCCTGTGGTGGGGTGTGTCATGGTGGTGGTGGGGGAATGGGTGTGGGGACAGTCAGGGAAGAAGCCTGCATGCCTCAGGGTGGATTGAAAGCGGGTGGGCGAGAGAGGAGAGATTGAGTCCCAATAGCCCCCTCTAGAGCACATCCCAGTGATGTAACCTCCTCCCTCGAGGCCCCACACCACCACAGAAGAGCCACACTTTGGGCTTGGAGTCTTTAGCACTTGGGCCTCTGTGGGGGACACTCAAGATCAGAGGGCTCAGGGAATCATGGGTGTTCCAGCCCCACCCCCATTTAAAGGGATGCCGGAAATCGGTCTGTGAACCTGCTCTAAGATGAGGTTGGGTGTGGCTCACATCTGTTGAGGGGGATCTGAAAGCAGCCTGCTGCTCTTGGTGACATTTCCCCGTGGGACCTGTTTCTGTTTGTTTCCCTAGAGAACCCGTTTGACAGCAGCTGCCTGGGCCAAAGGAAAAACCTGCGGGTTTCAGGCCTGGACCCAGGAGCCTGAGGTTCTGTCTCTTTCCCCAGACACTTGCGCTCCCCCCAGAGGTCTCCAGGAACACCAAACCCCATTCTGTCAGCTTGGAAACTCAATAGAGCAAGAACAGGCCTTTAAGTAGCCAACACCGATTCTCATTGGGCCCATCCATGCCTTACATCCAGGCCTTGACCAAGATGGCGCCTCCTGTGTCTTATCCACACCCTGATGTTCCCGTCCCTGCCAGTCCCAGGGACTCTCAGAAAGTAACCCTGGGCAAGCTGGGCAACCCCCTTGGCCCTTAACTCACCTACACTTACAGAACAACGCAGGGTAGTGAGTGGAAATTCCTGGAATGAGTGTTCACCTGAGCAGCCCTGTGTGACCTGGGGCTAGCGACCTACCCTCTCTGAGCCTAGTTCCTCATTCATAAAATGGGGTTTTCATAAGCTGAGTTATTATTAATTGAGTTAATAATTAACATTAATTGAGTGTCTACCCTCTGCCAGGTCCAGGGCCAGGCACTGGGGAATACACAAGAGATAAAAAAATATGAAATCTCTTGCCAAGGAATGTATAGCCTAGTGGGGGGGAGGAAAAGGACCGTGGACATGAAGATGAATGTACGGGTGGGGATAGAACGCAGGAAGAGAAATGACTAAGAACCTGTGCAGAGAAGGTCAATGTAGGATGGCTGAGTGGAGCTGAGGGAAATGGTTCCGTGTTCAGATTGACGGCCGGTGCCGAGGTCCTGAGGCAGAGACATGACCAGCATCCTCAGCCCCACAAGGGAGACACCGACCGTAGCTACAGAGCAGGGAGGGAGTCCCGTCCCTCTGTGTGGGCAGCACAGCCTGGCCCATGGGTACTCCATCCAGAGCCTTGTGATACTAACATGGTGAAGCCCCCGATGCTGGACACGTACCAGTAAGCGTTCCAACAGAGGCAGCATCCGATCAGCCCAGATCCACCCTCCCTTCCCACAGACGCCCCCTCTTCCACACTGACGTGAGCTATCTGCACTTGGAACCCACACTGACAGAACGACCCTGAAAACACAGGGTGTTCCCTCCCATCACAAGTGTTTATCACACCTCTGACACCGTCACCACCCAGGGGTCACCAGGTGGCACCATTAGCAACGCCAGACACTTAGCCCTGCTCTCAGAGCCCTCCTGATAGTGCGCACCCTCTCTGCCCCCAGGCGCTGTGGCTGCCTTGTCAGAGCGTTTGCCCCAACCAGGAAGGACAGTGACTTGGGTAAGAGACAGGCATGTGGGCCCCAGCTCCTGGATAGTGTCAACACCAACTCTCAAGCCTCTGGCTATCAGCACGGCCATCCACAAAGCAGCCACCTGCCTCTTGACTCCTGACAGCTACTGGATGGCTGTGGCCCTCTCTGGGAGCGACTGCAGCCCTGAGTCTCCAGGGAGGAATTCCCCATGCAGGGCCAGGTGTGATACAGTTTAGGGACATCGTCTATCACCTTCAAACCCATTTGCTGGGCTTTTCGAGCTCCGGGATCTGAAGCCGCTGCAGGGGAAGACTCTCCGTCGCTATTAAACTGTTCAGTTCAGGGTTTCATATTTTCCATGTGCTGGCTGGTTTTCTGTCAGCCTGACACAGTCATCTGAGAGGAGGGTGGCCCAATTAAGAAAATGCTTCCAAAGACTGGCTTGTACACAAGCCATTTGACCATTTTCTTAATTAGTGATTGATGGGGGAGGGCCCAGCCCATGGTGGGTGGTGCCAACCCTGGGCTGGTGGTCCTGGGTTCTATAAGAAAGCAGGCTGAGCAAGCCATGAGGAACAAGTCAGTGAGCAGCACCCTCCATGGCCTCTGCATCAGCTCCTGCCTCCAGGTTCCTGCCCTGTGTGAGTCCCTATCCTGACTTCCGTCAGTGATGGACCGCGATATGGGAGTATAGGCCTCCCCCACTTGCTTTGGTCATGGTATTTCATCCCAGGGATAGACACCCTAAGACAGTCCCCTGGGCACCGCTTACCCCTCTCTCACGCCCACTGTATTGTGTGTCCACATATCCATCAAAGCCCTGGACATGGTCTCTTCATCTCCCTCATGTCTGTGCCCCAGATAACGAGGTCCGCTCCTGGTTTACCAGTTATCTGTGGCTTGATCAGACTCCGCAGCCTAACAGTGGATCCTGCACTTCATCATCTCTCTGCTTCTGTAACAAGATCCCCGAAACTGGAGAGTTTATAAAGAACATCTTTGGTCCGTGGGTCTAAAGGCTGGTATATGCTCCTACTTAGCTTGTATCCTAAGCACAGGGCATGTGAACACCCATGCTAGAGAGAGCTGCTCTGTTGGCAAAGCCGGCCCTGCGGTGCCCCATGAACCCATGGATCCTCCAGGGATTAAATTCCTTCATGGTCCCACCTCTTCACATTGCCCCACGTCGGAACCTGACTCCATCACATGAGGTTTGGGGGACACCGTCACACCGTCTGACCCTTGGAACACAGGCAGACAAACTGCTCATGCCAGGATCTTTCCTCGAGACTCAATTCAGAGCCCTCACTCACTCCACTTCTTACTGGCAATGCCCTTGGGTAATTCGTCCTTCTCAGCCCCAATATTCTTGGGTACCGTGCCCTGTGACCTCAGTGAAGACTAAATAAGACGTCCGAGTGAGTACCCAGTGGGATACTGATAGATAGCCATCAATATTACATCCCCACATCCATCTTACCCACACCACTAGGGATTCCTGCCTATCGCTGCTTTGGACATCCCAGGTACCACAGAAATGACCTTGCACTCAGAAGATGCTCACCAAATGTTTGTTGAGGGAGCCTGCAGGCTTGGTCCTGCTGTACTGAGAACAAAGTTCATTGCACCCCATAACACTCAACTTTAGCCTCCAGGGTCCTAGGAACGCTGACTGGGTAAGAAGTGAATCCATGGGCTCCCACGAACCCTGGGTTCCCCCACCCCGTCCACAGTTAACCCCGACACCAGGCTCCCCATGCCCACCCCACCCCACTTTTCTCAGCTCATCCCTTTCCAACAGCGGCTGTCTGAGAGCTCAGTCTCAGGCACAGCGGTGGCCAGCAGCCACAGGGTGCCGCTGAGGCCACAGGTCCTGCGACGCCCAGCACCCAGCCAAGGCTTCTAAGTGAATAGTTGGTAACAGAACAATCAGACTAAAGGGTCCGCATGTCACGGCCTGAGCGACGGAAGTATCGTTGGCCAATTGATTTGGACTTCATTTATGGGTTTTTGAAATGAATTCCATCTTCCGAGGCCACTTGCAAATCTTTGCCTCTCCTGGAGATTAATAAGGGAAATGGGCCTGATTGATGCAGAACTCTAGGCCGCTGTAGATTTATAGACCCAGAGGGCTGGCCACAGGGATCCCGAGATGTTCCACCTGCTACTCGTCACTTAGGGGGATTGCTGCCCTGGCTGCTCAGAAAGAAGGGTGGGTTCTGGCCCTCACATCTTCCCAGGTGTCCGAAGCCGTGCTGGAATCATCTTGCTGGCATGTGTAGACTTTCTCTAGCTCCTGGGTGGGCACAGACTTTCAGCATCTCTTACCAAAGCAGAGAACGATTCGAGGCTGACTCGACACTACACAATAAGGGGCTGGCCAGGTGACTTAGCAGGTAAGAATGTTTGCTGAGCAAGTGTGACAACCTGAGTTTAAATCCCCAGCACCCATGGAAAAAGCAGGATGGGGGCCCCATGGACCAGTAACCTCAGGACTGAGTAGACAGAGACAGGAGGATGGCTGGGACTGACTGACCACCCCTCAAGCTCCAGATCCAGTGAGAGACCCTGTCTCAAAGGAATAAGGTGAAGAGGGAGAGAAGAAGGCACAGAACACCCCCTCTGGCCTGTGCATGCACCCTCTTGCACATATACATGCACGCACGCGCGCGCACACACACACACACACACACACACACACAAGCATGCATGCATGTACACATTTTTTTTAAGACTATAGAATAAAAACCAAAGCAATAAGAGAAAGGAGGCCTTTAATGGAATCAGCTAAATGTGCCGGCCCTCCTGTTACCTCTGATACATACGCATAGCCCCCGCACAAGAAGAAACTGCATCGGGCTCCTGGAAGTATCTCTGATATTCAGTTTATGATGGAGCCCAAACCAGAGCGAGCTTGCAAGGCAGGTGCTAAGAGAGGGACAGACATACTTCCTCCAGCCTGCTCCCACAGAGATGAGCTGCACACTGGGTCTGATACTGACAAGACTGAGCCAGCAAATAAGAGGTCCTGCCATGTCTGAACCCCTTCTATTATCGAACTGACACCTAACTAAGGACTTAGCACCCAGCAGGAGTTAGCAGTCACGGTGGTGTTCACACTGGTGGGAAGGACACGTGGCAGACTCATCTTCCACCCGGATGGTACATTCCATTGGAGAATTTCACCAAGCTTTGCAGCCAAGATTTTCACTTTATTGGGAGAAAAAGTTGGTGCATCCTGGATGCAGGGTCTCAGGAAAGGTGCTGCTCTGGAACTAACAGACAGGGTGCCTAGAAGGAAAACTCACTCCATAGAAAACCTCATGGGGGTTTGCAGTCCCAGACGTTCAACAGTGCCGTGACTCGTGTGTGTGTGTGTGTGTGTGTGTGTGTGTGTGTGTGTGTGTGTGTGTGGTGTGTATCTGTGTGTGTGGTGTGTATTGTGTGTGTGTGGTGTGTATTGTGTGTGTGTGGTGTGGTGTGTATGTGTGTGTGTGTGTTTTGTATCTTTTTAATAATGTGCACATTAGAGAGGGGCGCACGGGAGTGCTGTGCCCTGGGAGCCCAGAAGGGGGCGTCAGCTCTTCTGCAGCTGGAGTTACAGGCAGTTGAGAGCCATTCAGTGTAGGCGCTGGGAACTGAATTCTGGTCCTCTGGAAGAGCAGCCTACACTCTTAAATTGCTGAACCATCTCCCCAGCCCCAAGCTTAGAGTTCTTTTAAAAAGCAATTAAGGTCAAAGGTGATAAGACTCATGAAAGAAGGGAAATTGTCTTGGTTGCAGAACAGGAAGAATACAATCAGAAAAGAGAAGCAGACGTCTGTGGGTTTCTGAGCTCGGAGGGGTTACTTTGGTGTGACAGCTAGCCTGGGAGGACTAAAGCCCTTCTACCAGAAAGCCCTCATCTTTTCTTATGTTCCTAACTGGATCTCTCTACATTGATCTCATGCATGGAAATGTAAGCCTTTTAAAATGAAGTGCGTAGACTGAGCCTTGTTCCCTCAATTCACATACTGAAGGAGGAGCAGATTTGAACAAGAGCTGATCGGGATGTAGCTGCAGTAAAGTGGACCCTCAGTGGAAATCCTTGATCCCACAGAACAGGTCTTCACACAGTAAAAGAAAACCTGTTTGGGGGTACAGTAAGGGGCAAGGGCTTTGCTGTGAGACAACCCTGTTGGCATCTTAAATGTCTGCCCTCTAACAGTATTGGAAATGAATTTCTGTTGGTTGAGCCACCCAGTCTGTGCTTTTATTTTTTTTATGGCATCTCCCACAAACCCATCAAGTCTATTTGATCCCGTGGCTTCCCGTGGCTTCCCGTGGCTTCCCATGGCTTCCCGTGACTTCCGGTTACATCTATTAAGAGAGACTCCACTGGTCCTGCTGGGCCACAGAGGTCTATGGAAACTCCTTGTACCAAGTAAGAGCACCATCCGTGAGTTAGCAGGTACTCCTAGAATCCTGCTAGATCTTAGAGATCAAAAGCTGGGGTGGGAGAAATGGCTTGGTAGTTAAGAATGCTTCCTGCCCTTCCAGGGGACCTGAATTCAGTTCCGAGCACCCACACAGAGGCTCACAACCACCCCAACATTAACTCCAGCTCCAGGGATTCCACACTCTCTTCCAGCCCCAGTAGCCAGTCCAGTAGTGCTCATGGGTGCATACACTCATGTGTACACACACACACACACACACACACACACACACAGAACACACACACAAAAAAAATCTTGGAAACAAAGAGATCCAAGAGCATTACTAGACACCATTGCCCCTGTGAAGTTGTGTAGTTGTGTAGCCCACTTTCCTTCTAGGTCATTCAGCCAACAAACATCTGCGGAGCATAGATCCTATACTCAGAAAATAGTATGTGCTATTATTTGTACGTATTTCCTGCATGGGTTTCACTTGCATATCTACTTCCATATCCAGCCCCCTTGACAATCACTCTTCCTTCCAAAAAGCAGACCTGGTAACAGAGCAGTTCATGAAGTAGTTACAATGACCGACACCAGCAACCAAAGCGAGGTCCCAGTGAACCCCCAACTGAGGCCTGGAGCTGTCACTAGCTTCAGAAGGCAAAGGACACACTCGGTAGGTGTGTGTCCTTCCGTGTTGGTGCCCGCCTTCCTCCTTAAACTTGTCACTAGTCAGAAGTCCCAAGCTGTGGCACCTGGGCCTGCCGACTTGGGTCGGCATCTGGACTTAGGTTGGTGTAGTCGTTTTGGAAGCGGGGGGACACCACCCACCCACCTGGAGGCCGTGCTCTCCCACCCTCCCCAGTGGGCTGTCTGACATTGTTCAAGTGTGTCCCTCCAAGGGGCAGCAGCATCGTTCCCAGAACGTAGAAGGAATCTGGGACCCAGCCTGCCCAGCAGACACAGTGCTAGGTCACAGTGTGGCTGGGGGGGGGGGGGATCTTATACCTTTCTTTTAGGTATACCTTATACCTCATTTTTGTTGTTGTTGCTTCATCTTTGAAATAAAACTATCCAAAGATACAGACTCAAAATGTGAATGGATGTACATGGACCCAAATACAAACTAAGAACGCCTCTCCCTCTCCCTCTCCCTCCTCATCTGTGATCCCACCTGGTTCTGCTAGCCGCTGTGGAGAAATGCGTGGCCATGCGCATGCCAAGGACAAAGCACAAAGTTGAGCTCTAGCTCTTGAAAGAACTAATGGGTCAGGAAGCAGAGAGAGAGGATGTAGAAACGGCTCCTGTTTGTTTAGTTCATCTCAGGAATAGAGTCAAATAGGGTCAGACCCCCCCTCAAGGAAAACCAGGACCAACTGGCTGGCACTGACTCATATCTGTGTGGTTTAATGGGGGAGCAGAGACTGTTCTGTATTAAGCATTTGGAATGTTCCAGAACAAGGAGCAATTACCAGCACTGGCCGCTCACCGTTCAGGGTCTTCAGATGTTCTGGCCACGGGTTTGTTTGTCCTGTGGATGTGGACCATGACCCTCTGATCAACGTTACCTTTGATGGGAAAGGGGCCCCGGAACACTGACCAGCCCCAGCAGGTCATCTGTGCAGGGAATCGGGGCTGTCTAAGTGAGAAAGATGCAGTCTGTTGAAATGGCTTTGGCATCCCAGGGTCAAGTTGAACTGCGCTGTCAAGGGCATAATGCATAATTCAGGAGCCCAAACAGAAGAAGTGCATCGGAGCAAAAACACGCACATGCGAGATGAGTTCAGTTGCCTGCCCCTTTCTGGAAAATGACGGTCAAGCAATTTGCACGGGAAGGAAAAAATGCTTCCAAGAATCAATGAAGGACAATGTCCAGAGAGGTCCAGAGCCGGCGCAAGGATGGTCCAGGAAGAGGCCAAGTGTCTACTCTGCAGACAGCTCACCAGGGCGCTGACGGTATAATCAATGACTCAGGTAATGTTCTAACAGCAGCATTCTAGCAATGGGTTTTGTGTCTCCACCCCTCAAACTCAGGCCAGCCCATTCTAACCCTCCTGTGGCACACTGGGAGTGAGGTGAGGGGCTCCCAGAAGTTCAGAATCTGTATGTACTGTGGTCCAGATCCTTCCCATGTTGTACTGGGCTGAAGATTCATTGTCACAGAAGTAGGTAAACTGAGTACCATGTTTACACACAGGCTCAGCTGAGGGTCTCGGGCTCAGGAGTCAGCAAACATTTCCATTAAGAGCCAGATGGTAAATATTTCAGATGTTAAAAACCAGTCTCTGTTGCAATCACTCAAGTCTGTTTTGTAGCCTAAAAAAAAACCACAGACAGTATGCATATGAACAATCAGGGATGGTTCAAATAAAACTTTATTGACAAATACAAGTAGTGGGCCACATTTGGCCCATCAGTCAAGTGTATCAACTCCTGGTTGAGAACAATTAAATCCTGTCTTTTCCTCTCACAGATGGCAAAACAAAAGTTCAAATGGAAAATAACCCACCTTGGTTAGACAAGAACTCTGGCTGAAAGCCAAAGATGTTGGCTTTGTCTTCTTATGCTGCCCTAGGTACCACATCACATGGCCACCTCATCCTGTCCTTCCTGCCTTCCTTCCTCTCCACCTGCTTTATAGCAGGGATAAGATTTACACACACACACACACACACACACACACACACACACACACACAGTGTGCATCCAGCTACCAGTTTGGTGCCAGGCAAAGAACCCACATTTCAAATGAGGCTTCACAAAGAACCCATGTGAAATACAGTGAGTCACGCTCATCAAAGGGACCAAAATTAAATGTAAGGTATAAATCTAAAAACCTATTAGTCTAACTTCAAGCTAACCCTATTAACAAGCTGGTATATTTTATTTTTCTTTTATTTTTAAAAGATTTTTTTAATTTTTAAATTATGTGGGGGGTTGTACACATAGGCGTAGGTGCCCATTGAGAGAGAGCAGCAGAGCCCTTGGAGATAGACTTGCAGGAGGCAGTGAGCCACCCTACAAGGAGGCTGAGGACCGAACACTTCAAGAGCACTGCATGCTCTTAACCACTAAGCCACCTCCCCAGCTCCATTTTTGGTTGCTGTTTTTAGAAGGGGTCAGGTGAGACAGAGTCTCACCATGTAGCCCCTCCTGCCTCAGCCTCCTGAGTATTGAGATTACAGACATGCACAACTACACCTGGCTTCCTTCTCTCAATCTATCTTTACTTAGGCACAGAAGCGTACGTATAAGGTGATGTGCATTCGCGTACAGTACACATTTTGAGGAGGCTTAAAAAATGTGAGCCACGTCCCTTGGCACAGGAATAATGTTGCTTCCATAGCAAAATATACATTCTTCCCCATCAGACAACTTATAATACCCCTTGGAAAGACAGTCTACCCATGAGCTGGCGTGTACCTGCGTCTCTCAGGAACCCCTGCGGCAGACGACGGCACAAGGGCGGTGGGGGTCCATGAAGGAGGGACAGCCGCAGAGCATTTCTGATGTCAACCCACCTGAGGAGAGGTGGAGGTGATGTTTACTCCTCCCCTGTGTTTAAGTCTGCAGCAGGGTTTGCTTAATGCTCTCATTCCTTAGGATGACTTTGATGATCCAAAAATAAGTATGGCCCCATTAGCCCCAAGGTGATCCAAACACAGGAGCTCCCAAAGGCAGACGGACCACCACCGCAAACAGACCAACATTTGGCACAAGCACCCAGGCGGCCAACCATGCCTTTTACCTTCCCTTTCTCTGGTTTATGAAACCGAAGCACAAGGCAAACCTAAGACCTCCCTAGGCTGGGGCACTTGGGGTTGTGACAGCTGACGTTCTATGGCTTTGGGGAGATGGCTCTGCCGGTACCGTGTTTGCCAACTGAGCATTAGCGCCTGAGTTTGGTTCCCAGAGCCAACCGGAACAGTGTGTGAGCCTAATTCTAGTGAAGAGGAGGCGGAGTCGTTCCTAGGGGTTGTTGGTTAGCCAGCCCTGCCAAATTAGAGAGTCCTGGGTACAACAAGAGACCCTGCCTCAGAAAATAAGATGGAGAGCGACTGGAAAAGACGCCAGGTTGACCTCTGACCTCTATGGGCATGCACATACCTGTGCAGCACTCACATGAAAGCATGCACACATAAACACACAAAAATAAAATGAGACCCCAAGAGCTCCCGCTTCTACGACGGTGCCTGGTGTTTCACCACAGGTCACCGTACAACACCACAGATCACCATACAACACCATAGACCACCATACAACACCATAAATCACCATACACCTCCATAGGTAACCATACAACACCATAGACCACCATACAACACCACAGATCGCCATACAACACCATAGGTCACCATACAACACCATAGACCACCATACAACACCACAGATCACCATACAACACCATAGACCACCATACAACACCATAGGTAACCATACAACACCATAGACCACCATACAATACCACAGATCACCATGCAACATTACAGATTACTCACATCCCACCCAACTCAGATAGTACCACTTGCTGAAACCATCGAGGGAGGCCCTGATACTCTATATTAAATCCATCTATTCAATCACCTACCCACCTACCTATTCAACCATCCACATCTCCAACCTTCCACCTGTCTCTCTATCCATGCATCCACCCACCCATCTGTCCATCCATTCATCCATCCATCCATCCATCCATCCATCCATCCATCCATCCACCCATCCATCCATCCACCCATCCACCCATCCATCCATCCATTCATCCATCCACCCACCCATCCATCCATCCATCCACCCATCCATCCATCCACCCATCCACCCATCCATCCATCCATTCATCCATCCATCCATCCACCCATCCATCCATCCGTCCATCCATCCACCCACCCATCCATCCACCCATCCATCCACCCATCCATCCACCCATCCGTCCATCCATCCACCCATCCATCCACCCATCCATCCATCCACTCATTCATCCATCCATCCACCCACCCATCCACTCACCCACCCATCCATCCATCCATCCACCCATCCATCCATCTGTTCATTCATCCAACCATCATCTTTCATGAGCTCTGACAGTGCACAAACATTCCATTAGGAGCTTCTCAGTCATGAACACCAGGTACCATCTCTGCATCTTCTAAATAAATCAAACACATCAAGACCTTCTTAGAAGATGCTACGGTATACCATAGGCTCTAAAGAATATTCTCAGAGAAGACAGGAAGTGGGGTGCTCTGGCCAGGGATCAAGGACAAATGGAGATGCCCTGTAAGATGCGGTATCTCAAACGTATGAGCTCCAACCTCGTCTGTTCCACTTTTCTCCTCTCTGCTTCACTCTTCTTACGTCTTCTAGTCTCTGACAAGTGCAACTGATCTCCTAGTTTCTTGATCTCCACACTTGAGTGGGGATGCTCCTCTCTTAAACACTGGTGTGCTGTTACAGAGACCATAAAAAAAGGAAACCACATCTACCACCATAGGCATTGTGCCGAGGCTTGAAGCTGAGGCGGATATATCCATGGACAACTGACACTCTGATTCCCAGACACAGAGTAAGTTTCGTGTTCCCTATTTCCTTGGACTCAGGGTGCTGGTGGTGGAGGTCACATTGTTCCACTTCCTTTATAGCTATGTGTCATACCATAATTAAGTTCTGAACTCCCCTCAAAGAATTGCAAGCAAAAGTGGCTTGTTTGCTTGGTCGTTTCTCTGTTTTGCTGGCTACAGTGAGGTTATGACTTCCTGACCTGCCACTACCGTTCTGAGACAGGGTGATGGGTGGATGGGTAGTTGTTTAGTGGGTGGGCAGGTGTACTGGTGGATGGGAGGGTGGGTGAACAGGTGGATGGATGGACAGGTGGATGAATGATGAATGGATGGATGGATGGATGGATGGAAGGATGGATAGATGGATAAATTTGATATGGAGCGGCAGGGCCTCCCTTTGGAAGTTAGAGGCTACAATGCCAGCAACCTTAATCTTCAGTACTCACTTCTAGACTTCTGAGAGCAAATTAAATACCTAGTTTGTTTACATAAACAAGATTTTAGGTTTTTCTGTAATGCTCCATCTAGCTACAAATGACATCAGGGCATATTCAGCATTTAATATTGAAGGGATTCAAGACAGAAGATGCGGGAAGGCACGGGGAAGGTGAGATAATTGAGGAATTATGCCACAGGAAGTGGACAGAAATAAGAAGTGGGTCCATTGATTTAGCCAAAGAGATGGGTTGAAGTAAAATGTGCTGGACAGAAGAAAGATTTAAAGCCAGATAACACAACAGAGAGTTGAGTCAAATTCTAGAGGGCTTTGAACCCCGGAGGAAAGAGCCAAGCCCTTATCCTCCAGGCCTCGATGGTGGCTGGATCCCACGGCAGCTCTCAGGGACGCCCCTGATCCCTGCCTAGGCAATGCAACTTCTCTTCCATTAGTGGCCATGGCTCATGCTCACTGACCAATGTGATCTCCACATCCCCCACCAAGACTCTGTTCTCATGACTGCAGACCATGGCAGGCGGCCACGAGAGCCCACCATCACCCTCCTTCTTCCCAGGGTGTCCCTCCTCACCTGACCTTCCACCTGTACTGGATGGAGCTTCCGTAACAAAGTACTGCAAACGGAGTTGCTCTAACAGGGTCCTGTGCTTGTCCCACAGCTGAGGAGACTGGATTCAGCCTAGTTGCTGCATTGTGCACTCCAGATTCAATGAGAGATCTTGTCCCCAAAAATATGGTGAAGAGCAATTGAGGAAGACACCTGTCATGGATGGACCTATGGCCTACAAAGGTGTGTGTGTACGTGTGTGTGTGTGTGTGTGTGTGTGTGTGTATTTGTATATGTGCATGCCAAGTGTGCGCATATTCTCTCTCTCTCTCTCTCTCTCTCTCTCTCTCTCTCTCTCTCTCTCTCTCTCCCTATCTCTCTCCTTCTCTCCACCATTCCCTCTCTCTCTCCATGTCTCAATTTCTGGAATACCTAGGGTCCCCCTTTTTCAGGGCACCTGGTGAGTTAATTAACATAGCAAATCCCAATGTGACTTTGTTCCAGGACAAACATCACTGGGTCCCGACTCTTCCTGCTTATTTATGGACTTTCCTGAACTTTAAAACAGCCGCCCCTTGTCCCCAAGGTCACCCCTCGCACTCTCTCCTTCGCCCCTTTTTGTTATCGAGTTGGTTCAGTCATGTTTTCCACCAAGCTGCAATTTCATGCGGTTTGGGAAGAGATACCATTCCAGAGACTTCCACCCCACGGCTCTCTGGAGATTTCTTGGTGATAGAAACCGCAGTTTGGCTCCGCCTGGAACCTGTTTGAACATTTGCTTTGCACACACTTCAAAACCCCAGGCACTTGGACGGCTCACCCATCTACTCTTGGCAGAGGGCAGCTTCCTGCTTCTGCGATGCTGAGCTTTCAGGCTGAGGAGAAAAGGACCTTTTTGGACAACAAACGGCCCTTTAAGAACAATATTTTGATGAGTTGAGTGTAAATGAATCAGAAACACATGGATTAAACCCCTCTTGATGTGCACATGGGTTTAATAATTACTGCGGGCAGAGGAGAAGGGAAATGGGGCTGGGAAGCCGTGTCTTGGGTTTTATCAAATCTAAAATGTTTGAGGAGTAATCCAAGACATTCCACACACCCTCAAACCCGGCCAGATTTTCCGATCCCACTTCCAAGGAGCCACACGGATCTTTCTAGTAACGACAGGGTTGCTCTAAGGAGCCAGGTTTCTGTGGATTCTGATTGGCTGCACGGGGCGCCCTGATTTACGAGGCCATTCAAAGATTTATATATTGCCATTATAACAAGCTCCTTCCGAACCACGCGGCACCCCGACACAGCCGTATAAATATCTCTCCTGTTAGAATTTGCTTTTCCACTCACAAACTTCCCCTTCTTCTCCTTCCCCAGCCCCACTTAAGCCACAGATTTCCCCCCATGAGGTCTTAGCGCAGTGCAGAGCGAGGGAATTCATTTCCCCACGACTGGAAGGTGTTTCACTCTGGATGGACTTTTAAATGACTTGGGTCCATATAAGCTGCGGGTCATGCGAAGGTTACAGCTAACGGGCTCATAAGTTAGGAGAAGGGTGGAATTTTATAAATGCTTATTACTTTCATAAAAAGAAAAGCGAAGCTGTGTTCGTGCCTAATGCAGTCAAACACTCCATACATCAAGGCAGGCTGTTTCCTAGAGGAAATGTCCCACACGGCTTTGGCGGGCTTCTGTCTTCCTCCACTTCGATGACATCATCAGGGTTGGATGTCTGGTTAGGATAAGTAACTTCTCCCACATGTCACCATTCCTTGGTCCTTCCCTCAAAGGAACGTGGAGTCCGTCAAAGCTCTAGGGTCCCCTCAGTCACCTCGTCTGGTGGGGTGAATGGCAGCAGGGAGAAAGACCTCTCCCCTTAAACAATTACCCCACAGGTCTTGCTCCCAGTGACATTCCACAAGCCCTGTCCACACAGGCAACAGAAGTTACCTAGAAAAGACGGACAGGGAGACATCTGCTTGAGGTCTTGGTGTAGATACATTTGGAAAACTCCGTGGAGGAGTTGATGGTCTCAGAAGACACCTAGGAAGCTAGGAAGCGGAATTCATCCGGGCCGTATATGGGAGGCACGGCCCAAGCAGCCTAGGCTGTCTTTACTGGTCAGTTCTGTTGTCCTGACTGTGTAACAGAGCCCCTCACACTCACGCGTCTGTGAGCTGACTCCAGCCAGCTGAGCTCGGAAGACTGCCGACCCCGGGTCCTCACTCTGGTCCCCAGGCTGTTCTGTACTTTGTCACCATCACCTGAACCAGAGGTAGGGCCCATGACACCAAGTGCTCACGTGGTCTCCTTCATGGGTCCAAAGTGACGCTCGGATCTGCATGTGTTTTCTACATGGGAACTCATGTTCATCACGTGTTCTCAGAAACTCACAGAGTAAGAACGGACGCGCAGAGCTGACGGGATGAATCACTGACAAAGAGCGATCGCTGCTCTTCCAAAAGACCCGAGTTTGGCTTCCAGCACCCACGTGGTGACTCACAACTGCTGCCTGTAGCTCCAGTCTGAGTGATCCGGCATTCTCTTCTGGCATCCCTGTAGTACTGCACACATGTGCTCACGCACACACACACATACACACACAGGTGGGGGCGGGATATGTAGCCCGAACATCCCACGAAACGCCTCCCATTACTGCCTCTCCCAGGTGAAATGTCCCCCGCGAGCTCATTGGCTTAAACTCCTGATTCCCAGGACATGGCACTGTCTGGTTGTGGAACCTCTGAGATAGAAGGCATGGTTGGTGGGGGTGGATCACTGGGGATGGACCTTTGAGGGTCAGAGCCTGTTTCCTGTCCCAGTCTCTGCTTCCTGCCAGCCGAAATGTGACACCCACCTCCACGCTTCCACTGCAGAGACTAGATCCCCTCCCCACAGCAGGAATACTGGCTGTGATGGATTGAGATCCCCTGAGACCATGAGCCAAAGGAAGCCGCTCCTCCCATAAGCGTCTAGCATTTTATCACCACAATGAAGGAAGCCGCTGATATGCATGGCTGCCTTCCAGGGTTGTTCCCCGAACCAGCCCTCGAGTTCTGGCCATTGAAGTCAACCTGAAGTCAACCACTACACTATAAAAAGCTCTGGTGGGAGTGTGTGTGTGTGTGTGAGTGTGTGTGAGTGTGTGTGTGTCAGAGTGTGTGTGTCAGAGTGTGTGTGAGTGTGTGCGTGTGTGCGTGTGTGTGAGTGAGAGAGAGTGTGTGAATGTGTGTGCAAGAGAGTGTATGTGAGTGTGTGAATGTGTGTTTGAGTGTGTGTGCGTGCGTGAGAGAGAGCGTGTGTGAGAGTGTGTGTGAATGTGTATGCAAAGAGAGTGTATGTGAGTGTGTGTGTGTGAATGTGTGTCTGAGTGTGTGTGCGTGCGTGAGAGAGAGAGAGTGTGTGTGAGAGTATGTGTGAGTGTGTATGTGAGTGTGTGTGTGAGTGTGTGTGTGTGTGTGTGTGTGTAGGAGAACACAGGCATATCAAGGTCAGAGGTCGGCATCAGTGTCTCCTACTGTCCCTTCTCCATCTCATCTTTTTAAACAGCGTCTCTCACTAAACCTCAAGCTTGGTGACCAGACTAGGCTGGCTGATCATTGAGCCGCGGGGATCCTCCCGTCTCTGCGTCTCCCAGTGCTGGGATTACAGATGTGCCCCATATTGTACCCAGCTCTTTTTATTGGGTGCCAGGGATCCAAACTCAACTCCCATGCTTGTGTAGCGGGCACCAGTTGGCACCACTCCTGTGGTTCCAGGTCCTTTACTCATTTTGGCTACTTCTGTGTTGCCAAGGTCTACCATCGTGCGTCACCTCCCTTGGAGTAGGAAACAGATTCTGCTCCCAGTGAAAGTCACACACTCAGTGCTGTGTCCCTGACCCCAAAGAACTCAGACTCTGCAGATGAACAAGACAGAGATCCACAGGGAAAGGCAGGGCGATGTGGCTCTTGGCTCAGCACCTTCGTCACCAAACGCTATGGAGCATCCATGTAGCATGAACACAAGGTGAATGACAGAGACAGAAAGCCTGTGTCTGTCTGAGAGCCTGAATTAAACTGATGACATCAGCTCTCAGAAGACGGGAAGGGACAAAGAAGCAGAGGAAAGGGCTGCCTGCCACTCTGGGAGATGGAGCTGGTGGCAGTGAGGACCGGGACACGGAGTACCCAGCCGTCGGTCCAGTAATCCTGTGCAGATGGGAGAGACAGTGTGAGTCACTGCCTTGCCCACGCCACCAGGAGAAATGATGGCCTGCTGACAAAGGCCCACAAGGAAGGGAGAGCAGCCCTGGCTTACGTTGTTGTTGTTATTGAGTGGTGACCCCCACAGCAGACACAGTACTCATATAAAACACACTTAAAGACCAAGGCTCGGGGACTGGGGGGCTCGCCTTGCATGCTGGGCTCGATCTCCCCAGCAAACAAGATATAGCGGTACACACCTGTAACCCCAACACTTTTGTGGTTGAGGCAGGAGAATCAGAAGTTCAAGGTCATCCTTGGCTATGGAGAGAGTTTGAAACCAGCTGGGATGACATGAGACCCCTTCTCACAAAATAGACAGAGCCCAGACACGGCCACTGATAAGCAAGCCTGGGGTTTCCAGTTCAGCTCTGCCAAGTCCAGAGCCTGATTTTACCAAGCACCTCACTCATATGACCTCAGAGAAGTCACCAGGCAAAACTATGGGGGAGGAGCTCATGTGAGTTTGAGGGGTGGGCTCACAAAATCGCCCCATCCCTCTTCCATAACTAATTTCTCTAAGCTGACAGAGCTAGCCAGGCAGCTGGAGTAGGTACACACCCTCTTTCCATCTTAATTCTGGTCTCCACGGTCTTGCCTGTAGCTGCCCTGGAAAGGGCTCACCTTAGTGTCCCTCTTCTCCCCCTGCCCAGCCCTGACGGCCGCTGTAACAGCTGCTGTACTGGACAGCAGGAGGAAGTGAGGAGGCCTCAGGAGTGGGCAGGACGTCTGAACGAGAGGGAGTGGCAGCTGCTCAGGGGCAGCCTGTGTCTGGACGCCACCTCTCAGGGGCAGCATGTGTCTGGACGCCACCTCTCAGGGGCAGCATGTGTCTGGACGCCACCTCTCAGGGGCAGCCTGTGTCTGGACGCCACCTCTCAGGGGCAGCATGTGTCTGGACGCCACCTCTTCTCTCTTCTCTTTGGAAACCGGAGACCATGCTTGATGTAAAGACACTTCCATGCAAAAAGAAAACCCGGTTCCTAACGGTTTAAGGAAAGCTAGCGATCCTCGGAGATGCCAGGAAACAGTGACCCATTTTCCGTGCTAAATGTGTGGATGTTAGTGCCAGCGCCACAGGGTATGAAGTCTCTGTCTCATTGTGTGGCTGTGGTACTGTTGTCTGAATGTTGTCTTCCAACCAGTCATTCAACTGGTACCTTAGAACAGGATGAGGCTCTCAACCGAGACCCTAGACTAGGACCGGGTTTGCATCCAAAGACAGCCACCATTGGGGCTGGGATGGAACTCAGCCATTAGAGTGCTTGCTAGTGGGGACAAAGTATGGTAATTGATCTCCAGAGTCACAAAACCAAGGTGTGGAGTTCATACACCTATAATCTCACACTCAAGGAGGCAGAGACAGGAGGCTCAAGGGTTCAAAGTCATGCTCAGCAAGTTTGAGGCTAACCCACGCTGCTACATGAGGGGGAAACGATGGCCAGTCTTCCAGGGGATAGAGTCAACGAGCCTCAAGAGAAAGGGGCCTTTGACAATGAAGCAGAGCCTGAGAGATGCCACTTGTGGTTGAGTGTGAAGGGTTCCCCACAAGCTCGAGTGTTTGGAGACTTGATTCTCAGCAGGCGGTGCTGTTTGGAGGGGGCTGTGGAATCTCCAAGAGATGGGACCTTGGTGGAGGACACAGGCGCTGTGGGGAGGGTGCTGAGCCCTTCCGGCTTCTGCTCTGACACTGTGCTTCCTGGTGTGCTCAGGTGTGGGACGACCATGTCACATGCCCCTGAGACAGCTGCTTTTAGCAACTGTGACTTCCCCACTGTCCCTTTTAGCTGTTGTAACTCCCTCACTGTCCCTTTCAGCTGCTGTGGCTTCCCCACTGTCGTAGACTGGTGTCCCCTAAGGTCCTGAGTCAAACTCAGTCCTCTCCACTGTGAGTTGCTCCTACTGGGTGTTTTGTCACAGTGTCTGAGGAAGTGACAAACACCAAGGCAAGGAGTGACGGAAGCCACCAGAGGCTGGCACAACCACGAAGGATACCTCCTGGAATCTATGCCTGCTCTGCCTTAATTTCAGATGTTTAGACCCCACAAGGAAGGATAAGACCAAATATCTACTGTTCTGAAGCACCAAGTCTGGTGGCGCTAGACACCAGCACAGGTGTGTCACTGGCAAGCCATTTCCCTGCACTTCCCTCGGCCTTCATTTGCTCATTGTAAAATAGGTGCATCACTGATTTGGTTTATGTTAACGTGACACAGGCTAACATCATCTGAGAGGAGGGAATCTCGACTAAGAAAATGCTTCCATAATATCTGGCTGCAGTACTTTCTCTTAATTAATGATTGTTGGAGGAGGGTCCATCCCCATTGTTGGGGGGGGACATCCCTGGGTTGGTGGTGCTGGGTTCTATAAGAAGGAAAAGTCTGAGCAAACCATGAGGAGCAAGCCAGGAAGCAGCTCCCCTCCAAGGTCTCTGCATCAGCTCCTGCCTCCCGGTTCCTGCCCTGTTTGAGCTCCTGCCTTCCTAGCTTTTGGTGATGAACTGTTATATAGAAGGATACACTAAAATAAACCCTTTTCTCCCCAACTGGCATTTGGTCATGGTGGTTCATTGCAGCAATATTAATCCTAACTAAGAGAGCATAATGATAGTGTCTCCCCCGTGGGGTGATGGGAAAAGCTAGAGAGAGCCTTGCCTGGGGAAGCTGCTGCTAGCAATCTGATATTTCTAAGCCTGTCCCATACTGAGCCATGAATGGACTATTTCATGCCTTGAGACAACAGTCCAAGCAGGGAAGGAGCAAGACTGATCTCACAGGCTCCAATCTGAGCCATTGGAGGTAGATGCTTGGGAGGCTGCTTCAGGCAGAAGAGCTCAGATTTTGGAAACCCTGAGATGCAGGGGATGCCAGGGTAGGAGCAGGGAGGTGAGCATCCCTCCAGAGCTTCTGACAGGGCTGGGGCTCAGCTGTGCATCTGCCTTAGCCTCCTCCCAGTTTGCCCAAGCTATGGGTAAGGACAGGCCCTCCCTTGGGTGAGGACAAAAAGAAGTTCTAGATGAAAAAAAAAATCGTCCTTGTCTTGTTTGGTACTTTCTCCCTCCTCTTCATGATTGTCGGTCCCTGCTGTGTGCCAGGCACGAGAGAAGTGTTCAGGGATGGGCTCTATCGTTTTGATTTTTGCAACTATTTTGAGTGAGCTGGGAGCATCTCCACAGATGTCAGACTCATGGTGATAGGAAAAGTCTGGCTTTCTCCTCTCCTTTGAGCTGCCCCTCTACAGAGGCTCTCCTCAGCATCCTCCTGCGGCATCTGTCCACCTGATGAGCGTAGTCAGAATGGTAAAGACACAGAGCAGGGCAGTGCGGAAACCTTCCCACCCCAGTACCATAGGGATCTGCCCTGGGGACACAGAAAATATCAGGAGCCCTGGGACAGTGTGCCCCTCACAAGTGACCTCACACTTCTGCTGAAACAGGGGGCTTCCCAAGTCTATGCTCCCTGGATACCAAGAAAAGAAAGAGAAACAGATCCCTTTTGGGGGCTTATTCATTCCATCTTCCCCCAACAGACACTTCCTGAGCATCTCTGTGTCAAGCTGTTCTTGGCTTTGAGGAGACAAAGCAGGCAATCGGTAGACAGAGTCCTCCCACTGTGCGCTATTAGCTCATTTACTGTGCAGAAAAATACATTCTCTCAAGCCATAACCAATTACCTGGAGGGGAGTTCCCTGGAATGATAAGGTTAGAGAGGGGTTTAGATGGGACGGACTCAAGCCTGGAAGGCCTCTTTGGGCTCTGACAGGAGAAGGATGGGTAGATACTGAAGAACCCCCGAGGTGAGTGAGGAGGGGTGCCAGGCAGTGGGCAGGCACAGTTTGTACAAAAACCTGTGGCTGGCAGGAAAATCCCTGGAAATGATAGTGGAAGAGGGGCTTCTTGACAGCGGGGAAGGAGATCAAAGGAGGAGAGGCATCCTGGCAAGAAGTGGGTGAGCATGGGATGTGGACTGACTCTCGGGGTGACTTCAGTCAGTACTCATATGTGGGCAAGGTGGAAGGGGAGTGTTCATGCTAAGACCCAGAGAGCGAGAGTGGTCTCAGCCGCTTAATTTGGGCTTCACATCCCTGTGACCAAAATGCCCAACAAGAAGCCACTTAAGGGAGGGTTTGTTCTACCTGCAATTTGAAGGGGTCCAGTCCATCACGGGGTGCGGGGATGGCAGCAATGGCAGGAGGCAGTTGTTCACAGAGCATCTGTAGCCTGAAAGCTGAGGCAAGAGGAAGTGGAGCCAGGCCAGGAAAGAGTGGCTCACTTCCTCCATAGAGGTTCTACCTTCTCAAGAATACAACCGTCCCCAACAGCACCACCTGCTGGATATCAGGTGTCTAAACATGTGAGCCTTTGGGGGACATCCAAGCCAGTTCTGCTTTGTCTCTCTGTAACGAAAACGGGGTTAAGGGAGGATTGGGGGAAGAGGGTCAGCATAAGGAACAGGGGGTTCATCTGCAAGACCCAAACACTGTACCCAGGGCACACTGTCACCTTAGACATGAACAGCACCATCCTCTTCAGTCTGCAGGATGATTATTACCTCATCCCCCCTCCCATGGCTTTCCTGGAGGAGAAACTGAGGCAGTAAAAAGGCAAGTGGCTAAGCTCTGAAGCATAAAACGTTGAGTTCTAACCTCCAAAGCCAGGACATGGGTGTCCCTTTCTGCCTCTTCCAGGAGGTCCCTCTGTCTCTTCCTCTGCTCCCTCGCCATCCTAGCTCCAACAGGCTCCTCCCAGACACGGCCCCGTGCAAGGACTATCCCCACGAACTCAATAGGCTGTCATAGAGGGATCTTTAAGAGAGACACTTCTATATTCTCGAGTGACAGAGGCGGAGTCACGTGTGCTTGATGCACATTTATTTTTTTTATTGCATTTGTTGTTATCCGGGATGGGGGGCTTGGTGCACATTTTTTTATTGCATTTGTTGTTTATCTGGCGTGGGATGTGCACACACGTGCCGTGGTGCACGCGTGAGGGTGAGACAACAGCTCACAGGAGCCGACTCTCTCACTCTGTCTGCCATGTGGTTCCCGGGATCGAACTCAGGTCGTCAGGCTTAGCCGCAAGCCCCTTGGCGCTCTAGGCCATCTCACTGAGTTTCCGTTTCTACGGTAACTCCAGGTCAGTTTGCTCTTCTCACTCACACTTTTGTGTATCTGTATGTGTGTGTGTGATATGGTACATGTGCGTGATGTGGTGTGTGTGCATGGTGTGATGCGTGATATAGTGTGTGGTATGCTGTGTGTGTGTGTGTGTGTGTGTGTGTGTGTGTGTGTGTGTGCGCGCTTCCTCACTTCCCAGCCTTGTATTTTTAGACAGTTTCTCTCATTGAACCAGTTCACCTAAACTGACTTAACCACGAGGCCCCGGCCCAGAATTCCTCTGGTCTCCTCCTCAGTACTGGCATTAAAGGCCCATGCCTGGCTGTTATGTGAGAAGGGAGGATCTGAACTCGGGTCCTCATGTTAATCACGCTTTCACTCCCCCCCCCCACCCCTTGGCCGGTATTATCTATATTTCTTGAGCCTGGCATCCTCGTTTCACCGAGACGGACAGTGGACCATCTGCTCTGGCTTTTTGTGCAAGCCACACAAACGCAGGTATGGCTCCTGGCACACCCTCCGGGCACAGGCGGTGTCCCTACAGTCAGCACAGCCACCCTCATCCTATTATTAGCAGGAACGCTTCAGGCCTGGCTGGGCAATGACCCCGTGCTTCCAGATGATAAATGGGCTGTCTGCAGCATCTTCCCCCATAAAAACAAGAGCCAAATGAGGTCACAAGACAAGGCACGGGGCCATGTTTGAAAGCCCTTCCCCACACATGCTTCAGAACAACAACAATAAATTAAGTGCTGGACTGTTGGCCAATGCGGGGACGGGCGAGCAGCAGATTCAGGTTGTGACACAGCACGCTTACACTGGTTGTGAGCAGCAGACAACAGGTCCCCACTGAGATCGCCTGTGTTCCCGCGACCTGATGACGTGCCCCCTCGCGCACTTCCGCTTCCACACTATGAAAAGTTAACTGTGGCTGTGTTTTCTTGAACACCCGTCCTTATCAGATACATGCCAATGTCTGCATCCACGTGTGAACGCGGCTCCACTTGAGCATCACGCAAACTCTAACGCTGTCTCCTGGTACCCACGTTCTGGAGAGAACACTGAGGTTTGCTGAGTCGCTAACCTGATGGCACAGTCAGACACTGAACACTGGGCTGTAAAATCCCTCACTCTCGAAGCAAACACTTTGCTCAGTGGCCCCGTTCAGTGTCCAAGCACACGGACGGGGGACAAGCAGGGCGCAGGTATGCCAAAGAAGATGGATTTCACAGACGTAAATCCTTTGCCATCAAAAGGCCCCGTAATGTTTGTCTTTGAAAAACACAATCCAGGATCAGGCAGAGAAAAGGCAGGCTACTGCAGCAGCTAAGATTAACTTCCTGGCGTCCTCACTGGGTCACCGGGAGATACCAGCGGCCCACTTGCCCACGGTCTGCAAAATGGCCTGATCCAGAGACAGGACCCAGGAATGTCACCGAAGGTCCTAGACCATCTGTCCCTAGGGCGTCCGTTCTTGCCAGGTGACCCCCTGCCCACCCGACCATTGCCCTTTGGCTGTTCCTCACCCTCCGATTTGTTTCAGATGTGAGCCTGGGATCCCAAAGCTCCGGTTTCAAAGCTTGGTGGATGAGTCCTTGGCCCTTTGGACCTCAGGCTCCACACCAAGTGGCCTTTCCCAGGGATGGTGCCTCCACCCCTCATCTCCACATTGGTGCCCTCTTCCCAGAGACCTTTATCTTCCTGGCAGAAGAGCATCAGAATCCACAATTCCAGAGAGAGGGGGGAATGAGAGGCAGAACAAATTGCTGGTGAAAATGGATCTGTGCTGGGTGAGGGAACCCCAGTCAGATGTTACTCAGGTGCAGCACCTGTGAGCAGCACCCCAAAACACCAGCATGTAATCGTTATTACCAGAGGCTTTAAATATTGGCTCAGACAGAACATTCAAAGTTAAAATTTTCTCCAAATTGAAAAAAAAACCCATTCTCCTAGAAGGAGAATTGGGGTTCACAAGACTTAAGACTAGGGCATTTTACAAGACACAGGAAGTCCCATCAATTCACAAGGCCCCCCAATTCACAAGGCCTCTCCCCAAGGCTATAGAAACAGTTTTCGCTTGTTTGTTCAGTCCTGGGAGAGGAGAATGTCTTCAGTGGAAGTGCCTGCAGCTTGTGCAGGGAACTCAATGACCACAGCTCCTGAGAGCCCTCGCCCATGTTGGAGTGGGCTTTTTGCTGAGTGGATCCTGAGGGCTCTGACCTGTCAGTGAATCTCCAAGGGAGTCATAGATCATGGCCCCACTGAGTGGTAGAAACCCAGGAGGTAGTTCTGAGTTAGAGAGTTGGGCTGAGTTGGGATACGGCGGTCAAAGACATGTCTTATTCCTGTCTCCTTCTCGTTCATACTCTGTTCACTGGCTGCCGCATGGGGAGCCACTCAAGAACAACAGACTACAACCTCTGGAATCGCGAGTCAACATAATTCCTCCCTCCCTTTCAGTTGTTCTCAGGGCTGGCAAGATGGCTTAGTTAGTGCTTGCTGCCAAGTCTGGCGATCCAAGTTCGAGTCCCACAACCCACAAGGTGGAGAAGAAGATGGGTTCCTGTGGAATGTCCTCTGACCGCCACACGTGACCCATTACAACCACCTCCCGCGAACACACAACTCCTACACACAGAGGGAGAAGGGAGAGAATAGATTTGTAGGTAGATAAATGTGATTAAATTGTTCTTAGGATACATCATTTCTCATGGCAGCAAAAAGATAATGAGGGATAAAAGCCACCTGGAGATTATTCAAAGGAATGTATACAAGCTCTATACTAGCATCCTGCCATTTTCTACAGCAGACTTGGGGGTTCGTGGATCTGTGCCGGGCCCTGTGATGGGCTCCCTGTAGATACAGAGGGGCAGCTGTAATTAGGCACACAGAGGCCTGATTTAGATGGGAAACCGTTAGCCCCAGGTATTCCTCAGATGCTCGCACACATAGGAAAGATGTATCCACCCTCAGACCCCTTCATGGGGACAGCCTGGGCCATGTAACCAGAGCTTAAACAGTCCCTGACCCTTCCCAATGCCCAGGCTCCTTCTGCATTAACCCCTGGAATTAGCTTCTGGCCCCACTGGCTCCGTACCCTGAATTACTAGAGGGCAAAGGTCAATGCATTAAGCAGGGCAGAGTAATACCAGGCCGTAAATCCCCTAGGCAGCATGGAAGCCCCAGTGATATTTCACACGGAATCACCGGGCCACCAATGACCCCCATATTGAGGCTGTTGTGTGTGTGTGTGTGTCCCGGACTGTGTTTATGAGCCCAGCGTAGCCCTCCTGGGCAGCGCCCCCACACACTGCCCTTTGATCAGGGAAACCTAATACCCAAGGCCTGTATTTTATGGACAAGCAAGTCTAGATTAAGAGAATTAACCACAGCGGTCACAACTCATAAAATGGAGCCTGGACCTCACCGCAGCGTAGCCCCGGGGGATGAGGAAAGCGTGGAGGGGAAGCAGGGATGAGCACCCAGGGTCCAATCCGTGGCAACACTCCTCCATCAGTCCGGAGCCACAGTGGGCACGGAGGTCAAGCGTGAGCATGTGCAATCCACATGGGGCAGCCTGGCGTTTGAATCTTAGCCGTCTCAGTTCCTCCCTGCTTAGCCCAGACTCCCAGTCTGTCCATCCCCTCATTTCTGCAGCCCTCCCTGCATTTGTCAAATAACGACAATCCATGTGTTCGGTACAGCTGAGAGTTGACAAGTATCTCCCCAAAACATAGGTTTGAGTCCTGGGCCCTGGCACTTGGGGAAATGACCTTATTTGAAGATCAGGTCATTGCAGAGGTCAGGAAGACACGACCTCAGTCCAGTGATTTAACCTTCCTATGATTGCAGAGGTAAACCAGAATGTCCCTAGCACAAGCCAAAAGTGTGCCTGACCATGCTGGCCACCACAGGACAATCCCTCAGAGACCAAGAATGGCTCTCCTTTTGGTCCTGTGGAAAGAACACACCAGGCCCACACCTCTTTGTGTGTAGGTCTGTGCAAACACCCTAGGGTTTATATAAGGAACTTCAGGCTGCCTGAACTGTGAAATAAGAATACTGCTAATTATTTGCCTGGTTTTTTTCTGCTGTATTTGTATGTTCACAGGTACACTTGTATGTGTGTGCACGTGTGTTTGTATATGTACAGGTACACCTGCATGTGTGTGCATGTGTGTTTGCATATGCACAGGTACACCTGTATGTGTGTGTACATGTGTTTGTATATGCACAGGTACACCTGCATGTGTGTTTGTATATGCACAGATACACCTGCATGTGTGTGCATGTGTGTTTGTATATGCACAGGTACACCTGCATGTGTGTGCATGTGTGTTTGTATATACACAGGTACACCTGTATGTGTGTGCACGTGTGTTTGTATATGCACAGGTACACCTGTATGTGTGTGTACATGTGTTTGTATATGCACAGGTACACCTGCATGTGTGTGCACATGTGTTTGTATATGCACAGGTACACTTGTGTCTGTGTGCATATGTGGGTAGGTGTGTGTGTGGAGGCCAAAAAACAATATTAGGTGCGTCCCCACAGAAGCAGTCCACTATGATTTTGTTTTTATTTAAAAAAATATTTCAATTACATAACAAACATAGAAATGTTTCTATTTAATAAATACAGCCATGCATAGTGGTGCACATCTTTTAATCCAAGTACTTGGGAGGCAGAGGCAGGCAGATTCCTGTGAGTTCAAGACCAGCCTGGTCTACATAGTGAGTTCTAGGACAGTCAGGGCTACATAGTGAGACCCTGTCTCAAGAAATAAATAATTAAACATGTAAATAAAAAAATTGACACAGGAAGCCCCTGTCCTCATACCAGCTGGGGAGAAGTGGAGACGGTGAACTCTGAAGGGCAGACAATGGGAAGCCACACGCCCGAAGCCTGCCCTGTGACGGTACTGACATGGCCAAACTCATTGTCCAGAACAGACATGTGGGCACGCCCACTCAGGGGGACCGGAAAGGTAATTTGTATGTACACATATTGCTATTTTTTTAAAAAAAAATGCAGCTACTTACTTACAAAAGCAGCACTGGCACTCAGCCTGCAGACCCTGCCACGGTTATCACGTTTTCTAAGTGTGGATTTAGAATCCTTTTCTAAACAGGGCTGAGTGGGAAGCACCGCAACTCTTTGAGACTGGGTCTCTAAGTAGGACCAGAGGCTCACTGATTAGGCAGTGGGGGAAGCAATGAAGGCTTTGGGGGGAGTGCGTCCCTGCCGAGCTTTGGGTTCAGACAGCAAAGCTCCAACACCACGCCGGACCTACCTCCCCATCTTTGTCTCCAGCCACCTGTACCTCATTCACTTATTTTTTCCTCTGTCCACGTGGACCTTATCCCTACTCTCAAGTAAATCCCTGCTCCAGGGCTTTTCACAGCTGGTCCCTCAGGTCATTCACTGTCAGCTCTGGCTTTTCCCAATGTTGGCTGGCTCTTCATACACACACACACAAACACACACACACACAAAGAGAAAGAGAGAGAGAGAGAGAGAGAGAGAGAGAGAGAGAGGAGAGAGGAGAGAGAGAGAGAAAGAGAGACTCACACAGTCTCTGTTTCTGTTCATCTATTGCCTTCCAGTCCCCCAATCACATGTACAGTTTTTTTTTACAGGAGTATCAGCCTTAGCCAGGCACGGTGGCATATTTCTAGAATCCTAGCACTTCGGAGTTGAAGCAGGAGGTGGTGAGGTTGAGGACAGCCTGGGCTACATTGTAAGATCCTGGCTCAAAAGAAAAAAATAGCTTCTTGGTAGAATTTTCCCTCCCGTCTTGGCTGGGGTGACTTCTCCAAGTGTCTCTTGGCAAGCAAATGTCCTTCTGACTTCATCCATGGACGGGGCCTTTCCAGTGACCAGAAAAGGGGGAGGGAATTAGATTCAAGTGCAAATGCCTTGGCTTTGAATTGAGCGCCCTCTGGGAGCTTTCCTATGTGGAGCTCCATCTTGGAAGACAGAGGTTTCTTCTTTCAAGACGTCCACAGTGTAGCATCCACAGCTGCCGCCACACACCCCACGCAACCCTCCGTCCTGGGTGTCGGGCAAGCTGCTGTTGAATGGATGGACTTCACTAATTCAGGCTCAGTTAATTATTGGTAGGGCTTTGTTCAGGCAGCAGAAAGCTAGTTAATCTTACTGTGAGGTGTGCTCACACGCTGAGCAGATTGCAAGTTTATAGATAGATTACAAGCAACTCTGTTGTAACTCACAGGGTGCCAAGAACTGAACTGAGACATAATATTCAAAGAAATAAATTAGGAAAAAATTAAAGATATGTATCTCTTTCTCTCTCCTGCAGGAATTAAAGGGTCCTTTCGGTTTCAACTTTGCTGCTAAGAAAAACTTTCCAAAACACATCTGTGTCGATGTACATAGAGGAGGGGAAAAAAAAAAAAAAAAGGAAGACATTTGCAGAAGTACCCAAGAGCATCGCATCTTAACTAAGTTCCTCTCTGCTTCCAGGGTTCCCAGGCTCATGACAAGATGTTTGGAACTGTAGCCTGAAGTAAGAAAGGTCCCAAGAGGGTGCTCCACCCAAAACAAAGACAGATGCACTAGCACCTAATTCCCTCCCCTTTTTTGGTCACTGGAAAGGCCCTGGTCCACAGATGAAGTCAGAAGGACGTCGGTTGCCAAGGGACACTGGAAGAAGTCATCCCAGCCAAGACAGGAGGGAAGCTCTCTGCCAAGGCACGGATTCACTTCCAGGCCCCTCTCGTCACCTGCTGCTTTCAGCATTCTCAAGTTGCCTCATCTCTGGTTTTTCCAGTATCAGAAGCAGAAAATTTGCACCATCCGAAGCCTCCAGAGCCCTGTGACCATCCTTCAGGCCGGCCAGCACGCCGCTCACGTTCATCCGCCCGTGGGAGCATCGCACTTCGCGGAGACTACTTTTTAAAAATGAAAACCAAAGGCGGCCTGAGACCACAGGACATCGATTTGGCCAAGGGAGCGGAAAAACTTGCAGGAAAGAGAAAAGATGTCTCTCGAAGGACTTTTTGAATGGGGGAGCGGATTCTGTGATGGAGGCAGTTGGCAGGCCCAGCATGTTGAGAATACAACACACACAGCGGGTAACACGCATACCACAGGAACTCCTCCGTGAGCAAGCTGATGTGTGCAGAACTGCCATCCTCATGTATGTGGAAGTCATCCATGGGGTGTGCTGGCTCACACAGGCAGCCCCAGCACTCAGGGGCAGAGGCAGGAGGATTGTGAGTTTGACCACAAGCTCTCCATAGTTCTAGGCAGCCCGGGCTTACAGTGAGACCCTGTCTCAAAACAAACAAATGAAGTGAAGCTAGCATGTCACCTTTCACACTTTGCTTGCATTGTTTTCCTAACTAAGCACGTTTGGTTCACGGAGATGAGCACAAGGAAGAATGCGCTACATCCCATCTCATGTCAAACATGACAGGCACCATGCAAAGCCCTTTGTCTCTGGCAGCCTCCAGGAACTCAGAATGTATGATCCTTTCTTAGCTCAGACCCCCTGCTGTCTGATGTGTCTGCTGGATTGTGTAGGAGGGAGCTCACTGCAACCCTTAATCTAACACGTTCTCTCCATCAATGATCTAGCCCTTTAATGATTTTTTTAGACTTCTTTGGGTTTTTTTTTTTTTTTGAGTGATATACATAGCTTATATGAGCTTCCCAGCTCAGCTAAATGTGGTGTTCTGGTTAGTGTTAACTGTCAGCTCGACACAACCTAGACTTCCCAGTGTGGTGATACTCCGTGTGTGCTGTAACAAATAAAGCTTGCCTGAAGATCAGAGTGGGAGCTAGGCACACTGGTGAGCCATAGAGGCCAGGCAGTGTCGGCTCACACCTTTAATCCCAGCATTCGGGAGACAGAGGCAGACGGATCTCTGTGAGTTCACGGCCACCCTGGGCTACGCGAGACTGAATCAGTCTAAAAGAGAAACAGAACCAGGCAGTGGTGGCTCACACCTTTTATCCCAGCAGTAGGGAGGTGGAGCTGGGAAGTGATTAGGGTGGGTGGAGAGAGGAATATAAGGCGGGAGAAGGCAGGAGCTCAGGATTCAGTCTGAGGTTTTGTAGAGACAGCGTTGAGTCTGAGGATGTGTAGAGACAGGACACCCTATTCCGTCTGGGGATTTTGCAGAGATAAGAACTAGTGGCTGGCTGCTCTGCTTCTCTGATCTTTCAGCTTCCACCCCCTAATATCTGATTCTAGGTTTTATTATTAAGACCAATTAGAATTCAGAATATACCCCTGGGAGGAGTCTGAGTGAGAAGTTATCTAGATCTGGGCAGTCTGTGAGCAGGTGTGTCTGGGGGAGATTGTTTCAACTGTTAATTGCTGGAGGAAGACCTAGCCCATTTTGGGCTGCACCAACTCCTTGGCTCAGCGTCCCGAGCCTTAAAAGAAAAAGCTGGCTGAGACCAAACAAGAGAGGCAGGGCAGTTCTCGCTCTGCTCTTGGTGGTGGATGTGACGACCTTAAGCTCCTGCCTTGACTCCCCCAGAACACCAGGCTCTACCTGGGAATTGTAAATTCAGTAAAACCTTTCTTTCCAAGTGTGTAACATGAAGGGCTGGCTTGCCCACTTCCTGCAGCCCTTTAGCCCCAAAGCAGAGGTCTCCATAAGATTATAAACTGACTGGTCCATTAGTGCAGGCTTCTTATTAGCTCTTGTAGCTTATATTAACCCATTATTCTTATCTATGTTAGCCACATGGCTCAGTACCTTTATCAGCGGGGTAGGTCACATCCTGTTTCTTTGGTGATCTGGGGAGGACTCAGGGAGGAATGGGCTTCCTCCTTCCCAGCATTCTCCCGTTCTCATTGCTCCACCTCTACTTCCTGCCTGGTTTTCCTGCCTATACTTCCTGCCTGGCCAATCAGGGTTTATTTAAAACATGATTGACAGAATACAGACAATTCTCCCTCACCACAAGTGGCTTCTGGGTAGGATAGTTCATCACAGCAACAGAAGCAAAACCAGAATGCCCACTCCGGAACCCATGACCGGTCAGCTCCAGCAACACCCAGCTCTTCTGTCCAGCACCGTTCTGTCCTCACCTAACTGTCACCAGATCTCAAGTGTGTCAACTCGCCTTGGGATTTCCCCCACGGTCTCTTTTAGTTAGAAATGGATCCCTTGGGTTACAAACAGGAGAACTAAGTGTTGCTCCACTTCTTAGGGTCTTGTTCTGTTTTACTCTCCAAGAAAGTCGGCTGTGCAGCCCAGTTTAGCCCTGGGCTCACAATCCTTCTGCCTCCGCCTCCCTCACACTGGGATGACAGATCTGTACCACCACATCCCAGCTCCAAAGATTTTTTTTTAAACCTAATATGATATAGGGGGTTATTTTGGATTGTCCTAGCTGCTGCCATAAGACAGATTCTTAAGCACATAGTTTTCTTGGGTAGTAGGGTAAATTAAACAAGAAGAGAAAATGACCAATAAGAGGCCCATCCCACGGTGGGAAGGTTACAGTTGACTGTCAGTTTGACAGGATCTAGGATCACCTAGGAGGAAAGCCTCTGGGCACACCTGTGAGAGATTACCTAGATTAACTGAGGTGAGAAGATTCACCCTAATTGTGGGTGTTACCATGCCACGGGCTGGGATCCCAGACTGAATAAAAAGGAGAAAGTGGGCTGAGCACCAGCGTTCCTCTCTCTCAGCTTCCTGACGGCAGATGTCATGTGGCCAGCTGCCTCACACTCCTGTCCTGTGCCTTCCCCCACCATGATGGACTGTGTGCCCTCAGACCGTGAGCCCAGCTTAAGTGGCTTGCATCAGATCTTGTCGCAGCAGCAAGGGAAATCAATGATGCATTCATTACACGTGGGGTGCGGCAACTCATGGTGTCAGCTTCCTGCTGCGAGAATGGAGTGTGCCAGAGCTACAAAGAGATGGCGCTTGCCTGGCCCTGCGCATACAATGAACACCAATGAACTCTTTATTATAGATAGTAATCTGTGGCATGCAAACTTTCCCGTCTTTTAATAGAACATTTTTAAATTCTGCACCACCGTGGACAGCAGGAGCGTCAGATATTTAGGAAAGGCAGCTGGGCTGAGCTGTCTCCGTGGCAGCTCATGAGAAGGCTCCCACTATTTGAAGGTTGAGACCCTTGTGCAGGGGATGAATTCTCGGTGTTCCCAACCTGCTATGGAAGTGTCAGCACAGCACATCAAGGCCACTGTATTGCCTTCATCCTCCCTTCAGTTACTGACTGCTGAGTTTGTGTTGCTAACCAGAATAACAGACAAGAAACGGGAAACAGACTGGGCCTGCTCCACGGCCACAAGTGCTCACCTAGCACCCTGGGCTCAGTGTCCAGCACCACTGCAACTGGGCATGGAGTGCAGGCCTGTGGCCCCAGCACTCGGGAGGCAGAGGCAAAAGGACTGGAAGTTTAAGGCCCTCCTGGACTATGCAATGAGTTCAAGGCCACCCTGAGCTACGTGAGACTGTCTGAGCATAAAGAGGAAGGAAGGAAGGAAGGAAGGAAGGAAGGAAGGAAGGAAGGAAGGAAGGAAGGAAGGAAGGAAGGAAGGGGGAAGGAAGGGAGGAAGCTGATCTCTTTGTGGATGGTTAGGGGCCACAGTGCTCCTTGGAGCTTCTGAATGGATCAATATTTTTGCCCATTAGAGATGAGAAACCTGGGAAGACTGTTTTGGATGCCTCCACAAGACAGAAAGAAAGGAGTCCAGTGAGGTCATAGGTATTAATTTTCCCCAAACCCCTGAACGGTCATCTCAGGGCCACATTCAGGACAATTCTCCTGCGCCACAGCCATTTGGTGGGACTGAGCGAGCAGGCGTTGGCTCTTCACGGTTCTGAAGAGACAGGAGCCAGGTTTACAGCAATGACAGCGCATGCACTCACAGTACAACTTACGGTTTCTCTCTTTGGCTTTTGCCAACAGTGTTTTTAGCAGCGTAAGAAGTGAGACTGGTGTTTAGCATCAGAGCCCAGGAAACTCAACAGGTCTCTCTGCCCACCTCTCCTGGAGGTGGTGACGCTCAACCACTGGCTGGTAACACAAACCTAGTTTGGCTCCCCACTCTCCATGCGATCTAAACAACCCACCTAAGTGCCTTGTGCCTCTGTTTTGGCATTTAGAAAATGCAACCAGACACGAAGCTTCTGGCAGGGTAGCGATGAGATGGACAAATGCATGTGGATTTCTCTAACTGTTGACCCTTTCAAAGCATGGGCTGGAACCAGCCCCGCTCACCTCACCTGCTGTGTATCCCGGATCCCGACTGAGCACCACCCTTGCATTCCTGCCGGGCAGAGGATCTGGTGCACCCCTTCCCTGGCCTATTGTCTTTGTCCTTCACCCCTGCACCAGATGCTGTCCCCCAGGACACACCTGTCTATAGGATGCAGACCTGTTCACCATTTTTCTAAACACCCACTCCCGCAGAAGACAGGAAAGCATGTGTGTCAGACCCTGGGCACGGCATAAGAAAAGTTTGGTAGCCGGAGACAGAGAGTGAGCAGAGACATCCCAGTCCTGGTTCCTGTCACCTGTACCCACCTCCTCAGCGTGGGGACGCGGCAGCTGCCTACCACACAGACACCTCAGAGGCATCACTTCCTTAGAAGCCGAAGCCAGGGAAAGATGCAATCGACTCCGCCACCTGCCCCGTAAGTCCCTGTTCTTCTCAGGGGCTCTTGCCACATGTGGGGCCCAGAGGTACTGACAGGGAGAGCTGGCTGCAAAATCTGCATCTCACAGGATGTGGGGAGCCCTGGATTCCCGAGTCCTGGACCCACAGGCCTCTGCTCTCAAGCTGGCTGAGCTGGGGTGATGTCCTGCAGCTTTGCCCTGCAGAGGAGCCAGAGGAGGCTGAGCAGTGGCTGCCTGGCCATGGCCTGGGACAGAGGCACAAATAACCAAGTCGTTCTGACTGCCAGCTGAGAGCTTTTTGCTCTCTCCTCCTACAGGGCCTGTGCAGCGATGTCTCCCCTTGCTCTGGAACATCCTATCCCCAGATACACCCTCCATCTCCACCACCCTTGGTCTAGGTAGCCCCTTGGCTCAGGCAGAGCTCTCTAACACCCTCTCAGGCCTGCTGAGCCTCCCTGGCACCCATGTTTCACACACACCTCCAGCCAGGCCCTCAGCTGCTGCTCATGGCTGCATTTCAGCTCCCGTGTCAGGGGCTGCTCAGTTTCCAGCTGCTTCTGTTAGCTCCAGCATCACTGTATGTGGTGAAACATGGCAGAGCCTTCACCTTAAATGTGTTGAATGACCAAAGGGATCTCAGGGAAAGATCGGCCCAATGACCCCTCGCAGAGAGCTTGAATACATCACGGAGGAGTACATGACTGAATGAAACACTGCTTGAAAGGATGAATGAGCACTGGGTAAACAAATAAGCGAATGAACAGGTGGGCAGGTGAGCAGGTGAATGAAAGGATGTATCCATGCATGGGTAGAGGAATGCATGGGTGGCTTGTGCGTGCATGCATGCATGCATAGGTGGATGCATGGGTGGGTGCATGCATGCATGGATGAGTGGGTGCATGGATGAATGCATGCATGGATGGGTGGGTGCATGGCTGTGTGCATGTATGGATGGATGGATGGGTGTATTGCTGAATACATGCATGCATGGATGGGTGGGTGTATGGATGAATGCATGTATGCACCGGTGGATGCATGGGTGGCTGTGTGCATGCATGGATGGGTGGATGCATGGATGGCTGTGTGCATGCATAGATGGGTGGGTGGATGAGTAATGAACAATAAATGAGAGGTTGGCTGCCTGGGTGAACGAGTGAACGCGGATGCTCTCTAGAGCATGGGTCTAGTGTTGCTTCTCCCTCCCTCCCATTCTGTCTGCAGTGGGAGAAGAGGTGGAGGGGTGGGCATAAGCAGAGTCTTAACCAAGGGCACAGGAAGAGAAGGACATTTCTTGAAAAGGGCACGGGGGGCGGGGGCTGTTCCAGGCAGAAGCTGACCCCTAAAGGGCAGTCCTGTCCCTGACCCGTCACCTTCCCGGGTTCTGATCTTTATGGGCCAGCATCTTTTAGCATCAAAGGAGACAGCAGCCCCGTGATTCGTCCTGCAACAGCTCTATAAAAATGTAATTACCCAGCAACCTGCTGTCTGCAAAACAAGCCATCTTCCTGTTTCTTCTCCCATAAAGAGCATTTGACAGCCCTGTTCTATCAGCTTGTAAAACCTGGAGAGAGCGGGCTTGGCCCTCCCTGAAATGAAAACCTGCCTGGGGAGAGCACCAGAAGAAGGGGTGTGGGGGGCACATCTTGGACCCTCCGGGCTGCTGGCTGAAAGGCTGCTGCAGAGTCTCAGAAAAGGAGGGAGAATGACTTGTCTTGGAGATGCAGGGCTGGACCAGGGAAACAACACTCCCAGCCTGCTGGAGCATCCTCACAGCTCCCAGAGAGCCATAACTTCAGTTACTCACTCAACAAACATTTATCAGGCACCTCTTGCATGAAAGACACCAGGCTTGGTCCACAGTGTTCACCTCAAACATGGCGAATGCTGGTCCTTCCTTAGCTGTCTGATGTGAAATCTGACCTACAAGCTCCTGTGTTCAGACACTTTGTTCCCAGCTAGTGGCACTGTTCTGGGAGCCCATGGAAGCTCTAGGACGTGGAGTCTAAATGGTAGCCTTGGTAGCCTGGTCCCTAGTCCCACCTCCCTCTGCTTCCTGCCCCACAGTGATGTAATAGCCTTTGCCTTTCCCACTGTGAGGGACAGAAACCCCTGAGACTGTGAGCCAAATTATGCCTTTCCTCCCTTTGCTGTCCCTGCCCGGTGTCTTAGTCACAGTAACACAGAGGTGACTAACACACCTAAGTCATGCATTCATCTTCGATGCTGGCAGACGCTTTGAGCTGAACCTATGGGCACGCAAAAAGCACTCAGCCATCACCACACAGATGAGGAGATTGGTGTCAAATTCTAAGTACTGCAGGGACCCACTGAGACGCTTTTTTTTTTTCATTTCAAATAATCGAATTGGGGTGATGATGCTGTATCTTTTCACATGTAGTGTCTGTAAGTCTACATGTGTGGGGGTACTTGCACACACACATGTGCATGGAGGTTGGAGGTTAACATCTGATGTCTGCAGCTCCCATCAAAGCTGGGCCGCTGGGACAGAGCTCGGAACAGTCTGGTTCCACAGAGGCTGTGCACGAAACACACACCTGCTAAGAAGGAAGGGTCAGTAGGTCAAGGCAAGCACCCACCAGTCTCCCCGAGACTCAGCTGGAGATGGGTACAGTTTCACCACTCAGGTGAAGTCACCAGGAGCAGGGGAGGTGGCCCCACAGTTCAGGGTCCTGGCTGCCCTGGCAGAGGCCCTGGGAGCATCTTGGCCAGTCTGGGGCTGGTTGTCTATTCACGGTGGGTCTCCAATCAGTCTGGGCTTTTATATCAGCTGTCCTTGCCAAAGCTTCCTCCTTGCCTCACCTTTTCTACCTGTAAAATGGTCATGCTCCTTCATACCAAGCTCCGGAGGTGGCCCATCTGTCTTGGCTCAAAAAAAAAAAATTAGTGACATGAAGCTAGAGTAGGTGGGACTGGAGAACAGACCCATGTGGCGCTGAATAATGAACGTTCGTTAGCGGCTTTCACGCTACTGAGAGAGCTCATCTGACTGGACTTTGTGACGTCCCCAGTGATGGGCCCCTCACCACCAGTGCTTCCTTTCCATGCGGCTAAAAGTGCAAACTCTGCGTGTAGACCAGGATGTTCCTTGTGGGCTGAACAGGCCTGGGGTACATCACAGGGTCAGCCTATGCCCCAAGAGGTTCCGTAAGTGAGGTCGGAGCAGATGGAGACTCAGCTTTAGTTCAGGACTACATGGATTCAGTTCTCACCTCTGGATGATCCTGGAATAATAGAGTCACCTTGCTGAACCCCAGTTAATTGCCTGTAAAATGGGCTCAAGAGGGACCCTCTCCAAATACTAAAAGGGGCTTCGCCCAGTGCTCATATCAAGGAGGTGACGACAGCCCCATCTTCCAAAGTTGCCGGACAGACAGAGGACATGTGTATCAAACATGTGGCTCATTCCCTATCAAGCAATCAGTGATAAAAATGGCAGGCTGTTGTAGCTGGTGCTACACTTTCTCTGCCCCCATCTACCACAAGGTACACAGCGCTCCTCTTCCTGCCTCCCCCATGGTGCTCTGCCCAAGTGTGTGGGGGTCCCCAGCGATCACAGGCTCAACTCTCTGAAACTGGGAGCCCAGAGAAGCTGTCCTTCCACTGGGTCCTTTTGTCACAGTTGTGTGTGAAAAGTAACGGACACAGTCATCTCTGTGTGTCAACAGGTCACCAGATTTATCACCTTTACTACGAATTCTGGGTGGTGTCCCAGCTGGGAGAGACAGTCTCAAACCGGACCAGTTGCACATGTTGAAGTGGAGGGAACTGGGGGCATGGAACAGCCCACGGGGCAAGCATGCCCTGGGTTCTTCCCACCATGACACCTGAAGGGCACGGGACAGGACCTATCCTGGGTTCCACAGAAGGTGCAGGGGTCCTTTACTCTCCTGTCCATGTCCCATTGATTGAAGCACTGGGAAACCAGCAGGGGGCAGAGTTTGTCCATGCAGTGACAGATCACACCCCAGGGCAGGGGGCAGGATGGAGAAAGATGGGCATTGGGTTCTCAGTGATACTTGGAAGATCCGGCTTGCTTCTTAGACCAGTTGGATGGTGTCCGCTGCTCAGGGACACCCAGGCTTCTACTTAACCCCAAGAGCATGGTCAACAGTGACAAGGTGAAAACACCATGTACAAGAACATATCAGTAGCCCCTGCTACGGACCCGTGGTGTACCTATGACATCCCAGGTTATGAGGAGGAAGCCATATGGGGTCCCATTTTCCCAGATCACTGGAAGTGTAGAGAACACAGGTGACAGAGAGGCCATGTCCGGGTGCTCACAACAAGGACAGTGATCCTGAACGGAGACTAAGGGCTGCCCACCAGAGATGGGAAGGGAGAGAGGCCCTGAGACAGAGGAGCAGGCAGAGATCCAGGGGCAGAGAAGAAGGTGTGGGATGAGGGCTCTCAGTCAGTACAGAGCCGGCCTTGCGAGGATGAGGACCTGTGGATGGGGAGGCAGCATACAAAGCTGTTGTCCTGTCTGAAGAGAGATGGAGAGGCAGAGACAGGTTATCTGTGGAGCCGGCTGACCAGCTAGCCTGAATGACTTAGGGATGCTCCTGGCCAATGAGGGACCCTGTCCCAAATGAAAAGTGGACGGTGTCAGTAGATTGACACGGGAAGTTGAAGGTGTCCTCTGATCTCTACATGCACAAATGCATGTGTGTGTGTTCCTCTCCCTCTCCTTTTCCCTCTCTCTCTCTTTCTCTCCTTCTTCTTCTTCTTCCTCTCCCTCTCTCCCTCCCTCCTCCCATCCCCCCTCTCTCTCTGAAAGGAATATGTGTGAGAAGAGACTGGGAAGGCAGCAGCTAGGTCAGGTCATACAGGGCCTCCTTGACCATAGAGATAGAAACTCGGACAGGAGCTCAGGAGCCAGAGTAAGCTGTCGGCGTGTTTAAGCAGGTGAGGGCATGGTCTCCTAGTAAGGAGTGTCTGTAAGCTTCCTGGTTATGTTTGCATGTAGGGTAGGAAGCCTTGGGGGAGGGCTTCCTTGTGTTGGGTGGGTCATGTGGGCAGGAACCTAGCTTGGTCTGGAACCCAGGAGGATGGGCAGAGCACTTTGCTATGCGATTCCTGCTGACATGGTCTCTGCAAGAAGCACATGTGTGCCCCGGCCTGGGGGCTGGGGGGGAGGTCAGAGTGACCCACGAACAGCTGGACATTCCTAGCCACTCTGTTTCCAGCTCGGAGATGGTTTCCAGGCCTCAGAAAGTTCCCTCCCTCGAGGAGTCCACCCCCAGCCATCGCCTCCCTCACCACCCCCTCACCTACCCTTGTCCCACTAAGAGCTCAACCCAGCTGCCAAAATGCAAGCCACTGGGGTTCCATGGGGGGGGAGACATGTCAGGACTTCAGAGAAGACACATTGTAGCTTAGTCAGAGGACAGAAACGTGATCGGTCTTCGCAGGGCCAGCGTGATGGGCGGCAGGACCCAGGAGCTGCCAGGTACAATTATCCTCAGCCCTAGCAACAGGCTCTGTGCCCCATTCATGTCAGCACATTCACTGGGCATCAGGCCTGGTGCCCAGGCAACTTGGTTCATCCAGCTACTGGCCTGGAAGCATCTCTAGGGGAGCCTGTCGTCATCTCCACATGACCGCTGCCACTGCCCCCGGAAACTCAGTAAAAACACAAGGCCAGTAGTGGGTTACTAACATCCTAAAAGTTGGCATTGCTGTTAAGGACAATGACAGAAATAACCATGGTATAATTTTAACCTCTTGGGGACAGGCTTGGTGACAGCCACTTGGTAGAGAATGTAACACCGTCACCTCGCTTCATCTACCCATGGGCATGAAGGCATAGGCCCTCATTTTCCAAATTCTGTTGGGGACAGAAGTTGAAACAGAACTTCAGTTCTGTGACTTGAGAGCAGAGAGAACCTTCAAGTGCTGCACGCTATAGATCTGCACCCCTCCCACCCCACCCACCCACCACCCTGTCCCCCTGCAGACACAGCACCTGGGAGGCCATTCCAGGCGCTAAAGACTCAGATTCTGATTCCAAATCCCAGGCCTTCATCCTCCAGGGTGATACATTGTTGCGTTCATGGTGGGAGAAATAAACAAGAACCAATAACCACCGGGGGCACTAAAGGCATTCTGGGAAAACAGTGAGATATCAGTGAGACTGTCTTTTGATGTATTTCTCCAAACCTACCTTTATCAACAAGCGTCCAGACCCACAGAGCATCCGCAGAGCCCCCTGCTGGACACGGGACACTGAGGTTGCCACAATAGGAAATGCAGACAGAGATGGTGTGACCTGGGCTGTCACAGAGAAGCAGGGTCTAAGGCTTGAGAAACAGGTGACTTCGCTCTTGTCAAGGAGGACCCATGACGTTCCCACAGGCGACGGGGAACTCCCTGGATCCTTTTTTAGCTCCATCCATGCCCCCAAATGAAGCTCGTTGTCCCCCCATAACTGCTGCCATTCTTGGGGGCACAGATTACTAACAAGGTAAAGTCCCTTCAGGGAAAATCAGCTCTGTCCCTTCCTCTCCAGAAAGCCTTATCTACAACTGGCTTTAGAGTTATTACAGAGTTAAGGACTGGGGCTGGGAGACAGTGTGGTGGGGAAAACCCACACAAGCTTAATGATTTGAGTTTGAATCCTCACCGTGACCCATGTCTGTGTACACCTATTACCCCAACACTGCAGCAAATCGAGACAGGCAAATGCCCAGAGCTCAATGGATGGCCAGTCTAGCCAAACGGGGCAAACTTTAGGCTTAGTGAGAGACTCTCTCTCAAAATAAGCAAGGTAGAAAGCAAAAGGGGACACTGGCATTAACACAGACCAGCAGACAGACATGCGCACACTCAGAGCGTCCAGAGGGGAGGGTCCGGAAGACGGATCAGCTGCAGCCTAGCAGCAGCAATGAGGCACAAGCCCTGCGTTTCACCCCCAGAAGAGGTGTTGACCCCATGGTCAGGATAGCCTCACTTGGAAGCGCTTTCTCTCTAGCCCTACATGGCCAACTATCCAGAGATCCCCGCCCTTAACCAGAAGTATTCTGAATCACTCCGACCTGGCAGAAACTGAGACTGAAAAAACTGCCATCTTAGAGAAACTGAGGCAATAGAACACAAGGGGGTTCTTCTATAGTCTTAGAACCCCGGAAGCCCTGAAGGGTTCATTCTTATCCCAGCTGGTGTAAATGTTATGACCTGTGTAACCTGAAGAGACTGCTTTCCATTCTTAGTTTGTTTTGTTTTGTTTTGTTTTGTTTTTTGTTTTTTTGTTTTTGGTGATAGGGTTTCTCAGCATAGCCTTGGCTGGCCTGGAACCCACCATATAGATCAGGCTGGCCTCCAACTCAGAAATCCGTCTGCTTCTGCCTCCCAAACGCTGGGCCTGGTAGAGACTGTTAAAGTCCTGGTAGGGACTGTTTCGTGCAGATGTGGCATCAAACATCCTGTGTATCTTGCTTCTGCTCCTCGGAGGGACCTGTTCCATGAGCAGGTAACCCACGCCATCCCCAGGTGAGGTTCAGAGAAGTAAGGGCACTCACACCCCTTGCCAAGCCAAGCAGTAGAGCTGGCATCCGAACCTGGGTTAACCTGGGCTCTAGGCTGGGAAGTGCCCCCGTGAAGCCCAGAGTGGGGGGGGGGGGGGAAGACACGATGAATAGCATTTGTTTTCCCAGCTGCCCAGACAGGCTAAACTGGTATTGTGCTGAACTTGGGGGTGAGTCATCAGGTTGTATCAGGTTTTATAGCCAGTGGGAAATGAAAGGGAGAACCTGATTGGTCATTTCCATAGAGAAACCCATCCCGCTTTATGGAGGTGAAAGCACACACATGGGTGGGGCATGTCCCTACTATATGTATCTTAGGATTTCCGCATTCTCCTGGTTTCTAAGCAACAGCAACAAAGGGAGCAGCCTGTGTTTAGTGAGCATCTGCTATGTGGGCTCCCGTGCTAGGTACTGTGTGTCTGTCCCATGCTAGGTACTCGTTTATGTGGCACAACATCCTTACACTATGAGGCTCAGAGAGGCTGAAATAGCTGCCTAAACCACACAGCTAGGAAATAGCGGAGATTAAGAATTCCAAGTTTACCAGTCTGGCTCCAGAATTCCAACTTGTAAGAGGTAGTACGCACTTCCTCCATAGAAGAATTTAATCAACAAACTTGGCTTAATCCCCCAAAAGGTGGTGACTTCCGAGACCTGGTTCCACCTCGGAGCACAAAGCAGAGGGAAAAGACGATCAACCCTTTGGAGATGATTTGACGCGGTGTAGAAGAGCGTTAGAGGGAGATGAAACATGTCGTCTAAGAGAGAAGTGGAGGAAAAGCTCAAGAGAATCTGAGGTGTGAGGAAAACACACAGTTCCCATCAAACGCGGAAGAGGCCCACTTCTGCACAGGAAGGAGAAGTGGGTGGGCAGGAGAGAGTGAGGACACGCCCCAATGCCTATGGGTGGGCAGAAGAGAGTGAGGACATGCCCCAATGCCTGTGGGTGGGCAGGAGAGAGTGAGGACACACCCCGATGCCAGTGGGTGGGCAGGAGAGGGTGAGGACACGCCCCGATGTCTGTGGGTGGGGTGATGGACTCCGAAATCATGGTACTATCTAATATGCAATGGTTTGTCACAAGAAAAAGAAACAGCCGATACATGTGGTCTGGTTGACAAAGCTCAACACTATTGAGCCAAAGAAGTCAGATGCAGAAGAATGTGTATCATGCTGACCTGTTTAAATTCTGGTTTATTGCTGAGTAACAAGCAGGACCTTCCTGCCTTAAAGTGGCTCTCATCCATGTCTCAGGAGCAAAGGGATCTTGGGAGTTATCTATCTGTTCCTTCTGAGTGTCAGCATGCAGGGTCAGTGGTCACCCCTGCGGGCTAGTTGGGAGTTGGCCATGGGTGGGGGTTCTCCCCTAGAGGACCAGCAAGAAAAGCCATGGTTTATCTTCCCCATGGTCCTGGTCATTTGGGTAACAGGACTGAGAGCCTTAGTTCCTGACTGGCCGGTGGCCAGAAGCCACGTCCAGTGGCTCATCACTGGGACTCCCCCAGCATGGCAATGACCTCACAAAACCCAGCACGGGCGAGAGTCTGCCAGCAAGACTGTAATACAGCCCTGAGTGGTGGAATTGTCGGGGGACACCAGCTTTCCAGTCTCCCAGTGAGCGGAAGTCACAGGCACGCTCAAGAGGCATGGAAGACACAGAGCAGCCCAGCGGGAGGTCCTGAGGTTCTGAGGCCACCCTAAGGACTCTGGACTGCCCAGCTCTACACCTTAGAAGGCAAAGGGCTACCCACTGGAAAGCACCAGCCAGAGTCCCTCCTCGTAAGGTCCCCATGACAAACCAAAGTTCACCCCGGAGAACCAGTGAGTTTATTAGGATCACTTCGGAACTGTGGGTGAAGGGTCATGAAGAGGAACAAGGGTGACCGAAGCAACCATATTGGGAGCTGTGTACCCAGCATGGTTGATGAAGCCCCTTTCTGTCATTCTCCCCAGCCAATAGGCTCTAGCCCCATGCTAGGCCCAAGGTCGCACGAAGTCAGGGCAGAATTAGACATAACTGGCTAGGGGGTGGCTGGTTTCTGAGGTGAGGGTCGAATGGTCCTTCTCAGTCCCACTTCCACTGTGAGGGATTGTCAACAAAGCCAGCTGTTATGCCCGTTGGCAAGCAGGGGCAGGTGACCTGAAGATGGGGGCAAACTGGCTCTGAGGACAGTCCTGTACATCAGCTACTCCCAAGGGCTTTCAGGTGTGCAGGTGTCAGGCCCAAGTGTAGCCTGGCACACTCACCCAGTATGCCCAAGGCCCCGGGTTTGATTCCCGGACCTATAGTCAAGTAATTAATTCAGTCAGCCAACAAAGGCAGTCCCACTAGAGAGTAGGCAGAACTCAGAACGCCTGTGAGCCTAAGCACCCCCTCCTCCCCACACCCCACAACCCCACACCCCGCCTCACTTTACAAACGCCTACTGAAAACCTACTTAGTGCTAGACAAGATGATTCACTGAGGACGCTGCTAGGGACACACGGGAAAGCACACACGTGGCGGCTTCTTCACTGTGAACGATTTGATGCAGGTGGCTCCCGCATACATTTAAATAGCAAAATCAAATTCCACGGTTTATTCCAAAATACAATTACTTTTAAATGTTTATCGACAATTCCAGTAACCATGGTCTCAGTGGAGCACAGATTTCCAAATGAATTTTATACTATGAACATCTCAGGGCCAAGGAGGTGGCTCAGGCAGTGAAGTATTCATCATACAATCGTGAGGCCCCTATTTGATCCCCAGGACCCATGGAAAAACACCCAAGCCTGGCGTGTGCCTATAACCCCCATGCTGTGGGAGTCAGAGACAGGCAGATCCCTGTAGCTCATTGGCTGGCCAGTCACCCCTAGTTGGTGAGTTCCGGGGTCAGTGAGAGACCCTGTCTCAAAGACTAAGGTACAAAGTAGCCCTTTTCTCCACATGTGTGCCGGTGTGCGCACAACACACACACACACACACACACACACACACACACGTACATTTGTATAAACATACACAAAGAAAAAGCTATGAAAATCTTAATTGAAATGGTCACTACATATGTGTAGACGTTTGTCATACCCTATTGAAATGTCACATTTAGAAGGTGGGCCTTATTGCATGTGTGAATGTGTGTGTGTATATGTATCTATGCAATAATATATATATATATATATATTATACATCTATTACATGTATATGTAATAAAACATACAAAATGGGGGAAATTTTAATTTCAGAAGAAAACTATCTAAAACGTAACATGTCCTAGGGAGCTTCCTAAGGCCGTGTTATGATCATAAGTCATAATTACCCGAAAACGTTGGCTGCAGCTGCATGGTTGCTCATCTGTGCCCCGCAGCCACCTGTGAGTCACACATGCTTTTCATGTGGACCTTCATCTATCGCCATCATGGTGAAGCAAACACCTCATGCGCCACGGCTCCCTGCAGTCCTCTTTGAGGTTTTGCTAAACCTCAGTTACGAAAAGCCCCGTTACTGCTGCTTTGAAATGTGTCTGTCAAGAGTGGAATCCAGGACATGCTTGACTTGAAAGGAGGATGGTTCGGCCATATTTAAACTCGAGGCATGCAGTGTGCACTCCCCGATGACCGGTGCCCAGTGAGACCCTCACAGAGTGGTGCTTGAGAGAGAAGTCATGGCGTCTCAGCTGCAAAACAGAGGCAAGGACAAAAAAAAAAACAAAACAAAAAAAAAACACCTATTTTGCAAGAATGTTTGGGTGATGGGGCGCCCAGACGCGGGGGCGTTTGCTGGGATGCACAGTGCAGGGTACTGGGAGAAGTTAGTGAGCTAATGGGGACGCAGTAACTGCGGGAGACATCCGGGCCTCCCAGAGAGAGTGGAGACAGCATTCTCCACGAGGAAACCTCGTGGCCTGCTTCATCGAGCAGGCAGCTCTCGTCCGGTTTTCATCTTAGTTTTGCATTATCTGCGTCCTCTGGAATTCTCTTCCCATTGGCTGAGGTGCTGCAGCTGCTGCCACAAAAACAGATGCTCTCCTCAAAGGAGCATCTGCATGGAGGCCTCCGTGGACGAGCGTCCCCCCAAGCACTGCAGAAGCCACCCCCATGGACTCCTGAAGAAAAGTCTTTGCGGGACATGGTCCCCAAGCCCCTCATCAGGGCTGATACATAAACACACGCAGTGGTGCAAACAAACACGGCGTCTGAGCCATTAGAAAGGTGACCTTTGGTTGGTTAACGTACCCGCGCCTGACACACACAGAACAAAGACAGGGCAGACAGAGGACCCGCCTAGTTGGTCTTAGAGTATGAACTAAGATTGTGAAGGGCCAGGTTCGTGTAGACATACCAACTCAGGACTTCCGGCATGCATCTGCCCCTCTGCTTCATAGACTCTAAGGCCCCGTGGCTAGAAGGCCTTAAGGTCTAAGGCTTAGATGTCAGTCTGTCAGGGGAGCCTTCCTATTCTCTGCGCACGGATTTTACTGTATTTACCTTCAGACATTAAATTTTCATGGGGATGGAGGCCATACCTACACCCCTAGAGCCCAGCGCAGGGCCATTTCTCCCCCGACAGACCTCAGGCTTGGTTCTGTCATAGTGAAAGGACTAGATGCTCAATGCGCGGAACATTCTAGTAGTCTACCATCTTTGTGTTAGAATTCCAGCTTTGCCACTTTCCTACCTGGAGAAGAACCTTTACCTTCCCCTGCCTCAGTTTCCCCAGCTCAAAAGAAGAACTAACAACCCCCCGCCCAGGGCTATCGTGAAGATGGGCTGAGGTAATGACTGTGATCATCTTGTACCCTCTACAGACAAATTATACGATTATTGTGGCCAGGGTTACCAACGTCATCACGTCTTTGCTTTTCTATGCAATTACCCCCGCTAATGGAGCCCTGTTTCTCTTTAGATAGTGGAGAGCCGCCTCTGCCCCCAAACATTCCCGGCTCGGTAGCTCGGCAGCCCACAGACTTTGCCTCCCTTGAACTCGAATCAAGCCTGAGTTTCAAGAGAGCAGTTACGGGTCCATTTCCTTCGGTTATCTGCAAAAGGTTAAGTGCCTTGGCCCTCAGTCCCAGGTGCCACCCAGCCCAGCCCAGCGGTCTCCATTATGAAAGAGGCAGGAGCTGGGCCTGCGGGCGCGCGTTCTCTGGCCCTGGCCTTCCAGCTAATAGGACTTCAACCACTCTCCTGAGCGGAAAAAAAAATGCTCTCTCCGGGCAAAACCAACCAATTTAAATGGCACTTAGGGCTCCTGTCCCTGCAACATGGGCTTCTGGGTATTATAAAGAGTTGAGGCAATAAAATCTATTAGATTCCCTTTGTCCTGTCTTGTCATGAACTTCTAAGAAAAAGGGGCTCTAAGAGGATCAGTGCCCAGAAACCCTTCATAATTGTGGCTTCTGCGAGGAGAATGGGAGCCATTACCAAGGCAACCAGCCCATCATTCTGGCTGAGAGCAGAAGGAGTTGAGTCCAAAAGAGGCTGTTGTGGGCCTCTGTTGTGTAGTAATCAGAGTCACCAACATTTTAAAAGGCTCTTGTGTGGAAACAGGATGGCAGGGGAGGGAAGGAGGAGAGGAGGGAAAAATTAATTTCCTCTCATTTCCTGCCTGTCGCATTGATTGTGGCCCAGAGGTAAGAGGATGTGACGGCCCCCTGCACCTGGGGCCACACGGGGGCGGCGGAGCAGAAGCAGGAGTCTAGTGCCGCTTATTTCTGCTCCCCTCTGAGCCCACATCTGCAGGACGGCTCTCGGGAAAGGGTGGCAAAGGTCTCGGAAAGAGCCAGAACCTCCAGAACGGCGCAGAGGCCGCTTCTGTAGCCCGGTCTCTGTCTGAGTTATTCAGCCCAACCCTTCCTTAGGGAGCCACCACCATCCCGGTGGCTGGTGCTGCCAGCTGATTCTGTTACCAAAGACATCCGGCTCCTCTGAGACCCCTGTGCTGGCTAACTTCATGTCGTCTCGACCCACGCTAGAGTTATCGGAAAGGAGGGAGCCTCAATTGAGAAAACACATCCATAGATAGGGCTGTCGGCAAGCCAGTAGAACAGCAGTCCTCAGCCTTCCTAACGCTGTGACCCTTTAATACAGTCCCTCGTGGTGTGGTGACCCCAGCATAACATTGTTTTTGTTGCTACTTTTTAACTGTAATGTTGCTACTGTTATGAATCGTAATGTAAATATCTGATGCGCAGGAAATCTGATACGGGACCCCTGTGAAAGGCTGCTGTAGGGCATTTTCTTAATTAATGATTGATGGGGGAGGGCCCAGCCCATGGTGGGTGGGGCCATTCCTGGGCTGGTGGTCCTGGGTTCTGTAAGAAAGCAGGCTGAGCAAGCCATGGGGAGCAAGTCAGTGAGCATCACCTTCCATGGCCTCTGCATCAGCTCCTGCCTCCAGATTCCTGCCCTGTTTGAGCTCCTGTCCTGACTTCCTTCAGTGATGGATTATGATGTAGATGTGTAAATACACCCTTTCCTCCCCAACTTGCCTTTTGGTCATGGTTTTCCTCTCAGCAATAGAAACCCTGAGACAACCCCCATAAATCCAAGTTAGGACTCTGGGTGACATTAGAGTGAAGAGGTCATTAGGGGTACCCCAAATACCTGATGGTTTTCCATGCTGGGCCCCAGATGGGAGCCTGCATCTTCCTCCCAGGCTTTGAAACATTCCAAGAGAGAATGGCAATCAACACCCAGGATCCATAGTGGAGGTCCTACCTTGGCAACCTCTGACCTGCTGCAGCAAAACCCTTGGTTTTATTAACAAATTTTATTAACAAAGTTAATAAAGCCATCTTGTGAAGTGACAGACAGCCTCATGATACAGTCGACTCCCCAACTGGGCAGGGGGAAAAGAGGGCTGTCCCTCATTGAAGAAATTTATCCAGTGATTCCAAAGACAGATCAGGCATTAATCTTGTAGCGTGGTCTACAAGAGGCGTGTTACTCTAGGCCTGTGCTCAGTGGGCAGAGAGCTCATTTAGCATGCACAAAGCCCTGAGTTCGATCCCCAGCACCACCTAAACTCAATAAGGCGGCACACACCTGTAATCCCAGCATTCCAGAGGTAGAGGCAGGAGGATTAGAAGTTCCAGGCCACCCTCTTACCCTGGGTCTCTCCCTTAGAAGAACTTAACGTTTTAATTATATAGAGACATGATCACAAAGCAGACAGCAGCGCCACCAAGGCCATTAGCCATTACCACTTGCCAGGCTCCTGCGGTTCAGCTCCGATAGCCTCAGAACAGGGGGAGGGAGGGAGGAGAGCAGAGATGGGGTGGAGAGCAGTCAGGAAGCAGCTCACAGCATTGCGCCGCTTCACAGACACAGGCCTCACTGAGTCCCAAGGGTGGAAGAGCCAGCCAGGGTTACCCTCAGCAAACAGTCCGCAGAGACTGAACGGTGTTGCGCTTACACTCCCAACTGTCCCAAAGGCTCAGGTGTTGAGGCTTGCTGAGTGACAGGGCTTGGGGAACTGAGTCGGGAGCGCTCTGCCCTCACCGGTAGTTTACCCCTCGATGGACCCAGAATTGGCTGGTACTAAATGGGAATGGGACTAAAGGGTGGGACCTGGCTGAAGGAAGGCTCTCACTGGAGCCTGACCCAAGTGTGGTCTTGTCCTGAAGACAGCTCCTCATGGGCTTCCACCAACTTTTCCCCTCCCTCCCCCTCCCCTCCTTCCTTCCTTCACCCTCCTCCTCCCCTCCTCCTCCCCTCCTTCCTCCCTTCACCCTCCCTCCTCATCCTCTCCTTCCTCCCTTCACCCTCCTCCTCCCCTCCTTCTCTCCTCCCGCCTCCTCCCCTCCTTCCTCCCTTCACCCTCCCTCCTCATCCTCTCCTTCCTCCCTTCATCTTCCTCCTCCCCTCCTTCTCTCCTCCCTCCTCCTCCCCTCCTTTTCTCCTCCCTCCTCCTTCCCTTCTTCCTCTTCCTCCCCTTCCCCTCCTCCTCCTCTCGCTCCTCCTCCCCACCCTCCTCCTCTTCCCTCTCTTTTCCTTTCCCTTCTCTCGTCCCCCCTCATCTTCTTCCTCTTTCTCCATACTTCCTCTCTTCTCTCTCATCCTCTTCCTCCACCCCACTCCTTCCTGGCTGTGTGAGGTGAGCAGCTGCCTCCTCTCACTCCATGCAGCTCTGTCTTACCTCAGGCCCAGCACTGAGGAGCCAGGGGACCATGAGCCAAGTCGGCTCCTACTCTCCCACTCCCCCTCATCCCTCATCTCCTTCCATCTTTCAAGCTGTTTGTCTTGGGGTTCTTGTCACAGTCATGGAAAACTGGACAATACAGATGTCTGTATCTGCCCGGGCACCAAGATCATACCTGTGCTGAGACCTGAAGCTCCCCGGGTGGCCACATTGAGGGGACAGCTGGGCTGAGAGGCCTGGCAGCGGTGCTTATCACATGTGACCTATACCCCAGTGCCCGGTCAGGCATTTCCGAGTGTGGGGATCATGGTGCCACCAGTTCCCACACTGGACCAGCATTCACTCCAGGGCACCCAGATGTGGGACAACTGGGTCGCCTAGAATCACACGCTCAGGCTCAACATAGAATCAGCCTCATGGCATGATAGAACCATCTCCCACCCCGAAGGAAACCAGAACCAGAGTGACCCGAAATACCCTAGCTCCCCGGTCTCATCATCTGCACAAAATCAGTTGGAACTCACTCACGTCAACATCCCTTGTAGCTGGCGACATGTTTTAAACCTGACTCTTCAACGAGAAAGAAATGGATGAAGATGGGAGAAGACGGAGCGTGGGAGAGAGACGCCTCGCTCAGCAGAGGGCTTGCTCCTCAAACCTCAGGACCTGAGTTCTGTCCCCAAAACCAATGAAAAAGCAAAAAATACCACAAGCTCAGCACACACCCCAGCTCCGGGGAAGAAGAAAGAGGGGGATCTGTGGGGCTCACTAGCCTGCCAGCCGAGTCTGCTCGACTTGGGGAACACCACACACATTCACACCAACGCACATATCCATCAGTCAGTCAACGAACAAATAAAAGGGGGACACTGGATACAAGTACGAAACTCAAAAATACAAAATAAATAAACCAGGAGGGCATGGAGACTCTTGGCTCTTCCTTCTGCCCTGCACCCTAGACCACTTGGTTCAGTATCGGATGACCCTTGACACCAACAACTGTAGATATGGGAGGGGCTGGGGTCGACAGCAAGAGAGGGCTGGCACCCTCGGCGCCCCCACACACAGCTATGGAGCTCAGATGCATCTTCCCTTGCTAAATAAAGGTGACAAAATCAGCAGACAGTGTCCCCACAAAAGACCACCACCCCAAAGGTCACCACACAGCTGAGGCCAGTGGCCTGGACTTCCACAGCGCACAATGTCACTGAGCATCTTCGAGACCTGGATTTGCTCAGGAAACTGGTTCGGATTCTCATTCATAAGTCCAAGGGAAGCACCGACCCTCCATAGACCTCAGCCCTCCTCGCCTGCCTGTGTTTTCTTTCTGTATTTATATTTGTAAAGGCACGAAGAGAGGCAGGGTATAACTCAGTTACTAGAGTGTTCTACTGGTAACGCACAAAGCCTGGGTTCCGGACTCCATCCCCAGTGACTTAGTTAGGTCACCATTGCTGTGATGGACACCGTGACCAAAGCAACTTGAGGAGAAGAAAGGGTTTATTTAGCATGTGATTCCATATAACAGCTCAGCAACGAGAGCAGTGAGGACAGGAACTCACCGGGCAGGAACCTGGAGGCAGGAGCGGATGCAGAGGCCATGGAGAGGGGCTTACTGGCTTGTTCCCCTAGCTTGCTCAGCCTGCTTCCTTATAGAACCCGGACCACCAGCCCAGAGATGGAACCACCCATACTCATTAAGAGATGCCCTACAGGCTTGCCTACAGCCAGATCTTAGGGAGACATCTTCTCAATTGAGGCTCCTTCCTTTCAGATGACTCTAGGTTGTGTCAAGGTGACATCAAACCAGTCAGCACACCCAGGATCCCGTAGACTTAATGGGGTGCACAGGCCTGTCATCCCAGCACTTGAGGTCAGGTCGAGGTCGGGGAATTAGAAGCTGAAGGTCATCCCCAGCTACACAGTGATTTTAAGGTTAGCCTGGGCTATCAGAGACTTGGAGTGAGAGGGGGGAGAAGGAGGGGGAGGGGGATAGGGGAGGAGTAAGAAAAAAGGGAAGGAAGAAAGGAGGGAGGGAGGGGGAGGGAGGGAGGGAGGGAGGGAAGGAGGGAGGGGGAGGGAGGGAGGGAGGGAGGGAGGGAGGGAGGGAGGGAGGGAGGGAGGGAGGGAGGGATGGATACTGGGTCTGATCAAAGGCGATCGAGATGCTGTCACTGAAGACCTCGAAGGACAACAACATCCCTGAGGTCCTCCCCAGATCAGACCAGCGAGCAAAAGTGACTGCCCTTAAACCACTATCGTGTTAGAAGAGAAACTGAAATAGACCCTTTCAGGGCCAGGGAAGTGGCTCAGCGGATGAAGGGTTGTCCTGTACGAAGGAGGAGCTGAGGTCTGATCCCCAGAACCCATGTAAACCTGATAGTCTGGTTGGTGCCTCCGCAACCCCAGTGCTCCTGCGGTCAGATGGGAAGCGGAGCCCACAAGAGTCCTCCAAAGCTCCCAGGCTGGTAGCAAACAAGAGTCCCTGTCTCCAATAAGGCAGAAGGCTTCATGCTTGCCAGGCAAGCGTGTTGCCAACAGAGCGCTCTCCCTGGCCCATTGGAGCATTTTATAATTCTCATAGATGCGGGAGATGCTGTTAGGGTGTAACATCTCTGGTAAAGACCAGAGATGTTGCCTGCTAATGTCTAAAACACACAGCATGGCATCCACAGGGCTTCTCCAGACAGTTTTCTTTGCTAGCCCAGAGTCCTCCAGCCTCATCAGAGGCCAGGGTATTCCCCCAAACTCTGGAGTCTTCAGAGTCCATGGAAACCCGCTCCTCTCGGTTGTCAGGACTGGAAGTGTGTGATTTTGGTTCTTTGTAACACCCGCAGTTTGCAAGAGGAAAAAAAAATCAAAACAAAACCATCCTAGTCAATTGTGAGAAAAAAAATAATAAAAGCATACGTCTGATGTTTTTCTAAGCTTTTCATCCCTTTTTTAAAACAAGGCAGGGGAGGGGGTCAAGTGGCAACTGAGAAAATGAAAGCAAGCGCCCAAGAGCACAGAGGCCCAAATCCACGGGAAATCAAAACAAGCTTTCAACGCAGGGAATTACAGCCGCAATCGAGTAATGAAAGGGTTATTAGCTTAATGTAATTCCATCAAGTACCAAAAAGCGGGAAGGATTGGGAGAGAGGAGGAAAATGGATATGAAAGGGGGAGGGAGTGTGTGTTGGGGGGACATGAAAGAAGGAGAACGAGAGGGTCAGGATGGTGAAATTAAGATGCATCTTTAACTGCACTTGCCATGGGGTGGTGGGGCAGAGCTGGGCTTCACAGTGGACGCGCTTTTACCCCGGTAGCCCGACCTTTGGGGGGCTGTGAACAGCCAGCAGGCAACAAGCCAGAGCCTCCCTCATCTCTCTGTGGCTGTTTCCGTGGAGTGAGGGCGAACAGACATTAAATGAGATAACAGTCGAGTACAAGGTGTATTACATGCACAAGATAAAGCAGGGAGGGGAACTGGAAGGGCCAGGGATGTGTTTGGCCGGGAGACAAAGGAAGAAGTGGTAGCTGAGCAAGGACCAGGAGGTGGAGTGAACCAGAGGCACATCTCGGGGAAGAGCATCCTTCCACTTCACTGCCCTGTGGGTCTGGTCATTGCAGGACCTAGAAGGAGAATAGATACACCCCCGCTAGAAAGGGTCAAATTAGAAATCTGGCAATAGCAAGTGTTGAAGAGAAGAGCAACTAAAACTCCCCTGCACCATTAGTGGGAGATGAAGCATCCACTTGGAGAACTGCTGAACATTCCAAATGCCGGATGCGGGGCACAGTAGTGCTCAGCTCAGAGTGGGTGACTAGCCCACAGTCCCTTGAACAACCTGTGCCAGTTGGCCAAAAGGTAAAAATAAAGCAGTTCTTACCCTAGCAAAGGTAAGTTCCCGGGCGATCACAAGGACACCAAGCTGCAGCCATACCTATAAGCGTCTGTGGCGTGGACTCAGGTCTTCTCTTGGATCCCCCATGCCTAGTAACAGCCGTAAATGCCTCACCCCACTAGGTCAGCTGTGTGGGCCATCAGACCTGAAGGGGAACCTGGAAGAGAGGTAGGAGAACCCCAGACCGCCTGGCAGTGAGCACTTTTATTGGCTGTCTCCCAACAGAAAGGCAGAATATCCAGTTGTTGTTCAGTTCAGGGGACCGGATGTCTCAACAGTCCCCACTTGGTGATGGAGTCCCGGAGGACTCCCGGAGCTGCTGGTCTTCCATCTACACGGGAATCCTGAAGAAGTGGGTTCTAACACCAGCGAGGGAATGCCTCAGCAAGAGCATGAACTTACCAGCGAGGCTGAGGACAAGAAGGCGGAGAGAAAAAGCCACCCTCTTCCAAGTCCTTCCTTGTGAGAGGCTACCACAAGGCACCCTCCCGCCTCAAATCATCCAATCAAGAAAATCCCCCACAGGCATTGTCCTGCTGCTGGGGTTCTAAGTGATTCCAGATGTTGTCAAGCTGATGACCAAGACTGGCCATCACAGTGGGGGACAGAGGACAGCTTGCAGGAGTCTGTCTTTCCACTGTGTGGTGTCATAGAATATTATTTTAAGATACATTTGTCCATGCTGTGGAATATTTGTTTAATGATGCAAAGATGTGTTGCATTCTTTTATGTTGTATTTGTTTAACTCTGTGAAGCTGTGTTACTTTGCCTGTTTAAAACACCTGATTGGTCTAATAAAGAGCTGAATGGCCAATAGCAAGGCAGGAGAGAGATAGGTGGGGCTGGCAGGCAGAGAGAATAAATAGGAGGAGAAATCTGGGAGCAGGAAAAGAAGGGCCAGCCACCCAGCCACATAGCTAGCCATGGAGCAAGAGTGAAGGGGAGATTACAGAAACAAGAAGAGGGAAAAGTCAAGAAACAAGTGGGATAATTTAAGAAAAGCAAGTTAGAAACAAGACGAGCAAAGGCTGGGCATGCATAAGAAAAAATAAGCCTCTGTGTGTGATTTATTTGTGAGCAGGTGGTGGGCCCCCCAAAAAAGCTAAGAGCTAAAGAGTACAAAGCAACCACCAACAATGTGGGTCTCAGGGATCAAATCTAGGTCATCAGTCTTGGCCACAAGAACCCTCTTACAGGCCATCGTGGTCTATTTTTGAACACTGTACATATGTGACCATGCAGTACAGGCCCTTTTTGAGCACCATGCATAAGTGGCCAAGCAGTGCAGTGGGCACTGTGCATATGTGGCCATGAGGTACAGTGAGCACCGTGCATACGTGGCTGTGTGATACAGTGAGCACCGTGCATACATGGCCGTGAGGTACAGTAAGCACTGTGCATACGTGACCATGAAGTACAGGCCCTTTTTGAGCACCATGCATATGTGGCCGTGCAGTACAGTGAGCACCGTTCATATGTGGCCAGGGAATGCAGTGAGCACCCTGCATACGTGGCCATGCGGTACAGTGAGCACCCTGCATACGTGGCCATGTGGTACAGTGGGCATTGTGCTTGTGTGGTTGTGCACTACAGTAGGCACCGTGTATATGTGGCTGTGTGGTACAGTGGACACCATGCATACGTGGCCGTGCAGTACAGTGAGCACTGTGCATATGCGGCCATGCAGTACAGGCCCTTTTGCACACAGCTCCTCATAGTACCTTGTCTTTGAGATGCATCTCTTCTATGGGTCAATGACTTGCTGTCTGTGGCTGAGTGGCGTTGGGGAAACACAGCCACTTTTTGTCTTCCGTCGCTGGAAACTTGAATTGTTTCAGGTTCATAGTTACTACTGTGGATAAAGCTGAGGCTAAAATGTGTGCAGGTGTTTTTATTGTGAATGTGTGTCATTATTCCTCTTGGAGGGTGGCTGTTATAGAAAAGACCAGCCGTGAGTTGGGTGAAGAACTTTTGTGGTTTTCAGTACCGAACGCGCTGTTTTACTCCGGTGAGCGAGCAGAGTTCTAGCCAACATTTGGTGCCATCGGATTCGGCACTTCACCTGTTCCAGTGGCTGTGCAGTGCTGCTGCCTTACTGTGGGTTTTTCTGCTGCTGTTGCTGCTGCTGCTGCTGCTGCTGCTGCTGCTGCTGCTGCTGGCAGGGGTGCATGTATGTGGGTCAGCGTATAGACCAGATGTCACATCGGGTGTCTTCCCTCATTCACTTCCATTTTGAGATAAGGTCTCTCACTGAACCTGGACCCCACATAGTCAGCTAAGCTGACTGGCCAGTGAACCCCGGGGATTCACTTGTTCCCATACCCCCAGCACTGAGATTACAGCCATATGTCACTGTGCCAGCTTTTTAACATGCCTTCTGGGGCTCGAACTCAGGTCCTCTTGTTTGCACAATGAACTCTGGTCCATCCCCCAGACCTCATATGGGTGTTAATGCATCTTTCCTTGGCTATCGAGGGTGAGAGTGTTTCTACAGACCTATAAGTCATTTGTGGCCCTTTCTTCTGAAACAGTCTGTTTAAATCTTTGCCTCTTTCATAGAGCTAGTTTTTAATATTGACTTGTGGGTGCTTTTTATATGTTGTGGGTATAATTCAAGGCACACAGGCATTGTTATCATTTGTGGCTCGTGTTTTCATTTTTCTTGAAGAGGTCTTTGGAGGAGCAGAAGTCTTTAATTTTGATGATGTGTGATTTACTGACAGCTGGGATATTGTACGTGTTTTAAACGGTCTGTTGTCATTGTTCTCAGTTGTCCACGGGAACTAGATGACAAGGCCTTACTGCCTGAAGACACCATACGCTGTGGTCCCAGGACATGGAGAAACAGAGCTGGTTCTGAAGTGAACACTTCCCTCATCTCGGCTGGTGCTGGGGGTTGCTGGTTGTTGTCTAGGCCGCGGGGTGGGGGGAGAAATGCCACCATCAGCATTACTCAGCGGTGACCTGTGAACCAGAGTAATGACCAGCTTTCCAAGATGTGTCCACTGGAATAAAGGGTGTGCACATGTTGGGCATAAGCACCCACTTTCTGAGTTGATTTAAGGCTCACTCCACAGGACAGAACTCACATCTGTTAACCCAGCCAAGAACCTGTGGCTAGGTGGGTTGTTGTTCGTATTAGTCACTTTGCGTTGCTGTGATAAAACACCATGACCAAGGCAACATGAAGAAGGTAGGGTTTATTTGGGCTCATAGTTCCAGAGGGATCAAGTCCATCACCATCATGGGGAAGTAGTAACATGGAGTCTGGAGCATCAAGCTGTGAGTTCACATTTTGGACCACAAGCATGCAGGAGAGAGAGAGAGAGAGAGAGAGAGAGAGATTTGAAATGTTGAGTCTTTAAGATATCAAAGCCCTCCCCCAACAAGGACATACCTTCTAAGCCTTCATGCAAACAATGCCACCAACTGGGAACCAAGCATTCACATGCTAGGACCATGAGGGAACGCTTCATTTAAATCAGCACATGGGTCCTAGAGAGAAACCTACACCTATTATTTTGTTAAATGAGCATACTATCAAACTGCCCTTTAAACACTGATGTTTGGAAGTGCAGCTTCAACCCTCATCAGAGAAACTTCCTTTTGCCGTGTATGGTGATTACAGCCCAGACCCACAAGTGGCTAGTTCTGAGCAACTGTAGAGTGCTCGGCCATAAATGAGACACGCATTGCACAACCCTTCCCACATGGCTTGGCATTAAGAAAGCTTCTTAAGGGCCAGAGGGTTGGTGAAGCGCTATGAAATGCCATCTTTGGGACGTGACAGGCCTGCCACACTGGTGAACTCAGCAACCAAGGCTATGGCCACAAGACCTGCATAAGATCCAGCCAATGAGTGTTCCAGCATGGGAGAGGCTAGAAAAGACCAGTGAGCATTCCAGCATGGGGGCGGGGTCTCGTGAACCCAGTGAGCATTCCAGCATGGGGGTGGGGGCTTGTGAACCCAGGTAGCATTCCAAATAGGGCTGGGAGCTCCTGAAGCCCAGTAAATGGCCCAGCATGGGGGAGGCTCATGAAACCCAGTGAACTGCCAAGCATGGGGGGGCTCGTGAAGCCCCCCACTCCTAACTGAGGAGCTCTGACTTCTCAGAGAAGGGAGAGTCGGTTTTCTTCAGGGAAGTGGCCCCTGGTAGACAGCCCCTGCTGATGTCCCCACCCCATGCATAGGGACAGCACTGATCAGATTCAGTGGGCTGTGAAAAGAGGAGATGAAGCTGGGAGGCGTTTGAGGGGGAATGGAGGTAGATCTGATCAAACTACAATGTCGACATGCATGTGGTTATCACATGTAGCCATCACAGGTGAGGCACTATATACACTAACATAGTTACAGGAAGGGTACGTGTGTGTTTCTGAGAAACGGTCCACCTGTTCTCAGCATCCGAGTCTTTTGCTTGTCCTGCAAAGGTTGCCATGACACTCTCCAGCAGTTTCTTTCCGCGTCTCACATGGAGGTCTCACGTGGAGGTCTCACACGCAGGTTTGTGGTCCCACTTGGAGACTGTGTCCTGTAAGACAATGTGGAGGGGTTGTACATTCAGTCACTGGGTCACTCAGGGCCTTGGGCTGAGAGGACTTCCCTCCCACGGAGGACACCCGGCTTGTTGACTGCACATGGCTGAGTCTATTTCCAGACGCTGGATCCTATTCCACGGATCTGTTTCCTCTGAAGATCATATTCTTGCTTAGCTCTCCACTCTCTGTCCCTCCGTGTTCCCCTCACATGCCCCCGTGAGTAGCAGCCCCACCCGGACTCTGTTTGCAGACAAGCAACCCAGACATCAAGTAGCAGAATTGTGGGTTCCTAGAGGAAAAAGGACAAGGAGGGGGTTCACTGTAAGGAAGGGGGTTCAGTAGGAGGAAAACGAGGGGAAGAGAGTACAATGGGGGGATATGATCAAAGTACATTATACATGTGTGTGGAACGGTGAAAACCAATCCACGTTTTAAATTAGCTGGAGGAGATGTGTTTAGTCAACACTTGGGCCAGAACGAGACTAGGACAGCCAGCTGGGAACCCTAACTGGCTGGGAGCTGTCACAGTCAGGGCTTCTGTTCCTCCAGTGAAACACCAGGACCAAAGCACCCTGGAGAGGAAAGGGTTTGCTCGGCTTCCACACCATAGTTCCTCACTGAACTCAGGAAGTCAGGGCAGGAGCTCAAGCAGGGCAGGAGCTCAAGCAGGGCAGGAGCCTGGAGGCAGGAGCCGATGCAGAGGCCATGGAGGGTGCTGCTCACTGGCTTGTTCCCCATGGCTTTCTCAGCCTGCTTCCTTATAGAACCCAGGACCACCAGTCCAGGGGTGGCCCCATCCACAATGAGCAGGACCCTCCCCCATCAATCACTCCTTGAGAAAGTGCCCTACAGCTGGGTCTTAGGGAGGTATTTTCTCAATCGAGGCTCCCTCCTCTCCGATGACTTCAGCTTGTGTGTCAAGTTGACATAAAACTACCTGGCCCAGGGACCCAAGAAAGGACCTCTCTTCTCCAGCAGGGACAGGGAATTGAGTCCTGAATGAAAAGCCAGAGGAGGCGAATTTGGGTTCAGGGTGGAGGGCACCAGGAGGATGGAGCTTTGGTTTGAATGTGAAATGTCTCCACAGACGCATGCTCTAGACACTTGGTCTCCAGAGGGTGGAGCTATCTCGAAGGTTCTAAAACTTTTGGAAGATGGAGTCTTGCTAGAAGAAATAGGTTGCACAGAGTTTGCCCTTAGGGTGCATACAGCACAGCTGTCTGCCTTGATGTGAACAGTTGTCCTTGGACTCCTGATTTTGACATTCTGCCCACGCACTCAGTGCCAAGCTGTCACAGACCAACCCCTCGGAAACCAGGAGCCAAGTGAATTATTCTCCCTTTGGGCTGCTTCTAATTGGGTAGTTTGATCACAGTAACACTACGTGACTTAGAAAGTACAGAGTCCTACCCAAGAAGGGGCCAGAGAGCAGGGTCTCAAACCAAACAAGTGGTTTCTTCAGTTGGCTGGAAGTTTAGACAAAGGACGGAAAGAAATGATGGGCAAGGCACTCCCCACCTCCCTGTGGCTCAGTAGGAAGGGTTGAAGGGGAAGTGGACCTCGGGACACAGCCATAGAGGGAAACTTTAGACACCTGGTGTTGTGTTGGGTCATGGGCTCCCAGCATCATAGCACAAGGGTTGATGGGAAGAGAGACATGGGTGCAGGGGTCAGCATAGGGGACACGGATCAGAGGATGCTGGGACGGTGAGCGTGCAGGGGCTTGGACTCTGGGACTGAGTGTTCTGAAGAGAGAGCAAGGGTAGTTTGAAGGTCATGTAGAGGACAGCTGAAGGCAGCATGGTGGCCAGCGACAGCTGCTCACTGAAGACCTAGGGCTTCTGTGTCTGCAGTGGATGTCTCCCAAGAGGACTGTTGGGTGTCAGTGCTTCACGCGTGACCTCGAGGGCTCTGGACACACCCGCGTGCCACTGTAGACTTCCACAGCAGATGGTAATAAACTAGTCATTTTGCAGAAGAAAACTGAGATTTCTCCCAGGATGATCTGAGTCTCCGGGGAGACACAGCCTTCCAGAAAGGCACTTACAGTCTGCAGGGTTCTCGCCAGGACCCTGACAAGGAACCCGACATCTAGTGAAGAAAGAGAGAAGTAACCTTTCACCTACATGGTGATGAGAGGCAGAGGAAGGCACTGTCTGACTGATGAGGCCGTGGAGGAAAGGCGAAAGCTTTGAGGTTTAGGAAATGGAGGATGATGCCTGGACCCACTGAGTGAGGTCCACCTGGCATGCCTGGCATAGCTTGGGCCAGCTTGCTCTAACAGCAGAAGCACCTGGCACCTGCTGGGAAATGTGTCAGGACACAGACTTGAAATTACAAACTGTCTGGTTGTTCAGTCCTTTTTCAGCCCCAGGTCACCCTGGGTAGGTAATACTCTTTATTTTCTTGGATTCCATCTTTGGGCATATCCAAGACTCCATGTTTTTCTCTTTCCCTTGCTAGAATCTGTCAGGCATTGGGCTGTCTGGATTAACTGTTTGTTGTTCTGCTCTGGCTTCCTCTCTACTTCAGCTAAACTTCTAGATTTTTCCTCAGCTCTGTCCTCCAATTCTTCTATTGAGCCATTTCTCCTGAGCAATGAGATGTACACTTGGAGATATTTCTAAGACTTCTTCACTGAGCTTACTGCTTTTCCATAGCATGTAGTGTCCCTGTTTCATGATTTGAATATTGCAGCTGATTGACGTTTATGCCAACTCTCTTCTCCCTCCTGGGTTGGATGCATCCTTTTAATGCAATGAAAGCATAAGTTAGGGTTAAAACAGTGAGATCTGGATCCCCGAGGAAGGTACATATGAGGGGCTGCGGCTGGCTCTGGGATGGTCACGCTTGCCAGGTAAGGGGAAGGCTAAGACCATGGGAAGACAAAGCCAGGGTCAGCAGCTGCTGGTGTCCACTCTGCTCCCTTCCTGGAGGCACACCCAGGGGAGTACTGCTCTTTCACACATTCTCTTTACTATTTTACTTTTAAAATTGGAATTGGATGTGTATCTGCATGGGAGTATGTGCACATGAGTGCAATGCCCGAGGGGACCAGAAGAGGGCGTCACACCTCCTGAAGCTGGTGGTTGTAAACTGATATGGTTGCTAGGAACCATACTGGGGTCCTCTGCAAGGAAGCCAGCACTATTCACCACTGAGCTGTTTCTTCAGGCCTTCTAATGCCACTACTGGAACAGACGAAGTTGTGAAAACAGCCTCTAAGAGGCCTCCACCTACTTATGGAAGAGAATCCCACCCACAGTCACCAGAGACAGCAAGTTGGATGCTGGCTGACCAAGGAAAACTGAAGCTAGCTCTTGGCACTTCCAAGAATTTCCTTAAGAACAGAATAGTTTAATTCACGGCTAGCAGAGCCCGCCAAGGTCAGTGACCAACAGCTGCAAGGTCAGTAGCTAGCAACACCGCTATGGCCAGTGGCCAAGGTCCACAGACGTGGACAGCGGGGACAGGGGCTTCAGTGTGAAGCTCCCCTGTATCTGGGGGAGCAGTGAGCAGAGAGCGTGTGATCACCTCCATGACTGGGATGGAAGAGGATGTCTCAGCCTGTGGTGAGCCCAAAGAGCTAACCATTCCCAAAAGAAACGTCCCCACTCCCAGTACAGCTTCTGCAACGAGTCCTATAAGAAGCTTGGGACAAACGACTCATGGGCAACTGCCCAGCCCTGCTGGTGTCAGAGGTCAGCCCTGTCCATGTCAGAGGTCAGCTGTGCCAAGTTGTCATGCCAACTCCTTCATCAGACAGCACTCAATGGGCATGTGGGCCTCTCCACTGGGAAGGTCAACCCGTCAGAGGGAACTTCAGGCTACTACTTCGGCGGTGAGGAGAGGGGTGGGGACAGGGTTGTCACAGAGACTCCCACAGACTCTCTGTGTCCAACCCAATGACTAAGAACACCCTGGGCCCAAGACCCAATTCCCCATCGGGAGCCTGGAGAAGCAGCAGTCATTCACCTCCCTCAGGGATGGCGCTGGTACCTGAAGAGCAGGGGCTGGAGATGAGCCCCTCTCACTGTGCCACCCTGAGGGGGGTGACCCGAAAACCCTCATCGCTGTTTCCCTATAAAGGACATTTGCTGGTTGTCAAGGGAACCAGCCAGATGGTTAATCCCTGTCTTAGTAACTGTGCTGTTGCTGTGAAGGGATACCATGTCCAAGACAACATGTCTAAACATGAGAGTTTATTGAGGTTTACGGTTTTAGAGGGTGAATCCATGGTCATCCTGGTGGGGAGTCTAGCAGCAGGCGGTGCTGGAACAGTAGCTGAGAGCTCATCCCTGACCCACAAGTAGGGGGGAGAGAGAGGGAAGAGAGGGAGAGACAGAGACAGAGAGAGAGAGAGACAGAGGGAGACCTAACTGGTAGGATTGGCACAGGCTTTTGAAACCGCAAAGCTCACCTCTGGTGACACACCTCCCAATCCTTCCCAAGCAGGTCCACCAGCTGGGGACCAAGCAGGAAAATGTATGTATGTTGTGTGTGTGTGGAAGTCATTCTCATTCAAACCTCCACAATCTTGGTTGTGAACTTGACTGGATCCAGAAACAACTTCTTGGAGATAAGCCTTTGGTCACACACATACGTGCGCACACACGTGCATGCATGTGCGCGCGCACACACACACACACACACACACAAACACACACACACACACGAGGAATTTTCCTGATCAGGTCATCTGAAGCAGGAAGAGCTGCCCAAACTGTGGGGAGCACTTTGAACCTGTGAAAGCCTCATTCCTTGTCTGCTTCTCGTCTGGTCTCGCTGGCTAGGTCATATACCCTGTGGCCGCAGCTGCGTTCCTTTGCTGGTATCAGAACCTAGTTCTTTCAGCTTCCAACAAGAAGACAGCACCTTACCAGGAATCCCCAGAGAGGGATAGATGAGAAACCAAGCTTCCGGACTGAGTAGCTGCCAGGGTCTCAGCCCGTGCAAGGTAAAGGCAGTCATTGCTCAACTACCCAGATGGCACTGTGTACACGGTCTGTATGTGGCGGTTTGACTAAAAAAGGCCCCCATAGGCCTCCATATATTTGAATGCTTGGTTATCAGGAAGTGGCACTGTTTGAGAAGGATCAGAAGGTATGACCTTGTCGGAGGAAGTGTGTCACTGGGGGGTGGGCTTTGAGGTTTCAAAAGCCCAAGCCAGTCCCGGTGTCTCTCTTCCTACTGCCAGGGGTTCCAGATGTGGAACTCCTGCACCATGTCTGCCCACACGCTGCCATACTTCCTTCCATGCAGATAATGGACTAAACCTCTGAAACCAGAAGCCACCCAAATTAAATGCTTTTTTTTTAAGAGTTGCCATGGTTGCCAGGCAGTGGTGGTGCATGCCTTTAATCCCAGCACTCTGGAGGCAGAGGCAGGCAGATCTCTGTGAGTTTGAGGCCAGCCTGGTCTACAGAGTGAGTTCCAGGACAGCTCCAAAGCTACAGAGAAACCCTGTCTCAAAAAACAAAACAAAAAAAAAAAGAGTTGTCGTGGCAATGGTGTCTCTTGACAGCAACAGAACACTGACTAAGTCAGCTTAGTAATCCATCCCTTCACACCCATCCTGTGGTTTCCGTTCCTCTGGTGAACCCTGAAAGATACAGCCTTACCGAGACATCTCCAGACTGGGTGGGAGGCCACCAAAGGAATCGCCCTGCTTTCTATTTTTATTCACATGCAGAAACCAAACTTTTATTTTGCAGACTAAATCCTTACCTAGGGGACCAGCGGGTGGCAGGGGGTGGCGGTGAGTGGCGGTGGGTGGCGGTGGGTGGCGGTGGGTGGCGGTGAGTGGCAATGGACTGTTGGCATTGTCACATTGTGCCATCCATCCACCCCTGCAATCCCAGCACTCAGGACATGTCCTGAGCTGAAGGGTAGCCTGGGCTACACCAAGACTGTCTCAAATAGATAATTATGTGAAAACTCACTTTTACCATGAGTGGAGGGACCCAGGGAACTCAGTGAGTTCCAGCATTGGCTTCTCTAGGTGAAGCTAGGAGAATTCAGGATCCAAATGTGTCATTTCTACCTCCCTGCCTTCTTGCAAGGCCTCCAAGAGCAGTGCATTTAAATGAGTAGACGTTTCTTGAATTAATTTTATTTTTAAAAATGAAACTAGCTGGCCCAGTGGCTCAGTTCTGTAATCCCAGTACCTAGCAGATGGAGGCAGGAGTATCAGGAGTGGAAATGCAGCCTCGGTTATACAGAGAATTTGAGGCCTCCCTGGGCTAAGAGAGAGAGGAAGGAGGAGGAGAAAGAACGGGAGGTGAGTGGAAGAGAGGAGGGGGAAAGCAGAGAAAATAATCTCAGGTATTTTAAAAGCCTGTGGAATAGCCATATGAAGTAGATATTCCATGGCTCACTTGACAAAGGAAGATACTGGAGCTCAGAGTAGTCAAGTGACTCTCCCAGGTATGCCCAGCACTGAGGAGCAAAACCATGCTTGCAGCCTGGCTTGAACACCTGGCCATCCTTGCTCTCACAGAGCCTGGGATAGCCCGGTATGACCTCACAGAGTGTGAGTTCTCAGTTCCCATCTTTACCCCCAAAGGGCTCAACTGGGATACCTCAGCTGAGGGAAGCCAGGGCCTGACACACCTGGGGCTGGCAATAGGGACTTTTGCGGAGTATTGTGACGTGAGCCGCTTCCCAGCAAAGAACCATAGTCCTCAAACAGACAAAGAAATGACCAGGGCTGCCGGCCCCACTCCGATGCAAGCAGGCCAGGCCCTCTGAGCACCCTGAACCCTGTTCTGTGTTCACATCCCCTACTAGGCCGGGAGATAAGCCAGAGGCAGCTCTGTCCCTCTCTCGGAAAACAGACAATCACCATGGAAGCTTCCATCTGGGAATGAGGGCAGGAGCAGAAGCGTCCCCACCACTGGCCCTGTCTCCCTGGCGACTCAGATCCACACCAGGGAAGAAAAGCACCCTCTCCAGCTGCGAAGGTCAGGACTGTGGACAAGAGAGAGCCGGGCTGGCTAGACTCACTTAAGATGCCAAGTCTCCAAGGGACAGCAGACGGCATTACAGCGCCCCACGGCGTCCACAGCGGTCGGCTCCGGAGTGCCATGCAGGTAGTGTGGGTCCGAGCCTACTTTCACAAGAGTCCAGTGTTCAGAGAGAACCAGCACCGAGCGTTCCTGGTACTCAGCTCCCCCCAGGTGGCCTAAATGGACTGCAGCGGCTGAAAGGAACATGGTCTGTGTGCGGTGTACATGCAGCTTTTGAATTTTCGATTTCCAATCCACAATCGGTTGTGCCCACAGACACAAAGGCCACAGAGGTGGAGGGATAGTACCCAAGCAAATGGCCATCCATCCTCGTGGAAGCCAGGGCTGGGGCCCAACAGTCGAGGGGTTCATGGGTGGGTGGTGGTGTCAGCGGTTACCATGGCAATGGGCACACATAGGAGTCAGGCGTGCTGACGTTCAGCTGTCCCCCGAGAGATCTCATTTGCCCCCACACCCGTGCATGAGGGGCGCGGCTGCCCGCACTGAAGTCAGGGGGGGCTCCTGAGGGAGTCAACAAGCTTGTGGCTCTGGCTGTTCAGCACAATGGGCCTTTGTTTTTTCAGAAAAACAAAATGAAGTAGGCCAGGTCTCACACTGAAGCAGTTGGGCCGCAGGCGACAAGTTTTCCTTCTGGAAGAATCTGCGGAACTGGAGCTCACTGGGGCAGCACCTTCCAGACGTTGGTGACGTCACAGGACCTAGGCCGCCTCCTTTAATCTGCTTCTGTGACAAGCGCATCTGTAACTCCAGTTCCAGGGACATCTGATGCCCTTCTCTGATGTCCCAGGGCCCAGGGACACACGTGATACCCAGACATATACGCAGGAAGAAGAACACTCTACACATAAAATAAAATAAATAAATAAATGATAAAAATACACTTGCTTGCAATCCAGACTATGTTCAGGTCTTGGCTTCGTCACAAACAGACAATGTGACCCTGATCAAGCGGCTTTCCCTCTCTGGGAACCAGCTCACCCACCCTGCCCCGGGCTTACTGAGTGCTGTGTGGCCTAGGGCAGATGGCACTGATTCTCTGATCCTCTCTAGTTCCCTCTGTGGATGGAGGAAGGAGAGGCCCGCTTGTCTAGAGGAGGGCAGGGATGATCTTGCCATGGTTCAGGGGTCCTCTGGAACGCATTCCAAGGGCCTTACACATGGCATTGGCCACAAGCAAGGCTCTGCCGGTTCCACCTGGGTTACCTCAACCCTCCCTCTCATCCCCATCCCAGGCTTCAGCTGCTCAGGTGACCAAGGGCCAGTTTGGCCGCTGCCCGGTCTGTGGCGACACCTGCTGGCCATGTGTAGAAGGACATGAACTCCACTCTGACTTGGGCTTGGGGATGGATGCACCTGATGCAAGATCTCCATCCAGGCCCCTCTTCTGGGACTCCCTGACTTGAGGCTGCATCGCTTCTGGGTCAGCGTGGATCTGGCTTCATCCAGCGTCCCCAGAAGACTCCGAAAATGCAAGGATGCAGAACCACAGTGGTGGGATGCAGGTGCAAAGGCCCTAGGGTTGGAAGGAGGCAAGCTATTGACAAGAAAAACTGGAGGGCAGTAGGACGCGCGGCCAAAGAGAAAGATGCCCTCCGAGGTGATTGTTACCGTGGAAACTGAGATGGGGCAGCCCCACCCCCAGTGAGGTGGTGAGACATATAGACATTACCAAATCCGTTCAGTGCTCAGAGCCTGCCATCAGTGTCCAAGCGTCTACTGTTCACCACGACCCATGCTGAGCCTAGGTATGACATTTGTCCACAAGGGATGTAGTCCTTGGGCTTCTCCGTTCCTGTGAGGCTACCCAACCAGACGAGGGCGATCTGAGAAGGTCCCTCTCCCTGGAGTTCAGACTGACATCACTTCCCTCCAACTGCCCAGGACCTCCTCGGTGGGAAGAGTCCCCTGATGGAGAAAATGTGGGACCAGTAGGTGAGGGGACCAAGCACTGCACAGCAGGACAAATGGGTGCCTCACCCCCCAATTCGAGAGGCCAGGCTAAGGAGAAAGAGATGGGTTGGACTGAGAGTTGATTAGGGAAGAGAAAGAAAGGTGAGAGGGAGAGAGGACAGGAAGGGGAAGGGGAGAGGGAAGGAAGGGAAAGGAGAAAGAAAAATAAACAGGAGAGGGAGAGACAGGGGACAGAGTGGAAGAGGGCGTGGGAGGAGGAAACGAAGGTCTCCTGCAGCCCAAGCTAGCCCTGACTTCCACACTTGCTATGTAGTAGAGGATGGCCTTGAATGTCTGACCCTCCTGAGTCTCACAGGCCTTCACCAGTGGGTAGGGAGAGTCTCCCGGGGTTTGCTGAGGGTGGCCTCAGTGAGGGATGCTGGGTAGACGATGGCAGACCCATCTCTTGTGAGCCCAGGGAGACTCTCTGAGAAAGGGCTGGATGGACTACCAGAATAGGCAGGATCCGTGGTCACCGAGGAATCGAAAGCTGTGCCTGTTACCAAGCAGAATAGAGAGAGGGGAAGAAGGCAACAGAGATTCGAACTGGCAGCAGGCACTTAGGGATACTTGACTTTCCCACAGAGGGTATGAGATTACTCAGTAGTGGCACCGTGACAGCCACAGTTCAGAAGGTGCTTTTGAGGCTGGGAATGGTGGCGTACACCTTTAATCCCCACAGAGGCAGGTGGATCTCTGTGAATTCAAAGGCCAGCATGGTCTACAGAGTGAGTTCCGGGACAGCCAGGGCTGCACAGAGAAACCCTGTCTCAGGCTATGATCCCGGGGTGGATATAGGAGGCTCCAGACCAGTCTCTGTTTTCTCTTATCTATTGGTCATTCAGATAAAATATCTGTGCTCTGTCAAAGACGTTGTCAAGGGAACAAGGAGACACAGCACAGACCGGGAGAAAATATCTACATATGACAACAAAATGTCCCAAAATGCACACGGCTCCCCTCACGCCCAGGGCTGCGGTTGGAATGTGAAAATCCCCATGGGTTCCTACATTTGAGCACTTGGTCCCAGCTGGTAGTGCTTTTGGGGAGCGTGAAAACCTTGGGAATGTGGCTCCTCATTGGCAGAAGTAGCTCCTGACGGGAGACACTGCAGCTTCTATTCATCCCCACTTCCCAGACTGCAGTCACATGAGGAGTCTCCCTCATTATCCTACAGCTGCAGCCCCCACCACAATCCTCCCCGTGCCTTCTCCACCATGGTGCCCAGAGCCCTCCAGAACCAGGAGCCAAAATACTCGACCCTCCCTCCTCCCACACCTGGGCACTAAGTTTAAGTCAATCAATGGCTTGATTTTAAAAATGGGCCAAAGACATTTACAGAAACATCACTAAGGAAAGCATACAGACAGAAAGGCGCATGAAGATAGGTCAGGCCTTATGTCACCAGGGAGACATGCAAATTAATGGTGGTGGATCTACAGGGATGCTTGGCCACTGCTGGGGGATTCAAAATGGCACAGCTTCTTTGAGAGACAGCCAAGTGGTTTCTGTAAAGCTAAGTGAAGCCCTCCCACGGTCTGGCGCCATATGCTATTTGCACAAAGAATTAAATACTTTCCAGGGCTCAGCTCAGTTGGTAGAGGCCTGCCCAGCACCTACAACACCCTAAGGTCCATCCTCAGCCTGCGTTAGTCACAGACGGTGACACATGCCTGTGATCTTAGCACCGAAGGGGGTGGAGGGAAGAGGGTTCAAAGTACATGGTCGCCTTTGCCATACGGGGAGCTGGAGACCAGCCTGGGGTATATGAGATCCAGCCTCATAAATAAGCAAATAAACACATATTTAAATTTATATTAAGGGTGGGTGCATACTTTGGCACTCATGTAGGGGTCAGAGGGCAACTTTTGGAACTCAGTTCGTTCCTTCCTCCATACGGGTTCAGGGAATCAAAGGCAAGTTGTCAAGCTTGCAATCCTTTCCCCTGAGCCGCCTCGCCGGCCCATCGACAAGGAAAAGCCCTCACTTCTGTCCATAGAAACCCTTTACCTGGATGCTTATAACGTCTTTACTCATAACTGCCAAACGCCCATGTTCCCTAGGAAGTTAAGGTATGAGTAGGCTGGGACAATCCAGCAGGGGCTGCCATCATTCGACACTAAACGGAACGAGCTGCCAAGGTGTGAAAAGACAGGACGGAAGGTAACTGTGCACAGCCATGACACGCTGTGTGGAAGACCGCACACCGTATGGTTCTGACTCTTGGATGTTCTCGACAAGGCAGCTGCATGGAGATAAAAGAACCTGCATGGTAGTCTTGTCAACTTAGGAGAATCTAGAATCACATAGTGACAACCTTCTGGGCGTGACCATGAGGACGTTTTTAAGTTGGGTAAACTGAGGCAGGAAGATTCCGCCCTAACTGTGGGCAGCATCACTCCATGAGCTTCCCTTGACAGAGACTCTGTCTGTGGAGGGAGTGACATAGATGGGAAATCTCTCGATTTTCCCGTAAATCTTAAAATTCTGCTGGAAAATAAAAATAAAAGCTTCCAAAAACCGTGTAAAAAAACAGGTGACGGCCTGGGTTTGTCTGTCCCACAGGGATATGGCTACACACATACATTACACACACGTGGGTTCTCATGGCTTCACAATGCACTGGGTTCCACTGTATTGGGTAAAAAGGGCCAAGGAAAAACACCCTGACCCTGACTTGACCTCAGGACCCCAGAACCAGGGCTTGAAATCCCACCAGTCCCTTAGCTTGCCCCAGATCCCAAGTCACCCTGGAAAAGCTCCACCCCCCCCCAAAAAAAACCCGTGTAAACTCTGTATTCTGTTCAGTTATTGGCTGCTTCCCCCTGGATTCTTCTTTCCCAATAAATCTCTCGAGTGAGGTTTGTTGTGCAGTGTGGCACTTTCGCCAGCCCAGAGCCCAGCTGTGACACTTTGGGGGAGCAGAGCCCAGCTGTAACAGCTTTGCTAGAGGGGAACAGAACTGTAGTGCTTTCACTGGGGAACCCCAAACCCCCTCCCTCCACTGCCTGAGCAGAGCTGTTACACTTGCTTTCGCAGAACCTTTCTCAGAGCTGAGCTGTAAGCTGCTACGCTTACAGAGGCTTTGCATGAGGTCTTCCTTAGCTCCGGATGCCAGGACGCCTCTCCGTTGGAGCTCCAGGGCTTACACATTGCATCGGTCTTCTGAGCACCTGAGGGCTGATGGGCAGGAAGCTCTCAGACCCGACCCCCACAAGCCAGTCCCCAAAGAGGAGGCTCCCAGGATCCAAATCATGGCCTCTGCTCCGCGGCATGTCTCTGTTCACTACCGGCTGCTTGACTGGTGGAAGGCAAGGCCACCCGTCTGCCTGTTTGATGGATTCCCACGGAGTCTGAGGTCTGGGCCACACCCACTCATATTAGGTCTACCAGGCTACCAAGAGAGGCAAAGAACGTGGGAGTGGGAGTCGGGGGTGGAGGAGGGTGGAAAATTGCCAGGCAGTCGTGGTCCCGGGATCCTCTGTTCTACGGCCCTCGCCAGTGCCTTGGTAACCGGTGAGGCTGACTCTGCAGGCTATGATTATATTTTCCAAATCCCGAGAAGGCCACATCGTCTCTAATTGTGGCTTCTCAGCATGTCCATTAGATCTCAGTTGTTAATTATCGGTCCCCGTCTTTCCCCTTTCTTCATTACTTTTTTGTGTGTTTCAGCTCTCAATCATGTAGAGAGGTATGTTAAAATATCCCACTGTAATTGTGGGTTTGGACATGTGTTAAGTGCATGCAAGTTTAAAATTATTCTAGCTCCCTTGTGAATTGAACCTTTTAACATTGTGCTGTGTGCCTCTTGATTTCTCAAAGTACCATCTGTCTTAAAGTCTTCCCCCCGTAATAATATAGTCATCTGCACTTAGGTTTTTGCCTGGCATGCACACACACGTATGTCTCTCTCTCTCTCTCTCTCTCTCTCTCTCTCTCTCTCTCTCTCTCTGTGTGTGTGTGTGTGTGTGTGTCTGTGTGTCTGTGTGTCTGTGTCCTGTGGTTGCACGGTCACATGGGTTCATGGTCGGGGGTGGAAATACATCTCAAGCCTCAAGATTCATATTTTTCATTAATAAAAAGACAATATTCTGAATTGCATCTCTGGCCAGTTATCTCTCCCATTCCTACTAAAAAGCCTACAATGTACTGTGATGTGCCCATCGTCTGTCCCAGGCTCTGGGAACCTGCTGCATGTCTCCTGTCCCCATGAGTAACATTCCGGTATTTTCTCACATCTGTCCTGTAGTTCACCTGTTTCTTGTTTACTTCAAAGTCACAGTTGTTGTTACATCCACTGCTAAATCTTGTTTTATGTCCAAATATTCCATTAAGTTTATTATTGTGTCTGTTTGGGGGGGTGCATGTACTATGATGCCCGTGGGGAGAGCTGAGGACAATCTCCAGGAATCATCTCTCCCCTTCCACCATGCAGGCCCCAAGAATCGAACTGAGGTCACAAATGTGGCCCAGACCAACAGAGGGAGCCTGTGTGGATGTGTGGGATTAGTAGTCAAAGGGGAAAATCTTGGCTCTTTCGGCACAGCCCACTGATTGATGTGGGAGAATTGTCTGTATTCTGTCAATCATGTATTTTAATAAAACGCTGATTGGCCAGGCAGGAAGTATAGGCGGATCAACCAGACAGGAAGTAGAGGCGGGGCAATGAGAATAGAATAAGGCTATGGAGGAGGAAGGTTCCTCTGCCACTCCTGTGCAGACCACTGAAGAGGCAGCATGTAACTTGCCCAGCTGAGAAAGGTACGGAGCCATGTGCTAATGTAGATAAGGATAATGGGATAACATAAGTTATAAGAGTTAACAAGAAGCCTGACCTAATGCACCAATCAGTTTATAATCTTATAGAGTCCTGTGTGTGATTTTCTTTGGGAATTGCCGGTTATGGGGTACTGAGCGGGACAGAAACCCCAACAAGCTGGCCCTCATGTTACAGCCCACTTTGTGTCTGGTAATTATATCAAGCCCGTAAGACTGGTCAGGGGAGAGCTATACCGGACCTGTGCCCTTTTATCCAGTGTCTTGGTCACATCCTCCCATACCTGTTTATCTGTCTTTTCTTTTTTTAAAAATATTTATTTATTTACTATGTATGCGATATTCTGTCTGCGTGTATGTCTGCAGACCAGAAGAGGGCACCAGACCTCTTACAGATAGTTGTGAGCCACCATGTGGTGCTGGGAATTGAACTCAGAACCTTTGGAAGAGTAGGCAATGCTCTTAACTGCTGAGCCATCTCTCCAGCCCCTTATCCGTCTTTTCAAAGCTCTACCCATGTGGAGTTCCAATGGGTGCTGTTCAACTATTTAGGACACATTACAGCCCTGTGATTTAAATAGGATAATTGGGAGTTAATTGGGATCTGCCTCCTGGGTGAATGGCCCCACACAATTATAGTGCGCATGAAATCATGGCTTGGATGAGATGGTGGTATGGATGAGGCCAATCACACCAGTACATCCCATATGGCAGAAGACTTAGCATCAAGGGGTTTCACCTGCTGATGGTATTGCACAAATGACCCCTGATGACCTCCGAGGCTTCAATTACTTGAACTTGCCAGAACACTCCTTTTTGTTTCTCTTGGGCATAGCAGCTGCTATGACCTTTACCATCCTGATGTTGAGCGCTGCGGCAAACTGTGCATGAGCTGAGAAGCATGAGGAAGGATCCTCCCCAAACGTCTAAGAAAGAAAAGTCAGGAATGTAGGGGGTAAGGGAAGCACCGAGTAAAGGAAGTCTTTAGTGAATGTGTGTTGTTGATGTGGGCACAGTCGTGCCAAGCACACCATCGCCTCAGACCCGTGGGAAAACAGCAAAGTCCCCTCCCTCTCCCTACGGTGAGCCTGCCTCTGGTTCACGCGTGGATACTGGCAGTATGTGCAGAAAATGCCCACCATAGCTTTTCCCTGTGCTTACGGACTGAAAACTATTCCTGTACAGAGACTGCTCCTACCTAGGTTAGCTAAGCCTGCCTCCTTGTTCAGTGTGTGCAATAACCCTGCCTCCTTGTTCAGTGTGTGCAATCACCCCGCCTCCTTGTTCAGCTGTGTGCAATCACCCCGCCTCCTTGTTCAGCTGTGTGCAATCACCCCGTCTCCTTGTTCAGCTGTGTGCAATCACCCCGCCTCCTTGTCCAGCCTATGCAATTACTCCACCCTCCTTTCAACTCTATATCATAAAAGCACCTTGCTCCCTCAGGGCTGCAGCTTCTCCATCAGAGAACCTAACCCATTGGATCCTAGCTTTTTCCCTGGCTGTGTCTTGTCTTTGTTCCCTCACCAAGCCGAGTCAGGTCCACCCCTGGAGTCATGGAGGACTCCACAACCTCTCATAACAAAATCCGGAGAGGAGACCAGATGGAGCCTTTAAGTGGGTGCCTAGGGCGCTGTCCTTAAGAAAGGACAGATCCACACTGTCATCAATACACCATGGACTCTTACCTGGAGAGTGGGTCAGCTACAGTGACCAGCTGGTGTCCTGCCTGCACCCTCTTCTTCACCATGTAAAGCCATCAGCACGCCTTGACCAGAGCAGTGACACCGCGGCTTCTCCCATGTTGCGTGTGGTCTCGGTGTTTCTGTGCTGTTGAAGGCAGAGAGCAGACCACGGGTGCAGACAACAGGAACAATGATAAACAGCGGTGGGAACAGTGAAGGAACGGGAAGACATTTGCTCCAGGGTTGAAGCAAGGAAAGAAAGCTCGGGGGCTCAGGGGCTCAGGGGCTCAGGGGCTCAGGGGCTCAGGGGCTCAGGGGCTCAGGGGCAGGCCAGCAGGAACACGGTCACGTGCTGGGCAGTGGCCATTTATAATACTTCCTTAGGAGATCGCGCATTCTAACAGGGAAGAGCCAACTTGTTACGTTTTTTATTTATTTTGGGAAGGTGACCACATGCCACAGCACACATGTGGAGGGCAGAGGACAACGTGCAGGCATCCATTCTCTCCTTTCACCACGTGGGTCCCGGGGATGGAACTTGGACCACCAAGCTTGGCGGCAAGGCTTTGATCCACAGAACCGTCTCGCCAGCCTAGGAGAGGGTCATTCTGACTCGTGTGCCCACAAGTTTCTAGGTATCAATGTATAAAAACTGCCTTACTGTTTGCAAACTGGTTGGACCCTCACGGTAGACTAGCGAGGCCCCTTTAAATATGAGAACCAGGGCTGTGGTTTCACAGATACCTGCCACCACATCCAGCCCATCTTCCGGAAAGCACCCGCATTCCACGGGGCCACGCATGCTTTCTGCTACAGACACACCGTTTGGCTCCTTAGCTTCCCATTCCCAGGCTATGACTGGCTTCTGGGGCAGTAGAGGAAGGTCTTTGTAGATGGAGACTAAGCTAGTGGTGAGGCCCGGGCAGCAAGGGCCACATATGTAGAAGGTCCTCACATGAAAAGATTAATAAAGCCGGAGAGAGACGGCTCAGGGGGCAGAGCGCCCGACCGCTCCACCCGAGGACCCGAGTTCGATCCTCAGCCCAGCACCGCATGTAGTTCCGTATACCGTCAGTCAGCGCGGACAGGCGGCCTGCAGAACGACCCACACACAGTCAATCTCCCACCGTCCACCGTAGATCCGCGTAGAGTAGTAGGCAAAAAAAAAAAATAATAATAAATGTATGGATAATAGCACCCGGGCAGATGTCAACTATAACAAGGAAGGCTGAGCTAGATTTCAATTTCAATTAGACTGTACTTTTGAATGTGAGTGTATCTAAAAGCGAGGCAGGAGATGTCCTTACACGAAACCACCAACCTGAAACTCCGATTCCCAGGACAGTCTCTGTATTTGTATTTGTTCCCTGTGTCTGGCACCCTGGGGGAGAGACTTCTCTGGCAAGTGACAGCAAGGCATGAGGAGCCAGAGAAGGAGACACCAGCCTGGACCTGGGTTTGCTGAGGAGACAGACCAGAAACGTGGATTCGTGTGTGTGGTCCTGAAGTGTCTGTCCGAGGAGACTTGAATGAAGGTCCCTCTGTCACGGACCTCATAAAAGGGCAGTTAGGGAGGGCAACATGAAAATGGGTTAGCCAAGAGCAGGTGATGAATGGGGAGGGTGGGGAGGAAAGGAGAAGGAAAGAGGGAGGGAAGAAGGGAGGGAGGGAGGGCAAGAAGGAAAAGAGGCAGGGTTTGAGTGAGCAAGAAGAAGAGAACGAAGAAAAGTGAACAGGTCCAGGGCTTCAACCAAGAGATGCAGAAGGAGAGGGGAAATGGAGGCCATTCAGGTAAGGGTCACAGCCTGACATGAAGGCCTGGCATGTCACACAATGCCACAGGAAAGAGCTATGCATCTGAAAACACATGGACGCACACAAACATGTGTGTGCACGCATGTGCACACAATATCAAGAACTCGCACCAGTGTCCAGAGGAGAGCCAGCCCTACCCTGGCCCTGTGTCCATGACCACACTGCAGCCATTGTCCCCCTGCCCTCTCTCATCTTTTAGCTTCCTTCAGTTCCCTGTAAGGGTGTGACAGCAAATCCCCAGCATCCTGGCACTCACTCAACTTCCCAGCCTTCAGGGAGCTTGCATGCCCTCCGTCTCCCTGAGAGGCTAAGTATGGACCTTCTACTCTTCACCCGCAGAAACTGATGCTTAGGAAGGTGGCTGAGCTGCAGGGCAGGGCCCCGCTTCAAGGCATCCCTCTCCCCATGAGGCATCAGGCCAAGCCCAGAGAACCCAGCACACCTGGACTCACACAGAGACACACAATTAATAAATTTAAAAAAAAAACATTAAGATGGTAAATTGTGTACGCTGTGTGCTTTGACCAGATGCAAAAGTGAGTTTTGGGAGGCTGGGGAGGTGGCTCAGTCTGCAAGGTGCATGCAATGCAATCGTGGGGACCTCACTGTGATTATAGGCATATGGCTGCACCCATATCATCCCAGAACTGGGGGTGGGGGGCAAAGACAAGCAGAATTCTGGGGCTTACCAGCCAGCTAGCCTACCTCCTTTGGTGAGCTCCAGGCCAAAATGAGGGACCCTGTCTCATAATACAAGGTGGATGACCACCCGAGGTTGACCCTTGGCCTGTGTGCGGGGGGAGTTAAATTTTTTCAAGTGTGCTCATTTTAAATGTCGAATTCCTTGTGCTTTGACAAACACAACCCAGCGCCAACTCAGCCCAAGTGTTATCTTTGCATCCTCTCGTGCCCTCGTGCAGGGGAAGCAATTTTAACAGTCCCTGAATTACATTCCAAACACGAAGGCTATCCTCCATGCCTGGTTTGGCCCAAGCCTATAATCTCTATGACTACCAAGTGTTCTTTCACATCTGGGGGTCCCTTCCCACCCCATGAGTGACCATAAGCCTTTTCCAAGGCAGGTGGTGGTAGGTGGCAGGCGACCATAGGAACGATGTTTCTACTTCTGAAATTCTGAGCAGATTGCTAGGTATTGAAATAGCAGTAGAAACCTCCCTTTCCCCCTAACACACACACACACACACACACACACACACGCCCACCCACTCTCACCCTCCACCCCCGCAGCAGCCCAGTTTGCTCACCAAGTCTACTGCAGCCTATAAATTTACCAAGTCAGGTTGCTCTTCAAAGCCACCCAATCAAGAGCCTGTCACCTCGGCTGTCCACCCAAGCCAGGGTTCCTCTGGTGGCCTCCCCAGTCCCACAGTTTCCATGCTCAGAACCTGGTTCCTAACGTGGGATTGGTGCCATGAAGATACAGCGGTGAACGCTGCCATCTGGTGGACAGTGTCGGGCAGTGCTTGCTTTTCCCTGGTAGATGCTAGTTCATTCAAAGTATTTGGGTGGGGAGATCAATAGCATTTGTCACGCTTTGCCACTATGAAAAATCTACCTTCTCATTGTAAGGAGGCGCATATGGGGCCCTCAGGTCCCTTTTAACCAGCTGACGGCTTCGGGCCAGAGCTGCAGACCTAGAAATTTGGATGGAGGCTGTGGTGTTAGCTCCACGGATCTCCCCTGAGAATATGTGGGACCTGATCTCTGGGTGTGGGTTTTGTTTCTGGCTAGGAAGAAAGAGCTAGCCTCAGGCGTGACCCCTTGTTCAGATTTTGCTGGCGATGATCATTAGTCTAAGATCCTCCTGGGCAGAGGAGGTGATTAAGGCCCGCAACAAAGATTGTCAGGAACTATAGGGTGTCAATTTATCCACCTCCTCCATCCCACCAATGTCTGATATCCCCTCTAACTCCGATGAGGAGGAGGAGGCCACAGAAAAAGAGAAAGGAAAGGGAAGGGGGCGGGTAGAGAAAACAAAAGATAAAGAAAAGAAGAAAATTGTCCCGCGCTACCGTCTCGCCCGCAAGAACGACACGGGACACTTAGGATTCTTCTGCAGTAAAGCTTTATGCGTCTTGAGAGGGAGAGCATAAGCTTACATGGCGGAGACCCAGAATGAGGGGAACCCAGCCCTTATAAAGGAAACAGTCCTCGCTTCTGACGTGTCACTCTTGGATTGGTCCGCTGCCCATTATCCCAGAAGATGCCTCGGGAGTAGGCAGGGACGCAGCGGTAGAGAGTTACCAAGCACGTGCGCGCTGGGATTAAAGGCGTGTGCTATATCACCTTGAACTCACAGAGATCTGCCTGTCTCTGCTTTCCAGGCATAGGGGCCAAAGGCGTATACTACCACGCCTTGAGGTCACAGAGGTCAATCTGCCTCTGCCGCCCAGGCATCAGGACTAAAGGCGTGTACCGCCACACCTTGGGGTCACAGAGGTCAATCTCTACCTTTGTTCCTAGAAGCAATGGAGAATGTGGTCCGGCCCTCCACAGAAAATAACGCCCCAAGGTTCCTGTCAGTTTCCCCTCTGTTCCCCCTGCACAGCAGGTGGCTACACCTCCCCCACAGCACCCAGGGAGGGACTTACCATGCTGTTCGCCCTGCTAAGGACTCAAACCATCTCAACTGTGATAGCACGGGGTTTAACCACGGCCTTTCTGATGAACATAGGCCCTAAAGTGGCCATTTAGTCACTCCCTTGGCCAGTCTCTCCCTCATTCACAAAGTGGATGAGTCTGGTCCCAATTCACCGTACTTTGAACAGGTTTTACCTACTATGATTGGTACCATAGTGAAGGCTGTTTTAGGGTCTGCAGTCTTTCTTAACTGGTGCCCTGCCTGGCCAAATCACAGGCCCATATTAATATACAACATAATCTTCCTGTAACTCATGACGTGCTCATGGGCAGGGGGCAGTATGTCAACCCTGTTACTCAGGCCCAAATTGGACAGCAAGCTTACTTTCTTTTATTTTTTATTGTTTTTATTGAGCTATATATTTTTCTTCACATCCCTTCTTTCCTCTCCCCCTCCTTTATACCTTCTCCCGAGGTCCCCATGCTCCCAATTTACTCAGAAGATCTTGTCTTTTTCCACTTGTACATGTCTCTTAGGGTCCTCTTTGTTGTACAGGTTCTCTGGGACTGTGAATTTTAGGCTGGTTTTTGTTTTTGTTTTTTGCTTTATTTCAAAAAGCTAATTATGAGTGAACACATATGATATTTGTTTTTCTGAGTCTGGGGTTACCTCACTCAATATGATGTTTTCTAGATCCATCCATTTGCCCACAAATTTCAAGATGTCATTATTTTTTTTCTGCTGTGTAGTACTCCATTGTGTAAATGTACCACATTTTTCTTATCCATTCTTGGATTGAGAGACATTTAGGTTGTTTCCAGGTTCTGGCTATGACAAACAAAGCTGCTATGAACATAGTTGAGCACATGTCCTTGTAGCACAGTTGAGCATCCTTTGGATATATACCCAAAAGTGGTATTGCTGGGTCTTGAGGAAGGTTGTTTCCTAATTTTTCTGAGAAATCGCCACACTGACATCCAGAGGGGGTGTACCAGCTTGCATACCCACCAGCAATGCAGAAGTGTTCCCTTTTCCCTACAACCTCCCCAGCATAAGTTGTCATCAGTGTTTTTGATCCCTGCCATTCTTACAGGTGTAAGATGGAACCTCAGAGTTGTTTTGATTTGCATTTCTCTGACTACTAAGGATGTTGAACATTTCCTTAAGTGTCTTTCAGCCATTTTAGATTCCTCTGTTGAGAGTTCTCTGTTTAGGTCTGTACCCCATTTTTTATTGGATTATTTGTTCTTTTGCTGACAAACTTCTTGAATTCTTTGTATATTTTGTCTGATGTGGGATTGATGAAGATCTTTTCCCATTCTGTAGGCTGCCGTTTTGTCTTGTTGACCGTGTCCTTTGCTTTATAGAAGCTTTTCAGTTTCAGGAGGTCCCATTTATTAATTGTTGCTCTTAGTGTCTGTGTTACTGGAGTTATATTTAGGAAGTCGTCTCCTGTGACAAAGTGTATTTCCCACTTTCTCTTCTCTGAGGCTCAGTGTGGTTGAGGTCTTTGATCCATCTGAACTTGAGTTTTGTGCATGGCAACAGATATGGATCTATTTTCATTCTTCTACATGTTGGTATCTAGTTATTCCAGCACCATTTGTTGAATATGCTTTTTTTCAATTTTGTATTTTTTTGCTTCTTTGTCAAAAATCAGGTGTTCATAAGTGTGTGGATTGATATCTGGGTCTTCAATTTGGTTCCATTGGTCCTCTTGTCTGTTTTTATGCCAATACCAGGCTATTTGTAGTACTGTAGCTCTGTAGTAGAATTTGAAGTCAGGGATTGTGATGCCTCCAGAAGTTCTTTTAATACAGGATTGTTTTGGCTATCCCGTTTTTTTTTTTTTTCATATAAAGTTGAGTATTGTTCTTTCAAGGTCTGTGAAAAATTTTGCTGGGATTTTGATGGGCATTGCATTGAATCTGTAGATTGCTTTTGGTAAGAATGCCATTTTTACTATGCTAATTCTACCTACCCAAGAGCATGGGAGGTCTTTCCATTTTCTGGGGTCTTCTTCAATTTCTTTCTTCAAAGATTTAAAGTTCTTGTCATACAAGTCTTCCACTTGTTTGGTTAGAGTTACTCTGAGATATTTTATTCTATTTGTGCCTATTGTGAAAGGTGATGTTTCTCTGATTTCTCAGCCCTTTTATTATCTGTGTATGTTTAGTCTTTTGATTTTTATTGACAATGGGCCTTTTTTTGATCCAGTCTACTTGGTGTTCTGTAGGCTTTTTGAATCTTTATATGCATATCTTTATTCAGATTGGGAAAGTTTTCTTCTATGATTTTGTTGAACATTTTCTGTGCTTTTGAGTTGGACTTCTTCTATCATTATTCTTACGTTTGGTCTTTGCATGATGTCTCATATTTCCCTGATATTTTGTGTTAAGCTTTTGTTAGATTTAATGTTTTCTTTAACTGATGAGTCTATTTCCTTTATTGTATCTTCAACATTTGAGATTCTCTCTTCCATCTTTTGTATTCTGCTGTTTATACTTGCATTTGTGGTTCCTGATTGTTTTCTCATGATTTCTGTTTCTATACTTCCCTCAGTTTGTATTTTCTTTATTGTCTCTATTTCACTTTTAAAGTTTTAAATCTTTTCTTTCATCTGTTTGATTGCTTTTTCTTGGTTTTCTTTAAGGGATTTGTTGACATCTTCCAATTTTTGGCCTTTTCCTCAGTTTCTTGAGGGAATTTCCTCTTTAAGGGCCACAAACATTCTCCCAAAGTTATTTTTTTAGGCAATTTTCTTCTGCTTCACCTATATTTTGGTGTTCAAGTCTTAGTGTTTTAGGGCCATTAGTTTTTGTTGATGTCATATTGTTCTTTGTGGTGTTAAGTGTGTTCTTACCTTGTCTACCCATCTTTTCCTCTGATTGGTGTAGTTGGGGCTGTGTCTCTGGTGATCAATCTTCCAGGTGCCAGTGGATCCAAGGCTCAGATGGTTGCTCCTTGTGGTATAGTCAAGACCACGGTCCCAGTCGCCCTGGAAATCGCAGTTACTGGAGTTCACTCAGTGCTCTGGGGGTCAGTGTACAATCTTGGGAGTCATGTGGACCTGCTCCCATAGAAATTGCTTGCTTGGGGCTGCTCCTGCTGAAGTCATTGCCTTGGGCCCACTCCAGCAGAGGTCACTGGCTCCTGCCTGCTCCCTTTACGGTGGCTCCTTGGTACCTGCTCCTGGGGAGGTCATTGCCTCTGGCATGGTTGAGTGGAAGTCACTGGCTCAAGCCTACTCTTGTGGCGGTTGCTGTGGCTGAGGTTACTCGCTCAGACTTGTTCCCACAGATGTCACTGGCTTAGGCCTGTTCCTATGGAGGTCTCTGGTTTGGGCCCAGTCCCACAGAGGTCTCTGGCTCAAGCCTGCTCCCTCAGCAGTTGCTCCCTGGTACCTGCTCCTGAGGAGGTCACTGCCTTGGGCAAGCTTACTTTCAACAGATCCCTGACCTGGCCTTTAAAGCCCTAAAGACATTACCCCACCCACCCACTCAGGACCCATGTGTATACTTTCATAGCCTCATCCAGCAGCCAGGGGAGCTGCTTACCAATTTCCTTGCCCAGGTTAACAAGGCAGTGGAGTGGAGGGTGGACCCATGCACCATAAGGAAAATGCTAATTAAGCAGTTAACATGAGAGGGGCTTAATGCCCCTACTCATAATGCAGTGGCTGCTATTCTCAATAAAGACATTAATAAATGGGTAATAACAACAACCAGAGCCGTTGATCCCAGCAATGGCCCAATAGCTGCTCTTACAGCTTCCCTTAGGGCCCTTCTTGTTGGCAGACAATAAAGGGTGAACACTCCAGCAAAACCAGATGACAGGGCATGCTGGGTCTGTGGCAGTCCTGGCCACTTACGAGGGGACTGTCCACTGGTCAAACTGAAAACTAGGTGCCTGAGATGCAATAAGAATTTTCATTGGGCCAAGGACTGCCATTCCCAGCCTGAGGAGGCTGAGGTTCCTCCAGATAGGGTGCTCCTCAGTCCCACAAGTAAGAGGAAGCCCTGCAAATCCAAAGATTTTTTGGGTGCTGCCCATCTTCCCTCACTCCCCTTTAATGACTGTTTTCCTGGATGGGCAGGCTGTCAAAAGACTGGTGGACACAGGTGTGGATGCCACTGTGCTAACCAAGACTGTGGCACTTCACTTCCAACAGTGGAAGCCTAAAGCTGGCCCTCTCCTGATTAGTGGAGTAGGGGGCCAGCTGGACTCTAAGATCACCACTCACCCAGGTCACTGGAAAGACCTCGATGGAAATCAGGGACCAACTTACCCTACCATCTCAACTGTGCCTTAAAAATCCGTGGGGTAGAGAAATCCTAGAAGATATCAGAGTTGTCCTTATGACAGATGGCAGAGTCTTTCCTGATGCTCTTGTAGTACTGACAAGATGGGCCTTTCAGGCAGAGATCCTGGACAAGATCCACAGCCCCAACTCTAAGGGCAGACCCCTGTCCCCCAGGGGTCTGAGACTGTCAAGCAGCCTGACCCCATCCCAATTAATTGGCTAACAGATTAAGATGTATGGGTGGAACAGTGACCTCTAATTGAACCCAAATTGTCCATTCTGAGACAGTTAGTGGGAAAATGGCAGCTACGCCTGGGACACACAGAACTGCCCAGCAGCAGACATAATACCCCTATATTTGTTGTCTTCCCCCACAATCAGGAAAACATGGCTTACTCTAATATCTTCATTTGGTTAATGAACAGATGGAGAAAACGGGCTCGGCTCAACCAGGCCTCCCGCATCCAGGTAACATTTCTTCTTCCCACTACAAAACAATATTAGACATTAAAGACTGCTTTTTTTCCAATACCCTTGACACTCCAAATTTGGGCCTGCTTTGCCTTCACTGTCTGGAAGCTCAATATGCACAAACCAGCAAAAAGATATCAATGGGTAGTCCTTCCACAAGGAATGAAAAATAGTCATTGTATATGCCAATTATATGTGACACAAGGTCTGATCAGTGTTCCAAAGGATATCATCCTGGTACATTATATGGATGACTGTTGCTGGTTCACCCTAATTCAGTTTACTTGCAAAGGACTGTTAAATTGAAACTCCCAGACCTGGCCTTGTTGAAGCTATGAGTGGCCCCAGATGAAATTCAAACAGTGCCTCCGTTTGCATTCCTAGGGTTTGTCATTGCCAAGGATAATCGTCCTCAGTCCTTTAAGTTAAATATTAAAAAATGAATATTACCTTTCAGAGCTACAACAGTTGTGTGGAACAGACAATTGACTCAAACTTGTCTTATCTCTTCCAGAACAGGAGATGAGAGAGCTATTTCCACCCCTAGAGGGCCCAGTGTGCCCCTCTCAAAGGACTGAGCTCACTACTACAACTAGAGATGTGTTACAAAGGGCTCTTACTGTCTTAACTGCCAGTTTACAGTGCCACAAGCTAAAACTGCCTTCATTGGCTATAATCCTCTGAACATCTAGAGGATTCCTGGGAGCACTCTGACAAGCTGGCCCCCTAATGTGGCTACATTTGGATTTACATAAGGTCACATCCAAATCTGACCAATCACTTCAATTGGGATTAAAGGTGTGTATGCTAGCCAAAAGGACCTATTTGGAAGAGAGTCCAATGAGCTAATAATACCCTTCTTTTCTCTAAAAAAATACATAAGCTCTCTAGGCAGATTCTCTTTTTAAGAGATGGCTATTGAGTTTACTAAAAACACTGACAATCATTTACCAAAAGATAAGATTCTATCTGTCTCCCAGAGCTCTCAATAGAGACAACAAATTATTCAATGTTCTCATCTAGGCCCTGATGTAGGAGGGTCATCTGTCTATGTGTTACTTTCATTGGTTAATAAAGAGACTGCCTTGGCCTTTGATAGGACAGCAGCTTAGATAGGTGGAGTAGACAGAACAGAATGCTGGGAAGAAGGCAATGAGGCAGATGCCATGCAGCCAGCCGCCAGGACAGACATGCTGAATCTTTCCTGGTAAGCCACCACCTCGTGGTGACATACAGATTATAAGAAATGGGTTGAAGTCAAGAAGTGAGAGTTAGCCAGTAAGAGGCTGGAGATAATGGACCAAGCAGTGTTGAAAAGAATACAGATTCCGTGTAATTATTTCGGATGTAAACTAGCTGGGCCCAGCGGGAACGCAGCCTGCTGCTCATTTTGCAACAGAGTGGCGCACAATAGGCCCATACCCTATGCAACCATAGCCTTCTCAGGTGCAATAATACAAAATATGGAGTATTAATTCAAAGAAAGGAAGAGGACAAAATGTATGTTATTCCAAACCCTGACTCTGTACAACCAGGGGAATTATTGGTACTCTTTAAAATCGTGGTAAAATGTCAAAATGAGCCTGAGAAGGTCTTTTCTGACAGTCAATATGCTGTACAGGTAAGAATAGTGTTGGCATTCTCAAGGGCTAAGGACTCCCTAAACCCAACAGCCAATACCTTGCTCTCAATGCAAGATATTTTAAATTAAAACCGAGCATTAGTATTTGTCACATATTTGGTCACATTCCAAATTACCAGAATTCTTGGCAAAAGAAAATAAAATAATTAATGCCATCATAATGAAAGCTACAGTAGATTTACTAGAACAAGCTAAAATGTTACATCAGCAATTTCACTTATCACCAGAGCTTACATAAGTTACCCCCAAAGATGCCAATTTCAGTGTAAACATCCATCCAAGTCCTGTGCTACATGTGTGCCACTTGCTCCTCTGGGGCCCCTTCAGAGGGCTGGGTGAGCCCCTGAGCCCTAATACCCAATGCTATCTGGCAAACGGATGTTATACATCACGTATCCTTTGGCAACTCGAGATATATGCATGTTATAGTGGGTACCTGTCTGACTTTGTGCATTCACTGGCATTGCCTAGGGAAAAGGCCTTCAATGTTATTAAGGCACTCAAATCAGTCATGGGGGTACACTGGGCCATAAAAACTGATAATGGCCCTGCTTACATGTTACAACAACTTAATGATTTTGTGTGCTCTTGGAAGATTTCCCATATAATGGGAATCCATAGTGGAGGAAACAAACCAAACCATTAAAGAGCTCATGGCCCAAATAATATCACCAGAGGCAAAGAGAGATCCTAATTTTGCTCTGGTGGGGTTCTTTTCTGCATTTGTTTCCTATGCTTTAATGCTAAGGGGTTAAGTCCAGCCTAAGTCCAGCCTACAAACACTGGGTTTACCTGCCATGGAATATCTCCCTGCCATGGCGAAGGGAAAGGATCCTCTATCCCTCCAATGGCAACCCCCACCCCCACTACTGACCCCAGGGTAAGGGAATGCTTGCTTGCATCTTTCCACAGAGTGTCACCATTCCAATATGGATATCCTCCATAGATATTCATTCTGCTATGGACCAAAAAACCTTGCCCAAGGAAGAAGCTATGGATGGGTGATGTATATTGACATAGTTCTTTATAGCATTTGCTCTGCATCTGTGGAGGGTTTCTGAGCCCTTATCCCACTACCTCCTATTCTTTCTCCTGTGGCTGTTGATTCCCTCGAGTGCCCAGTTTTGTTTACCTCTAATGCAACTTGCCTCTCATTGATCTAGAAACTACACAGAAAACAGTGAAAGGCTTGTTTTCCATTATAGGATACTTGGCGTTACTGTAAATGTATCCTCCCTCAGTCCCTACACAGGAAATTTTCACGGCAACCTCACTTATGGAACCAGGTTGGGCCTAGAGCTCCTTGCCCCACTCACTAATTACAAACACCCATTAGTTCCTCCAACAATATTCCAGCCACCTTTGCCTCAGTATTCAGAGGTGTCCAGACCGTCCACTTCCATAGACGGAAGTGGTTCCACATCCCTTGGGAACATTTCCAGCCTGTTTTTCCCTCTAGATTTGCAGATTATCTGGTACAGCCTGGGTAATCTCCAACTTGGTATGTGGAGACTCATTGCACTTGATATCTCTATCTTACTCCACATATCCTCAGAGATCCCATACATTTTCAGTCCTATTATGGGCAACTGGGATTCATGGGGCCCCTCTGATTGTCTTGATTTGCACCCTTTGACACTCCTAAAGGATGGTTGTCTTTTTAACGGGACCTACTCCTATAAAAAGTAAACTGGTCAATGGACAAAATAGAATAAAATAAAGTGCTGTAAAAGTGACACACACACAAAAATTAACTAAAAAGGCACCCCAGTCTGTGTCCAACCCCATTTCTTCTTTCTAGTAACTAACGCTTCCAGTGTCAGAGATCCCCTCAATTGTTCTCTTGAGGCATGCTCCCTGACAGCATGCTGGCTGGGATACCCACAAACAGCCATCCTATTGAGAGAACCATCTGGGTACCCACCTGTCAATGCTACCCACCTCCACACTGTTACCACTGTGGCTCAAAACCAAAAAGAGACTTTAAAATTACAGCCGCTGTCATTGCAGCCACTGTACTGGGAGTGGGAGGAGCAGTGGCCAAAACAGTACAACTAACACAAACGGCCACCATGGCAAAAATCTTAAATCAAGTAGTCGCTAAGTCTGCTAAGACTCTACGCGCTCAAGAGATAATTAATCAACATCTTTACCAGGCTATACATGTATTATAATAGCAAGTTGATCTTTGGACTGAGGAATTAACTTTGATGAAGAACATGTCATTGTTAGTGTGAGACCTCCAATACCAGGCAATTGTAGGTCTCACCCCCTACAAGGTCTCTAATACTTCCTCAAAAAGATTCCAAGTGACACACTACATAAAAGGGACCTGGTCAAACAAGTTCCTCAGTTACTCCATATTGCTTTGAAAACAAGTCCATCAAATAAACATGACCAGGATACCACCCATGTTCTTCAAGAATGATTTTCTGACAAGTATATGGAAAAATTGAAAAAGGCTTTTTAATACTTCCTGGATCCTTATATATGTTTTGCTCAGGGGAGGGGGCGGTATTGTTAATTCTCCTGTTTAAATGTCTCCTACAGCATATTTGTCAACAAAAAGCGGCAACCAAGTACTGATAGCTCTCAGACTCTCAGGACAAAGCCCTCCTAGAGAGGTAAGGCATGCATGGCTTACTGAGACACAAAAGGCTACTGCCTGACCTACCACCCTGACAGCTCACCAGGACTGATGCTCCCCAAGGGCTGGTAATCAAGGACAGGTGAGAGTTTGATTGGCAGGACAACCTAAGGCAGGCACAGTCTGTCTTATGCTGAGCCCTCTGGAAGTGGAGACAACAAGGCCAGGGTAACCCTAGCTCCCACTGAGCGTGTCCTGTAAAAATAACAAAAAGGGTAGATATGTGGGCTGACTAAGCCTTAATGGGTCTGAGAGCCAGTCGTGTTAGACTAATAGTAAGAGCATTGCAGCAGAGCCAGCTTGGGTCTGACAGAGGACCTTGACAACAGCAGCAGGGAAAGTCCTTAAAATAAAATTAAAAAAGCAAGAGAGTAGTTGGGTGTGGTGGCACACACCTTTAATCCCAGCATTTGGGAGACAGAGGCAGACATATCTCTGTGAGTTCAAGGTGTGATGGCACACACCTTTAATCCCAACACTTGGGAGACAGAGGCAGACATATCTCTGTGAGTTCAAGGTGTGATGGCACACACTTTTAATCCCAGCACTTGGGAGACAGAGGAAGACAGCTCTCTGTGAGTTCAAGGACAATCTGGTCTACAGAGTAAATTCCAGGATAGCCAAACATACACAGAGAAACCCTGTCTCAAAAAGCCAAAACTTAAAAGTAAAAATAAAAGAAATAGAATATAAAGTAAAGCCACATAAAGATGGAAAATACACATAGAGTCTAGATACAGTATATTATTGTCTTCAAATTGCTTGACAGCTGAGGAAGGAGCAACAGCTGCTAAAAGACATTTAAATATAAATGTTACAGGATTAATAAAACATATTTTGTAAATGCCTTGACTTCAAAATTGAAGTCAAAAGATATGTTATTTTGGAGAAGAGGTTTTTCTTTTGTTTCCACAGAAAATAAGAGGCTATGGATTCATTCTGAGTTAAGAAAAATCAGGTTTGATCAAAATAGACCACCTGAAAAATCTCCAATAGGAGCAGATGGCCCAGATGTCTGAGTTCTACATCCAGAACAGATTCAAGACTGCTGCCTGAGATGATGAAGCCTCACAGGATACTCCAGTCCTGACTTGATGATAATTCTTAATTTTCTTTAGGTCCCCGTAAGATTATCAGCGCCCCCAACCAGCAGGAAGTAGCCTGGAATACTACGTCCACATTCCAAAAAATGGACTATGGATGTTTGTCTTTGTTTAGAATGTTGGTTACAAGTTGTTATGGATAATGGTCAAGAGAAAAGCTAAACAAAGGATATTAGATTCAGAGTTCTTGTTCTTTAAAAAAGGGGGGGGCGGATTGCTGTGGGACAATGGTTTGTACCCTGTCAATTGTATTTTAATAAAATGCTGATTGGCTAATAGCCAGACAAAAAGTAGAGGTGGGCGGAAAGAACAGGAGAATTCTGGGAAGAGGAAAGCCCATTCTGCAGTCTTTACCCAGCTGCAGAGGAAGCAAGATGCGACTGCCTCTCCAAAAAAGGTACTGAGCCACGTGGCTAACATAGACAAGAATAACGGGCTAATATAAGTTATAAGAGTTAATAAGAAGTCTGAACTACTAGGCCAATCAGTTTATAACTAACTAGACCCCTGTGTGATTTCTTTGGGACTAAATGGCTGTGAGACCTGGTGGGACAGAAAACCTCAGTCATCAGAAAAGAGATGACACAGACCTAGGGACAGCGACCACATCACTTCAGCAGATGCTAGCTTAGTAGCTCCCCCGCCCCAGGCAGGGTAGGGAATATATAAGGCTTACCCTTTACTGAAATCAGTTGAGCTTGTTGTTTCAACCTGTTCTCGGTGCCTGCATCATTGGTTCTGCGCCTATTTTCCCCTCTCCCCCAAGGGACACTGGAGTAGGTGGGCCTTCTGTCTATGTGTTACTTTCATTGGTTAATAAAGAAGCTGCTTGGCCTGATAGGTCGGAACATAGGTGGGTGGAGTGGACAGAACAGAATGCTGGGAGAAAGAAAGCAGAGTCAGGCAGACGCCATGATTCCCCTTCCCAAGATGGACGCTGGCTAGACTCATGCCGGTAAGCCACAACCTCGTGGTGGCATATAGATTATTAGATATGGGTTAGTCAAGATGTGAGAGTTAGCCAATAAGAGGCTAAGAACTAATGGACCAGGCAGTGTTTAAATGAATACAGTTTCAGTGTAATTATTTTGGGTAAAGCTAGCCGGGTGGCCAGAAGCTGCCAGCCACACCTTGTTACAACAGGACACCCACCAGATCCCTGCTACATTGAGGAGCCTGTACTGCTGTCACAGAGGACAAAAGTTCAGTCCCCAACATCCACATGGGGCAGTTCACAACAGCTTTAATTCCGGCTCCAGGGGATCTAATGCCTCTGGCCTTCCCAGTCACCTGGACTCACACATAAATGTAATTAAAAATAAGAAATAAGTATTGCTTTAAAAACTCGAAGTCTGTAGGTAGCGAACAGATTAGAAAGCTGGACAGACAGCTTGGGAAGGGCATTGGTTCTTCCTACCCTGTGCTCTGGTTTTTCTGATGACCCTGCAGCAGGCAGGAGGGTCCACGACTCTGGTGAAGGGTACCAGGATGGGGCAGTGGCTACTCTTGGAGGACCCTGTCAGGAGGGCACCATCGAAAGCCACCTATGCTCTCCAGAGGCCTGGGAGGCCCAGGTTTGGCCTGGTTTGAGACCCTCAAGCTGGGAGAACTTCCTAGAGCTAAGCCAACTACAAAATGGAATTGGGTGTTCAGTAGACACAGAAGGGCAGGCAGGTTCACAGGCCTCAGTGGACAAATGTACCTCCTTCCAGTCAGGGACATGACCACTGCCATCGGTGGTGGTGGCAGAAGCATCTGGAACATTGTGTGTGCCAACCATACCCAGAAGACAACAGATCCAAAATGTTCTTCAGGCAGGAACCTGGAACCCTCAGCCAAGGAACCATGACTCCATGGGCTGAGGCCAAGAGGTAGCAGGGAATGAGAAGCTATTGCGAGATTCAGGGAACAGGAGTGAGCTCTAAGAGGATCTTCCAACGCCTGGAGGAAGCATCTGCCATCCAGGAGACCCACTGTCTGAGGTTCAGAAGGCCTTGCTGCGGCAGGTTTATGGAAACTTGAGGCTGTCACGTGACAAGATGAGAGCTCAGGAGACAGCAGCTGCTGAGCCTGGCGCTGACATCTCGAGCACTGTGCACACGCCCTCCTCTAGAATCTAGCTTGCTCCCAACGCAGGCATACGGACAATACGGGAGCTCAAGCCCGTGACTTCTCTTCTGCCAGTCCTGCAGAAATGCTAGCCAGTGAGAATTTACCTCGATGAGCTCCAGGGTACAGAAACGAACACAAGTTCCTGCAGAGGCCGCCTGACCACATTAGAGTCCTGGGCCCTGGACCTGGAAGGCCCAGGTCCATAGCACCAGGACAAAGGTAAGATGTTGGGGTGCTCATGTTAGGAGCAACGGGTAGAAGCAACAGGGTGCTCCTGCCTGTCACCTGCTTCCTGTAGCCTCCCACCCTCCCTGGGGACAGGAACCGATGTGTAGAAGCTTCCCTAGGGTTATTCAGAGCCATAGGGTCTGCAGGTTCATCCTCACCCTGGGGAGCAGCAGAGGACTATCACCTTTGCAGCATAGTCTTCCTGAGGTACAGATTAGCATGTGTGCTCCTGGCACCAAAGCTGCTGCCCTCCTCTTCGACTTCCCTTTGGACTCTTCCATCACATGACTCATGGAGCTACCAACCAAAGCTCTGGACCTTTTCCCTCACCCACTCCCTAGTCCGATCTGCTCGAGACCCTAACCACAGAAAGAGCCAGCCTACCCAGTTCCTGTGCCCTTCTGTGGCCACCTCTTATCTGTGGTGTTCCCCTCCCCCCCCACTTGGGAGCTTGGCCTCTGTAACTGCGTTGTCCTCTGAAGCTGTGCTCAATCAGCACTGACGACATTTCCACTTCTCCAGCTGCTGCAGGGCCACCTGCCTCACTGGCAGCAGGACACCAAGAACCTTCAGCATCCCCGACACCTGCTGAATCCATGCCCATGCTGCCGGTACCATCACAGCGGCCCTCGGGTTTGCCCCTGCCATAGCCACACAGTCAGAAAGGCTGGCCCTTGCTTACACAGACTGCTTCATCCTTCACCTCCATGCCGCCTTGCCAGCAATCGGAACGGGACAGCAGTGGCCCCTTCTGGCCTCCATATGCTGTGCCTCTGACCCGAAACTGACCCTGCCCTCCACTTTCTACGGGTTCTGCATATAATGTGGAAACCTCATGACCTTACGTGGACAGAAGACTTTTTCCATGTGACCTGGCCACACCTGCCCGGTTAGGTAGTGTGTAGGGCCATGGTCTGCCCCTGCCCCTGGGGTGCATCTTGAGGACAGTTTCTGGTCAGCCAGCTAAAACATCCTGTTTGTTCCTGTGCTCCCTCTGCATGGCCTGGTGATTAGCTGTAGGGCATTGTTTCATCTTTGGTATGGTAATTTCCCACCTGCCTGGGCGGAAATCCTTGTGCAGCAGCTAGGTATATAAGGATTTCCCCAAATTGAATAAACGGCATTCGGCTGATCTCCTTTCGAATGACCCAGGTCTCTTGTGTGTTCTTTCAATCTCCAGGCCCTTGCCCGACTCACGTACCGTGGCGCGCGAACTGTACCGAGGGGGTGACACAGAATCTGGTGTTACAGCAGTGTTCACGCCAGGCTGGGCCTGCATGGTTTCCTCACCTACTAACCTCACAGGACCGAAGCTGCATTGAGCTTGGGGGTAAGGTGGGGGCTTTCTTATGACATCCCAGAGACCTGATGACCTTCAGGATGTAGAATCAGTGGGTGGCAGGATATGGGAATAAGGAAGGGAACATGGACCCTTTGTTGCAGATTTCCAGAGTGAGGACAAGATCTGAAGGGATGCTCGGCTCAGGGCTGAGCCAGGAGTGGCTGCAGGACTCTGGGAGAGGGTTCTGGAAGGATGCGGTACTAGAGACCTCTAGTACCAGGGGATGCAGTCCTGCAGTTCCAGTGCAAATGAGAACCCTGGTTCACACGGCCACGAAGACTGTGTGGCAGGGTCCCTGTATTGCCGACCTGCCTGACTAAATGGCACTAACAGAAATGTCTCAAGGTGTGAGTCACCAGGGGGACATTTAATGCATATTCCCCAGGCTCACCCACTGCCTGGACACAAGTGTGGGCACTCTGTGACTCCTGCGGCCAGTCCAAGGAAATTAAGGACAGAGAGTTTGCCAGGGGCAGTGAAGAATGACCACCTGACTGGGGAGAGCTGAAGTAGAGATGGGAAGAGCCAGGCGTGGGAAGTATAGCCCATGACAAAGGTGAGCGGGTGGAGCTAGACAGGGACACACCCAGTCAGAGCTGCCCACTGCCACCCACCATGAGACCCATTACTCCGGCGCACACGGCCTGGGTGACAGGTACACAGGCTGCTGACGGGATGCAGTGCCATGGGACGCTCACTTCGACCTTTGTGGGCGTGGCCTGCAACCCTGCGGCCTGTCTATATCCAAGGCGGAGGGCAGTGGCAGAGCTCAGCCCTCACTGGCACATTCCTGGACACAGCAGCGTCACACCGAGTCCACACAGGAACGGAAGTGAGTAAGCACTCGCGCTGTTGGAAACTTCGGGACAGAACCAAATGCGCATGGCCAAATTGATCCCCGTTCAACAGAAGCCTTAAAAAGTCAAACGCAGCAATGGGCATGATGCAGCACATGCAACAGAACCTGGAGGCGGAGGTGAGAGGCAGTCACTCAGACATGCAAGGCGGTCATGGTAGAACTGGGTTCTACATCAAGGCAGAGGGGGCTGACAGCTACTGAGGAATCTGCAGAACAAAGGACCCTTGGGTGGTTGCAACGGACGCATCACTAAACCTGCATGCAATAAGTAAGTGCAGAGAGAAGGCCCAGATGTAGTCACAGTGGGAGACGCCTTCAACAGCTGCCCTAGAGCTGGACATCTGTGGACGACACCAGGCTGACTGCACAGGTCCATGGGCGGCTGTTGGCCCTGGGTGGGTACTGAGCCTTCTGAAGTGGGCATGCAACCAAGGACTACGAAGTTACAATCTAAATAAAAAGTGAGCAATAGAGCATCGCCCTCTCCCCCATCCCGACTAAGCCGAGCCAGCACCCTAACCTCAGAGCACTGGGACGACACAGCCCTCTGAAGGCTGACTGCAGAGGAAGGTGTGCCCGTGAGATGCGGCCGAGCTTTACAGTGACACCATCTCAAACAGGATTTGGCTTCACTGGGCAGTATAAAATATGTTGTTAAGTGAGTCTCACCCATTTCTCTTTACTTTTTAACGGTAGCTATGAGAAAACTAGTGAACTCACACCACATCCCTATTGACAATGGTCCCTGAATTAGGTCATATGGGGCCTTTCAAAGAGGATGCCTGTAAAAACCCATCATTGATGGATTATAGTGTGGTGGGAAGATATTCTAATTCAGTGGGCTTTATGCTTTAAACCCAAAGACGACCTTCCTTAGCGAGGGAGACAAAGGAATTAAGAGTGTAACCTGACTGTCTGACTTCCCCCTCCCTTTCAATACCTCTGGGAATCCAACACAGAGACAGTGATATGAGGACTCCTGAAAAATTCGAGAACACTGAATCTAGTTTGAAGATGGCTCCCCCTCCCTGAAGCCTCAGGCTACAAATGCCTGCATATTGAAAGTGACAATAAATTGAGCAGGCAATTAAGACACATGAGACAAAACTCTGAAGGATGAAAGTGGGGGAAAAGCTAGACGGATACAGAGACAATGCAGGAAAGTCATTGTCTTAATAAGCAGCTATGTAGAAAAAACTCAAAACTAAGAAACAGGGAACAGCTAGGAAAATCAAGGATGAACGGAAAACGTGTGCATCAGATTAGGCACATGCAGAGTGCTGCCCATCCCAAAGCAGACGCTCAAAACTGAGGGTACATACAGCACAAGTACCCAGAAAGGAACTAGACAAACCCACCCACCCCTTAAAGTCTATGCAAAACCGTCCAACAGGAGCCACAAAAAAGGGGCTGAAGAGATGGCTCAGCACTGAAGAGCACTTGCTCTTAACCTGGCTTCAATTTGCAGCACCCACAGGGCAGCTCACGCCCGTCTGTGACTCCAATTCCAGGCCCCCTGACACCCTCACACAGTCATTCATGCAGGCAAAGACCGATGAACATAAAATAAAAATAAGTTGTATATTAAAAATAAAAGACACAAGAAGTAACCAATTGAATTTCTCTCCTTTCCCGAGCCGCCTCCTTCAGAAGTGCCAAGCACTGATGGACTGTCTGGTAAACTGTCGCTAAGTTTTGAGACACACGGTTGTCTCTGTTGCTCCCAAGGCTCAGATATTTGCGGGAGGCTATTCGCAGCTCAGTATGCAGTCCCGGACCACGGAATGGCACTCTGTCCTCTGTCATAAATGTTCGGATGGCAAAACCTTGACTCTACCCTTGATGAGTCAGGACTTCCTTAGCTTTGCGGTGACCCAGGATCAAACTATCAGACCAGAAGCAATATGCCTGTCTCAACCACACAGACACCATCTTGTCACAGCTGAAAAGACATTTATAAAAACAACACCCCAAAGAGTCCTGGGTGAACAGTCGGAGGCCACTTGAGAGCGAGGGGACAACGGTTGCTATTTTACATGCTAACTTGCTACTGTCACCAGAGAGGCCTCAGCATGGACCTCCTCAGAGCTTCCAGTCTTAACCCGGGGTGGCCAGTGCTCCTGAGTGTCATCCGGCCTCCTGGGACAGCGAGATTCGAACACGCCTGATCAACGGCAGGGCCCGGAGGGCATAAAAGAAGGGTGGTGGCCAACAGCTCAGAGTTCTCGGTGACTTCAGGTACTCAGGAGCCCAGGTTGGTATGGCCCAAAGCAGGTAACGTTAGCCAATAACGAAGACCTAGTGAGGTTTTCTCACTTTCCTTTATTTAATAATCAAGTGAGACCAGTGCTGGTGCCTGCATCTGGGACTGCCTTGCCTAGTAACCATGAGGGTCTGTGTTTGGAATCTGATCACCAAACAATGTGCAACTCGTCGGGCTGATTCACTTCAAAGAGAGAGCACACAACCCTCTTCAGCCAGACTCCTGGATGCTAAACAGTGTTCCTCAAAGGAACACTTCTGACTGTGACTCGCTTCATTAGAGTTGTAGCTCTCAAGAATTCTAGGTGAAGTGAAGTGAGACTGGTTAATCTGCTTAGGAGGCTTTCTGTGGAGCAGGTGTAAGGGAGACGCCTGTAACACCTACAACACGGAGTGAGACACATTAGAAATGACACCTTGATAGGACTCCGGCACGAGGAGACTCCAACTGCTTTGCACAGTGCCGGTCTCCCAGCCGCAGCAAACTGCGATCAGTGTGCAGCTTTGCACAGTGCCGGTCTCCCAGCCGCAGCAGACTGAGCTCAGTGTGCAGCTTTGGCTTCAGCAGACGGCCTTCCAGTTTATCTGTGTCTCAGTCCTTTTATTGATGAAGAACAATTTCCAAAGGAGCTGAAGGGGTGGTGGTAAGTGCAACTGAGCAATGCAGATGGCTGGACTGATCGCTAACTGTCAAGCTGTCTCAATGCAGTCAACAGACCTTTGTGCCACCTCAGATTTAGCCACAAGCTGAGAGAGCTCTTGACAGGAATGAAGTCAGCAATGACCAGATCAGGTAAATCATGATGTCTGTCAAAACCCACCCAGTATGGGTGGCTAGTATGATGACCGGGGTTAGAGAGACCTAGGCCCCCCACGCCATCATCCTCCACTGCAGATGAAGTGACTGGGAAGGGGGTTACACTGAGAGGAGACAACGAAAAGTTAAGTCCCTTCAAACTTATTCTAGCTTTGACTGTTGCCAAGGCCTGGGACTCATCCATTTTGAGTAAGATTTCACGTGGGACAGGACAGTGACTAAGCCTCCAAAACTCTTCTAGAGTGAGGAGGCTTTCACCGCAGATGCTGCAAGCTTAGCAGGGCTTGCTTACATGTGGCGCGGCAAACGGAAGACTACCATCATTGGCCTGTCAGGGGAACGAGAGCGAACACGCAAACAGACCTGTAACTCGTCCTAGGGGCTGTTCACAAACGTCCCAGGGCACACCGCATCAGACCTGACCTGAACACTAGGGTACCTGTGCTGGCCCCTGTGGTGGGGTGGCGCACACACCCGGTACAGGCCAGGCTGCTCGGTCTGTGACACGGTCACTACATACACCTGAGCAGCGTGGGCTCAGGACAGAGACAGGTGGGAGGAAAAAAAGACGCTCAAAGTTTCAGTAATTCAATAATTTATTCCTCTAAAAAAGTGTGTAAAAGTATATAGCTCTCATCCACAAGGTATATATGAATGACATTTAAAATGGAGGCCTTTATCATTGTTTCTTTTTATCAAAGTCTTTAGTGTATTGAACCAGCGCTGTGCTGTAGTTCTTAAATGAACAACACATATTTTTGTATTCTTTCCAATTGTCTGCTATATATAAAAGAAGCTCACTGCAAAAATGCTTGAAGAAAAAAGGAAACAAAAAATCAGAACTTCCCAGAAATGTACAGCTTTTACATTTAAAAAAGGCTCTGAAATATACATACAGGCATGCCGGACAAGCCCTCCCCGCTCCCCTCCCACCTCCCCATTTCAAACCATGGTAGGAGTTCTGATTTCTGCAGAATTTTCAAAATTAAAAATTAAAAAAAAATAAAATAACTTCTCACTCTGTAGCAAATCCAGGGCTTGTACATTTCAGATTAATTCTGTAAAAAACTCACAAGTAAAATAATGCATATTTAAGGGAAATATTATACAGACTTTTTCACACAGAAGTACATAATAAGATTTTTTTAAATCTATTGCCATTCATTTATTTTTGCACAAAACGTATAAATATGTCACCAGCCTTTCTTAACTTAAAAACTTAAATAAAAGACACCAGATGAAAACTACCCTTTGCTGCCTTCTTTTAAAACTTTTTATAGTGTTTTTCTGTTTTTTTGTGTGTTTTTTTTTCATTTTTTCTTTTTCTGTGTAGAGTTGGGTTTCTAGGGAAGAAAAGCCCCTGCAGTAAAAACAGTCCGTTTAAAAAAGACAGAGAGACAAACAGAGAGAGAGAGAGAGAGAGAGAGAGAGAGAGAGAGAGAGACAGAGAGATTCAAAGTTCTGATGAATTCTGAGAAAAAGCAACCCCAAGTGGTAAAAGACTACAAACATCTACTTTACAGCCGTCTTCGCCAGGGAGACTTTATACAAGTATACATCCCCTTCGTCTCACGCTCTTCAAAAGGCCTTGAGGGTTTCCTCTCTGATAAGAAAAAATAGCACTGCGATATTTAAGTCAATTTTACACTGTACACGTTAGATACAAATGGTTTGATATATCAGATTTTTTAAGCTATACATTGGAAAGTCAACCCCCCCAGCTGGTGGGACAGAGAACAGTCACCCGTTTACAAGTTATTTCTCTGCTTTCACCCCCCACCATCTGTTATTTAATATAATGTTTTAAACGTTAGATTATCTCAAGAAAAATACTTTTACAAAATCATATCAATTATTACATTTTCCTTTTTTTCTCTGTTAATAACCAGGACATGAGAGTCTCTTGGAAGAACTTGGTTTGCAGGACTCTCCACGGAAGTCAGGCTCACCGCCCAGCAGGGCTCCGGGAAGCCGGTCCACACCACCACCCACAGCAGAAACGTGTGACATACGGGCTAGAAACAGGGCTTCAAAGTCAACCCTAAGGTCTGGGAGGGGGAGTCAAAAATACTTCAGTCAGCTGTTAATGCTTTAAAAAGGCATTGTTGTTTGTTTTGTTTTAAAGTCCCACACGGAGGCTCAGCTTCAAGTACTGATTTAACGGTTGAGTTGTACTATTTGTTTCTTTGAAATGATATTCCTATGGTCCAGAAGAAAATTCACCATGTTTGTAACTGGTTTGGTTGTGATATGTACAAAAGTCCCCTTTGATCTAATGAAAGGAGAGACCTGAAAGGGTTTCTGTAAGAATTCTCTAGAAAAGGTATTTCCATGTGACTGTATAGAGAAGTGATTCTGGTCCTTGCCGCCCCCAGCTTGGGGCTGAGCCTGACCGCCTTCGTAGACAAGTGTAATCCACCCACGATGTGGGCCACACAGCACAGCAGAACACTTAGAACCCTGATGGTTCTTACCAGAATCTACTGCTGGGTGTCTGGTATGATCTCCCCAGTTTGTTCTCGCTCCTTTTCTGGCTTCTAGGACAAGAGGTATGTGGTCAGAGAATCCTATGGTGGGTCTCAGTGGGTTTCAGCTACTGTACCTGGTCCTCAAGATTAGAAAAAACAAAGTTGCAAAAACCTTACAACAAAATTAAAAATAAATAAACAAAATGCAGCTGTCTCCAGACCTCCTGTGTCTACAAGGGTGTGTGGCCAACCAAAGCCCTCCTGACAGGCTGGGGAGGCGGAGACCCCAGTACTAAATCCTGTACTGGATGGAGCTGGTTCCTAGTTGTGACACGTCCCAGGTTATGGAGTCCGGGTGACCCACAGGCATCCACCATTGGCTAGAGGATTGCATCCAGAGGGCTGGACAGCCTGACACTAACAGAGGCTGGGAGCAGACGCTTGTGCAAAAGGACAATGTCTCTTCTGTTTCCCTCGTAAGCCACCAACAGCCACCACTTCCTGGTGACTGTGGGCTGCATACATCACACATTGGCTCAAGTCACTTCTTAAGGAGATTTCCAGGTCCTCACGAAGCACGTCAAGGAGTCACTGCGGCATGAACACTGCAGGATGACAAGTGCCTGCTCAGAAGGCGTCACAGTGCAGGGCTGTAGGGAGTGCTCTGGAAAAGGCCGGGCATCTGTAGACTGGAGCTGGCTCCTTGGCCAAGGCTGCAGGAGAGCTGAGGCAGAGGGACCCGCTTCCTGGTTAGAGCATGTTCATGATGGCGTTGTACAACTGCGTGAGCACCACGAAGTGGATGGGAAGGCAGGAAGTGCGGTCCTGGGTGGCCGGATTGCACGTGAGCCAGGAAAGGGCATTGTACTGCTCCAGTACAAACCTGCCAGGGAGAACACACAGATCAGCTTCTGGGCCCCGAGGATTGGGGTGAGCCTGGAGGCCAGTGCAGCCCACCTTTCACTCCTTCACACTGCACTGTCTAACTATGGGGGCCGCCAGGGTCACTAAACATTAAGATGAGGCAAGCCTGAACGGAGACTGCTTCATGTTGGCTAAATGCCAAAATAAGAATATCTTGGTAATACTGAACTGAAAAATGCACCAAATACCAAATATTTCATCAACATTTGGCTTTAACCAGTTTCTCAATGTAAATCTGTTGTGGTCACTTGAAAAAAAAGTGTGGCGGACAGGGTCTACCCAACTATTCCAGATATTTAGTACATGTCCTGAAACTCGGCTCACAGCCTTAGCTAGCCGCCTGAACACTGGGCTTCTGGGCATACAGCATACACTTCACCCACTGCAAGGCCCCTTGTTCTGTGTTCCACCAGAGAGTCCGGAAACCAGGATCTTACTGATGAGTGAGCACGGGGAGAAGCTCGTATCTTCCCAAGGCACTTGACAGGTTTTGCTTGCTTGTTTTTGATTTGTTTTAAAGATCTGGTCTTGGATCTGGGAAGGTCGCACGGTTAGTGACACTAAGTCTTAAGTTTCTGCCCCAGGATCTGTGTAAAGCAGGGCACAAGAGTGCACACCTATAGGTCAACAGTGTGGGTGGGATGAGGTGGACACAGGCCAGGTGAGACCGTCTCAAAGAGTGAGGTGAGGAGTGACTGAGGAAGACAATGGCTGACCTTGGGCATGTGCACCCACGTGCTCACATCCACAGGGTCTTGTGTAGCCCAGGCTAGACTCTGGCCTTGAAGTCAGTAAGTAGCTGAGGGTAATTTTGACCTCCTGATTCTTTTGCCTTCTCTTTCCGAGTTCTGGGATTACAGGCATGCACCATTATACCAGACTCACAGCATAAAATTTTATGTGGTGCTAAAAACAGCAAAAGAGAACCCATGCTTCTGGGATGCATTTTGCAACACAGAATTTATGCTGTAGTCAAACACATGTATCTATCTATAGCAGGGGAGGTTACAATGTGTTTTCAGGTAAAACAGTTCTAGACACTGTCTTCCAACTGTCCCTGTACCCCAGCCCTGACACTTTCATCACCTTCTTGGAACAGGAAGGGAAGTGTCCCACACACTTTACTGTCTAGTGAATGAAGCACAAACACCGCCTGTCCCAGCACGAGTGGGAAGACTAGAACACTGTTCTGCACAAGTAGCAGTGTCCCTGTGAGCATCGCCCTGCACTAGTAGACTGAGGGAAGCAAGGAGGAAGGAGCGTCACCTTAAAACATCAGATGTGGTCTTGGAGTCCAGAGGGTGTGGAGCCCGCTGGGAGTTCCTGGCAGGAAGGAGCTCATCTGTCTGTGCTACGGAGATATGGTGATGGAGTGAAGCCTGTCGGGGAGAGAGAGCATTCATGCCCAGGTACGGAACAGCAGAGAAGAACCACCAAGACCCCGGAGTCAGACTGCTATGACCAAGCGCTCCAACTGCTCAGTCACCTCCTGTGACGTAGCACCATATCCTAGAGTTAAGATCAAGGCCAGTTCCAGGGGCTTCTCTTCCTGGTTTAACTCACTTTGTTTGCTTCTTTAAAAGAAATACTTATTTTGTGTGTACACACGTGTGCACATCGCAGCACACATGAGGGGCCAGGAGACAACTTGTTGGAGTCAGTCCTCCCCTTCCATCACACGGGTCCCGGAACTGAACTCATGACTTACCGAGCCATCTCACCAGTCCATCTGTAACACAACAGTCCATCACACAGAATGGTTGTGCCTATGCAAGGCTGTGTGCCCTGTCACCAAAGCTCAACAATGGCCACTACTAGTCACTCTATTTTGAGTATTTTCCCCTTTGGAATATTTTAAAGCAAAACCAATGGTTGTATCATTTCTCTTGTAAATTTAGGAGGCAAAGCTTACAGATAAGAACTTTAAAAAACAGTAATATGTATCATACACAACAAAAATGCATGATTCCTTTGTATCAACTGATAGGTTACAGACAATCTCCCCACTGAAAGGTTACAGACAATCTCCCTTGGTAATCTTGAAACTTCCTTTTCCTTCCTCCAGTCACGGGCCAACCTGGTGTGTGTCGGAAATGAGTAAGGAGTGTCAAAGGCTCTGCAGTCGATGTGGCTGATCTGTCCTGTGGTTCTTTTAAATACCTTCTACCTTTCAGATTCCTCACAAACCGACTGTTTGATCCGGAGGCTCAGTTACGGGTGTGTCTCCAGCGTGGGCAGGCAGGAACACATCTATGTCCACGTGAGCGCTGAAGACTTCAGCAGCAGTGTAGCTAGAGGCACGGCTGGCTGTCCCGAGGCAACAATATGGCAGACTAAACTGCGTGAAGCGACGGTCCATTCCCGTCATGCTTTGTCTTCAGGTGAGCAGACTGCTCCCACACCACCTCCATGTCTGACTACGCCTGGCACCTAGCACAGAGTGACAATTCACTGTGTCCTTTAGGGTCACACTGTGTCTGCCACCTCTGATTTGGATGCAACCTGACAGTCCAGTCCTGGGGAAATTCCTTGCTTTGATAGCCAACAAAATGTTATCAGCTATATCCTGAATATTTCTCACTTTGGGTCTGGAATCAGTCAGTTCTTCAATGAGCTCAGATGTTTTGAGCAATAAGTAAAAATTAGTAACTACAATCATTGCAACGTAGGTGTTTTTTGTAGCTAAGCTGTTTTTGTTCCCAGGTTTTACAGAAGAACAAATGTAAAAACTACAAATTTCTATGACGTGTGGTATTACACCAAGTCCCGAGAAACGCGCTTTTACTCCCGAGTGTTTAGATTCCCCCTTCCTTGTCCCTGGGAGATACAAACATCTCACAGGTCAGTGCTGCAGAACAAGCACACAAAGTCTGTCCCGCTATGTGGTGAGGCTGCACAGTTGGTTCCGTCAGCCTTACTGATGGGCACTTAGTTCTTCCCCATCTTTCACACACCATCCTGTTTGTATATTCTGAGACAGTATTGCTGTGCTATTCAAGTTTGCTTCAACTCACAGCTCACAAGACTCCCCCACCTCAGCTCCCTTCCTAGCTGGGCATGGGCATGTACCAACTACATTTGCCATTCTTCACTTCTGCAACACAGAGACTTCTGGTGGTGGCTGTGCTGTGCCAAGGGGGAGGTCAAGGCTGTTATTACTCAGTACCCTCCTTTGCCAGGAGTCCTCCTTTCCAAGGTACACTCTCAAACCTGTGTCTCTTGCCAGCCTTCGGGTGAGGAATGGATTCCATTCTAGGCTCTTCACAGTCTTCAAGTTTGGAGTCTTGTTTTAAAGCCTTGAGTTCTTTAGGTTCCAAAAGTCATGCAAGGAGAAGAACCACGGAAGTGAAAGGCACAACTGACCCCAGCTCTGCTTTCTGGAGGATGCTGCAGGTGTGCAGTCGAGCAGGGCTGTGCTGCAGGCCAGGGTCAGCCGCCAGTACTGACTGGGACAGTGCCAGGCTGAGCCACATGTCGCTCCTGCACTTACGATGGCCCTGATCACCTCCCTGAGTTAATGTGGACTCACTTCTTAATGGCAGGTTTGGGTTCCTCTCCCAAACCCACTCTCCGGTAACTGTATCTCCTCAGAGTATTAAGTGACAGGAGAGAAAGGAATACAAACAGACGGTGGCAGCTAGCAGGAAATTTCTAGTTCAACCAAATGAAAATCAGAGCCCATGATTGTTCTTAAACTCCAGAAAGCATCAAACCAACCTTTAGGAAGAGAGGGCACTGGTTCCGGGCCTGGGGACACGATGACCAGAACCACTGCGGGAGGTTCTCCGCTTTGGCAGTCGACACAAAGTACCCCAGGGCCAGCGGCTGCTGCTTGAGCTCCTCTGGGGCCTCCCGGGACAGAAGCCGCTCGCCCTGGCTCTGAAAAACACGATGAGCATCATCAGGAGCTGACCATGTTTTCCCCACGACTCTGGTCACTAGTGATGGTTTCCTGCCTGCATGTCTCCCACCAAGCCCCTGGCAACTGAGAAATATGACATGAAATACACAAGTCTCTGCGGTCAGCTCAGAGACATTGACAAAAACTATGAACAGCCGAAGGTCCTGACAAGATGGATATACTGGTGCTGGGGCTTTATGCTACAGCGTGCTGAGACAGAAGAACCTAGCATCCTTAGCTGCTCTTCTGCCATTGGTCCCCAGAACCCCCAGAGCACACCTGCCTTCCATCATCACTGGGATGAGAACTAAGCACCATGTACCAGAATGCACAGGGCAACAATGCTCCTGCCGCTCTGGTGGTGCTGTGGGAACCATGCATCAGAATGCACAGGGCAGCAATGCTCCTGCCGCTCTGGTGGTGCTGTGGGAACCATGCATCAGAATGCACAGGGCAGCAATGCTCCTGCCGCTCTGGTGGTGCTGTGTGAGTGCACTATGTAAAGTCTGGAGTGCCTTACTGCAGCACTTTCCGCCCGTTAATGGCTATCCAGAATTTAAAAGGTGCCTTTAGCACAAGTAAGTGATCGGTGATCAGTTGTTTCTGGATGCCTCCTATTTAGAGAAACAAATGATCTTTAATTACTTACTATATCAAATCCTATCAACTCTGATTCTGGACAGAATAAAAATAAAATTATGATGGCCCAAGAAAACAAGCAAAGTCGGTGCACACACATACACGTGCATGCAATCCACACTCTTAAGAGATAAGGACGTTAAGGTAGGAGGATCAGACTTCAAGGTCAGCCTACTTGAGGCCTGCAGTAAAATAAATAGCCTTAACTCGATAAACAGTCTAGAAAAAGAAAACGCTTAAGAGTTTCTTGGAGTCACCAGGCTGAGGAGCTCAGTACTGAGAAAGACCATCTGACTAGTTTCAGGACAGAGCTGTTTGTATGCAACACTGAGGCTCTAAGAAAGGAAGAGCACACAGGCACCTCCATCAGGCAAGGCTTTATGAATGCTAAAATGAACTACAGCAGCAAACACATGACTGAGGCTTGCTGCAGATCATGGTGAACCACGTCACAGGAATATTCATTATTCCCGTTTCAGTAAAGAAGCTGCTGGTCACTCTCTGCCATCAGCCTAAAGGAAACCTCAACATTCACCACCTCGTCCTCCCTCACTGAGGGCTCTGCAAGGTCCTGTCTAGGAGTCAGTGGATGGAGGGCTGCTGCACTTACTCAGGGCAGACACCAGACAACAGCTTCTCAGTGACTTAATCCCCCAAGAACCATTACTAGAAGCACAGCACAACCACAAGGCCTTTGTCCTGCTGGCTGGGACAAAGCTGACACGAGACTTTAACCCTCTGCCAGCCCAAGGCATTTGAAGACTGAGCTAGTGCTGAACTCTGGCTTCTTCACTGGTTTACAGCAGTGACCTGGAGACGTCTGTAAACTGTGCACTGGGTGGCTCTCGATGCCTCCCTTCAGGCTGCTGTCAGCAAGACCAGGACAGTACAGGAGAAACAGAGTGGACAGAGACACGGATGCTGCTCGCAGTCACATGCTGAGCAGCAGCTCTGCCGCCTCTTCTTATTAAAGCCACTGTCTGGGAAGATGCAAAATGCTAAGAAAAAAAATTTTCTGGTTCAAAACCAAAATCATTCAGCCCCTCTTGGGGAGGCTGGCATGGACAACATGTGCCTATGGTTTCTTAGCCTTTCAACTTCCCTTGCCACCTAGAACTAAGGAAACAGCAGGCAGGAGCACCACCGAGCCTTGCACCGCAGAGGACTAGCTTTCTAATAAAGGGCGCACTAGGAATGTCTGGAAGGTGCTTTCCAAATCCCTGCTCTCCAAAACTGGGCTGGGAAGCTGCGGCTCAGCCGCATGCAGTCAAATCACGGCTGCTGATGGTGATGACAACTTTCCTGGGGGTTGTGGTTGTCCTCGGCAACCTCTTTCCAGCAGTTCTTACCCGACTGTGCTGGAAGTGAGAGCCCACACCGATTCCGGAGGGAGAGCCCGGGGAGGGAACTGGGGATGAGTTGGGAGAGGAATGGAGGTTCCCAGTCATTAAGATGCCAATGTCGTTGTCCATATCGTCTGGGAATGGAAGGTCTACAAACATATCATCTGGAGGGGAGGAAAACAGGAGAAACGTTAAGAAGTAACCATACTCCACTTTACCACCTCATGCTCTACTCCTCTTCAACTGCAGCAGGCTACTGCGGACACCTAGCATCTGCCTGCTGCGGAAGTGCTATGCGCTGTCTGTGTTCTCTCCAGTGACCTCCTAGCCAAGTAAAAACACAGCGGAGAAACCACAGCCATGGAGAAAGCCCCCAACTCCTTACAGCTCCGAAGACAAATCAAAAGATGAAAGACAGCTTAAGAGGCAGCTCAGTTGTTGCAAAGTCAAGGCTGGCACCATTCAGCAACAAGCAGACTCTAGCTAGGTATATGATCAGCATCTACAGGGCTGGAAGGCTGACTTCAGCAAAACAGGTAGGAGCCTGCCGTGACATGGGATGAGCCCATTCCAAAGCAGATCAAAGCAGTGTTCCTTAGAGGATGCTTTACCTCTCACACTGCAAAATGAGGGTACACTTGCAGGAAATTTGTACAGGAAAATGTCAAGGCAAACCATCACCAAATACCCAGATACCATGGAATCGTGCCAACAGCCCTTCCATTCCCACAGGACTGGGACTTCAATGAAGCTGTCACAAGTCCATTTTGGTATCCTTCCCCTCCCCACTTAACATGAATAAATACTGGTAGATGTTAAAAATTCAAACACAGCACAGATGCATGAAAGAGCATTTTACAAAAAATATGACTGTTTTTCAATCCTATAAAAGTATTCAAATAGAATTCCATTAAGAATGATCAGATATGGAGCTAGTCTCCAGTAAACTGCATCTCACGGTGAGCTAGGAAGCCTGCGTCTTCACACAGCCACGCCCCCCACAATCAGCTCAGAAGAGCTATGCACTGCGGGGACAGAGCAGACAGAAAGCAGGTTAAGCTAATCACCCACGTTCTCTGGTCTTGATGACTAATTCTGACTGTCAACCTGAGCTGCTGAGAAACTGAGTTTCCTGTGAGCATTACTAAGGAAGGACTAACTGGTGGAAGGTCTACCTTGAACACAGGCAATGCCAACTGTGGGTGGCGACCCAGATGCAAGTAGGAAGGAGAGCGTGAACGGCTCCCTGAAGCCAGATGTGCTGCCGGGGCTGCCACAGCTTCACTGCTGTGGTCTGAAAGCAGGAACCAAACCAATCTTTCACTTGGGGATTTGCAGAGACACAAAGGCACTAACAAGGATACTGCAGAGCAGTTCGCCCAGCGGCTCTTAGACTTTGCATCTCCTCTCCATGGTTTCTACAACGCAGCGGCCAGCACCCCAGTCACTTTGTCTACTACTGCACTCACCATTGTTAGGGCTAAACCCATCTTCATTGGGGTAGTTGGCGGGAGCCACTTGGATGGTGGACGATGTTGGGAACACCAAGATATGGGTACAGGAAGCATCCTGAGGTGTGTTCAGCTGAGACGACTGCATGTTCAGCGCAGTGCTTCGGCCAAACACAGAGCCCATTGTGACGGCATCTTTAAAGATCAGAGCTGTGTCAGTATGCAGACCAACAGCCACAGAAGGAGGCTCTCACCTGACACAGAAGCCTCAAGGGACAGACATTCAAGGCTGCCCCAGTTCCTTAGGGATCTTTAAAGAATCAACAGAGAACACCAATGATGATGGCCTGACCTCACCTCACATCCGAAATGTGAAGATAAACCCGGACAGAGTCCACCAAATATTTTGTAAATTTTAATTAATTTTAATTTTACCCTAAAACTAACCTCCCAGCATTGTTTCCACCTGTGGTCTCTCAATAAAAGCACCTTTCTAAATAACAACAACTAATGCTCTACTAACTCTATGCAATGCCTACCACACACTGGCCTGTGCTAAGCTCCATCCATGTGTCTCACTGGGTCAGCACACCCACCCTCAAGTGGCAGTAACTGTCTCTACTTTATAAATAAGGACAGAACCATCTAAAAAGCAGGAAAACTTCTGCTGCAGGTGACCTGAGGTCTAAGGGGCGCAGTCAGCCACTGTCCTGCACTGTGTCTGAAACACACGACAGACCTCACCATGGAGAAGTGCTCGGGGCAGTCAGAGAACAGCCGTTAGCCACATCTATGAAGCTGTGCGGCCGATGTCCTGCTGACACCGAGAGTTTGCTTATGTCTGACCCTGTGCTAAATGTTCTTGTCTTTTCTCCACTACTCACCCTCAACAACAACAGGGACTAAACCCCGTTTTGAGGTACCACACTGGTCTAGAAGCTTTCTGGGGGTGAAATCCCTAGGGATCCAAGAGACCGGGGTTAGACGGCACTCACTAGTCGTGGATTTCCTTGTCACTCTTACCCAGGTTTCACCTCTCTCCCAAGCTGTGGTCAACAACGACAATTAAGTCCTCCCTAGGCAGGCATCAGATGGTCCCACTTTCTAGGTCCAAACCAAGCTCCTTTCAGAGACGCAATACTTATGTACTACACTTATCTGTGGACTTAAGTCTGAACGGCCCACTGAGAAAATACCTACTTGATGTTAACTGACAAGAGACCATTTACCTGGCATCACAACAAAGGACCCCTGGGGCTCCATGGCAACCAGGCAGGCACTAAGGATAGAAGGAGAGTCTGCGGCGGAGATCCCACACATCCGGCACACATCCTTGAGCTGTTTGCTGATTGTCTGTAGCGAACATTCTCCAAGGAGGATACTCCAGTCTGAAGTCAGAGATTATAAACACAGTCTTTAGAAGTTCATATGGTGGTGTTTTAGACATTGGTCAATCCTGATTGGAAATCTCACTGTTGTGACCCAGCCCTAAAGGGAGTGGAGTTTTCCATTTAGTGTCCTCCTTTATTACCTGGCTTCTACCTTATTGTGTTAAGCAGAAACGAAGGCCTATTCTCTGGAGGCTGCCATCCTGTTGAGAGTACCCTTTGAGGGCCTACAACAGACCCTGGCAGATTTAAGTTCTAAAATGCTTTGAATGCTGAGGTCTCTCTTGACTGGGCTAGCCTGTGCTAGTCACTCTTTTTCTCAGGGTCTGATTCTTTCACTATCCCATCAGCACTTCCCTCTGGTACCCGCCCGCTGCCCTACATAGAAGCACTGTGTCTAAGCACTGCTGAGTCCTGCACAGTGTTTGCTGTCACAGGGCACTCCTCTGAGCACACAGTGCTCAGCACAGGTATCTCTGCAGTCACAGTTGTCCTCCCGGGAGAGTGCAGGGACTTTATATTTCTAATGAAATTCACGCTAAGTGGGAGAGAGAACAGTGGCTGAGAACATGAAGAAAATGTGTAAAATGGTAGGCTCCAGACAGGCCTGGCAAGCGCTGGCAACTAAACAGCAGACACTAAGGTCACCTGGAAGCTTCCGTGTGACCGCACTCAGACCATGGTCCCCAAAGGAGGAGCCTCAGGTCGCAGGGAGGGGACTATGCACTTCCTCTGTCCATCATGGTTCCTATAGCCACACTCAAGCTCTCCCCGTTAAGGGGCGAGGAAGGAGAGTATGCGCCTTCCCACAATCTCACGGAGAGGGTCTTAATCATTTTCTAACATGCCAAGCAGCAGACAACATGTCCATCCCCTGCTTCTTTTCTATTATTCCCCCCTCCCAAGGGTTATGAACAGCTGAAAGCCTTTAAGAAAGAAGACTGACTAAGAGGCAGACCCAGGAGGAAGAGGAGCAATCAGACAGAAATGAAGGGTAGAATCCCCTAGTGTATCAACCTCCAGGCTACAGACACCAGACTCATTCTGCTGCTTAAAAACTGAAAAGGCACCATTTTCTCCCAGTTCACAATATCAAATGTGACTTGAAGACACGCCCCCTCCCTCCCCACCTCCAACAACCTGCACAAACTGCAGTGTCTGTGCACACGTCTGCTGAAACCCCGAGTGCAGACCTGCCTTAGCAGCAGCAGCTTCGTGGGCTCTGTCTCTCTCTCTCTGGTTTAATTCCAGGGATTCCATGGTACCTGACTGCTCTTCCTGTAGTCAAACAGTGTACACACTCTAACACAGGGGCTGGTATGAACTACAGTCTGGGGCAAACCCTGCTACCACTTGTTTTTGTAAATAGAATTCTGTTCACAGAAAGCCATTCATGTGGGTATCTGTCTTATAGTTGTTCATAATGGCAAAACTGAAGAGCTGCAAAATGCTCACTTGCTTTGCAAAAAGAAATTGTTCTCTGAGGCACTTGGCCAGGACACTGCCCACTCTGCTCTGGTAATCACAGACTACTTTGTGATACATGTCTTCTTCAATCAACTCTATTTTTTGATATTATAATAATTATTTTCCCTTCCTTCTCTTTCCTCTAAACCCTTCCATATATGCCTCCTTGCTCTCTCAAATCCATGCTCTTTTTATTTTTAGTTGTTGTTACACACATCTGTGTGCACTATATACATATTAATTCTAATATAATCTGCTCTGTCTGTACAACACTACTCATATGTGTGTTTTCTGAGCTGACCATTTGGTAGTGGACAGTCAATTTGTGTGCTCTTCCCCGGGGAAGACTATTTCTCCCATTTCCACTATCCTTGGGTTGACTGTGGTTCTCTGTGTATGGCTGAGGCGTCCTGTTTCTTCCCCAATGACTTCAGCACGTCTACTGCTGTTGTCCTTGCTTAGCTAATGTTAAGGCAGTAATACTGGTGAAGTTTTAGTCTGCAAAAACGATTCTCGCACCTATGGCTCAGGGAACATTGGAAGAAGGGGTGGAAAACTTGTAAGAGTCAGAGGACTGGAGAGTCTGTGGTGAGACTGTGTCTCCTAGCAATGTCAGAAGCTGCACCCACATGTAAGGAACATGCTGGAGAACCAATTTGGGCCCTCACACTTACACAGCAAGCCTTTGACACACTGAGCCATCTCTCCAGCCCTAAAGGGTATTCTTACCTATGACCTATACTCTCTGATAGTCTTATTCTTTTTACTGTATTAATATACAATATTATTAAAATTAAACTATCATTTTGTACTAATGAAACATGTTTCCTATTTTACATTTCAAATATTATTTACGTAAGTAATGGGGCCTATAGAGAAGCTTTTAAACCCCTGGTTTCTCCCTTCTATATAAAACAATCATTGTCATCTCAGTCGGTCTTCGGGGCAACTTTAAGGCCTGCTTTGCTCAGCTACCATCATCAGGTGAGTCTCCTCTGTGCCTGCACCTGCTTCAGGGACTTCTCACCTTTAAGCTCCCCATGGCCAAGACGCCCCAAGCGGCCAATGACCACTCTCCAGGGCAGAGATGTCATCTGGACAATCCCCAGGCACCATTCCCATAACTTCTGCAGCCCAATCTTACGCGCAGACACTTTACTCTTCCGTGACCTGAAAGAGAGAGAAACAGGAAGGGTCCTACACAAATCAGCTGTCACTCAGTAAGGCACACGGTTCGTTTCTGAAGCACACATCCATGCCATCCCCACATAGCTAACAGAGTGAACACAAGTAGCAAGGCTTCTCACCTGCTTGGTAAAGCAATGTTTACAACACAGGTCTCCAGTAACTCCCCATGGAGGTCAGTGCAGGATGCCAAGAGCCAGCGCTGGTCATGAGACAGACAGTAGCCCACAAAGAGGACGTTGTATTTCTGGGTCGCCTCACCAAAAGTCTCTCCTGGCTCTGACTGCTTGTCTTTGATTGGGGCCAATATAAAGGGAGGGGAATAAAGCTGGATTGGGCTGGGCCGCTGAAATAAGAACCAAGTTCAGTATCAGCACAAGGCCTACCGAGACAGCATTTACAATAAAACCCAGAGCAGCAACGAGGGAAGAAATCAAGGAGTAATGATAAAAGGCGGCTCCCTCGCTCCACCCTCTCTCCAGGACTGACCACACAGCTAGCACTGATGACACAGGCAGCAAAGTATTAATCAAATTCATGACTATTGCTCATGTCTACTACAACTGTCTAGTAAACGTTATAAGCCATCAATGTTTGATTTAAAAACCTACTACATTAGAAAGTAAGCTTGCCCAACGTCAACAGGCACTAGGAAAGTATAAACTGAAGTCACAGTGAGATCCATCAGATACAGCCCCAGGAGGGTCTGGAGTCACAGGCAGCAAACTTGAGGGATTCACAAGATACAGAGCCATGGCTCTAGGCTGGGAGGTGGGAGAGGTGCTCTGGTTCATACTGCAGCAGAAAATGGCTCTGCCTCCAAAACTCACCTCCGGGTTCTTGAGGGTCATCTCAATGCTGGCTGCAGGTCCAAAGCCCGTGAGGGATTTAATGTGGATCTGTGTAGGCAGAGGCCGCCTGCACTGGCAGTACACTGAAAACGCCATGGATTTCAAGTATTGAATATAGAAAACATGTTCATCCTTCATTGTCTGCAGCATGTACTGGCAAGGCACAATCTACAAGATGCAAGCAACAGTCAGTTCAAAACCCCACAAGGCAGACAGCTGGAAGAGGAGACGCATGGGTTTATGGCTAGAGAGGGAGAGGGACCCTTAATTCTGTACCATGGAGATGTCAAATATGATTATATTCTAATTCCTCCCAGTGAAATAAATGTCCACCAGTCATTTGGGAAGGGTAGTACCAATATGCCGGTTCCCTTGAGAACTGTTCTGCCCCACTGTGGGTACAAATTCTCAACCTCCTGTCCCATGGCCCTCATACTTCATTTCAAACCTGCATCTTAATGTATGCCCCATTTGTAGAGTATCTGACACAGTATGCGGCAATAGTATCTAATCATTTGGAACTCAGACTGAGACAATGAAAAACTATCAGCAATCTTCTCTATTCACTTTAACCTAAATCCTTCCATCCTACAGGACAGCTTTCAATAAAATGATGAGCCATTTCAGTTGTACAAAAAAATTTAAAAATCACTTCATTTTAAAGCTAGCCAAGGTACAGGGAGATAGGCATGCTCACTCACTGCTGAGAAACAAGAACAAGCTTTTTGGAAAGTGACATTCATCGGCATCCACATTTAAGCATCCACTTTTAAACATTACTTAGAATGTAAAACAATGCACCAGCATGTTTACCAGGCTTCGCTTACACCAGTGGAAACAGGGAGTGCACATGAAATGCTGACCTATACGAGAAGGGCCAAACATGTAACATACGCTGGGTTATGTGGTACCGGCCCACAGTCATGTGTTAACCAGAAAGAGAACCCTGACACTGTGCTGATGAGGCTGAGACAAGGGGCAGAAACACACGAGGATGGAAACGATAACTGAATCCAAAAGACGGCCCTGAAGGAGCACAGTTCCTGTCTAGGCTGGTAACTTGGAACTCAGAGGACTGAGAATTCTGTCTCACAGAAACAGCAGCATAGAGGACAAGTCGTGGACAGCAACCTGGAGAATGAACGAGCTTCTCATGTGCTCGGGTAAGTGATCCAGCATCTCTGTGTAGCAGCGCATCAAGCTCAACAGCCAGAAGTTTCCGGAGCTGGAGTCTTCCTCTGCAGTGTAGGTGAAGGGGTCCACCATGTAAATGACCACAGCTGGGGGGTAGGCATGGCTGTCTGCAGAGTCGGGCTCTGTGGGGACTCCAATCCTCTCCCGCTCTGTAACACTGGAGGGAGAGAGACAGGTGTGAGGCTCTCAGCAAAGACAAACTCCATCAAACAAATCAATTCCAGAGCACACTGACTCCCCAGGCAGCGATTTCAGATTCAATACAACGGTGGGGGTGGGGGGGTTACAATCAGGTCCAACATCTTCAAGACGAGATGGGAAACAGCAGCACAAAAACAAACAGCTGCTGTGATGCCCGGAATCTTTTAGAGCCGGGGTTTGGATTTTCAGGTGAGGGATGCAGCTAGCAGATCTATATCCCCAAACTCAAAACTCTTCAAACTTGTCTGATCCCGAGCACTTCAGAGCAGGTGTACTGAGTCCGGTGTTACTCTAAAATGGGAGCTTTCTTCTTCTACTTCTTTTTCTGTGTTAATGTTGCACATAAAAGTTTTTATAACAATACGAGCTAGTGAACTCAATAATAAGCATGTTAATTAGAAGTTTCAGCATGCCGAGCGGTGCTGGTGCACACTTTTAATCCCAGCACACAGGAGGCAGTGGTGGGGATCTCTGTGAGTTCAAGGCCAGACTGATCTACACAGCAAGTTCCAGGACAGCCAGAGCTACACAGAGAAACCCTGTCTCGAGAAAAAAAAAGTTCCAGCTCTTAATGTACCCACAGATCAACATGTGTCACTTTTAATTAGCAAGAATGAAAGTAGCATTCTACTCGATTTTGAGACTCTTGAAGTATGTGTGTGAGGGATGGAGGTAGAGGGAGGTGTCTCGGTTGGTGAGAAAGAACATACCTGTCTTGTCCATCCTGCGAAAGCTGGGCAGAGCTCTGCCCAGGCTCACTGTCTCCGCAAGCCACATTCCCCGGAGGTCGATCTGTGGAGCTGCCCCCCGCACTGGGGTTCTGCCCTCCAATGCCACCACTGAATCCTGAAGAAGAGGTAGTGCTCATCTGAGGGATGCCTGGAGCAGAGGCAGTCGAGGAGCCTGGAAGCCCAGAGGAGGCAGATGAACTACTTGCTGCAGGGTTTGCAGAGCTGCTGGAGGTGGGGTTGAATGCACTGCCCGCTGGGGGTGCTACTGAGCCTGAATTTGAAGGTAAAGACCCAGTATTCCCAGGCGTGGCTTGTCCCTGTGCTTCTGCTGGTGGACTGTGGTGCTTAGGTGGCATCAGCAGGCCACTGTCGAGCTGCAGAGTGGCTAAATAAGGTGCTGGAAGAAGACAAAAATGATTAGTGACCCTCAGTAGTGTCACACTGAATACCATGAATACTGCCATCACATTTGAATATAAACTTCTATGCTTGCACATGGCTAAACTTGGCTTATTGGAAAAGACAGAAAAGAAATCACTCATAACAAGTCTCTGATGTCACTAAGAACTGGACCTCGTAGCTGTGCATGTGCCCCACAGATATGCACCCCACAGTCACACAGTGCTCCATGGATATGTGCTCCACAGTCATACAGTGCTGTATGGATATACAGTTTCACAAGCTCTGAAGGTTTTCTTCAAGTTTAAGCAGCTAATACCAAGTAATGCTGCAGTTGTCCAAATGGCTATAATCACATATAACCCCAGTAGGCAACTCTAAAGAATACACACCACATAAAAACCAGGATTTAGCCAGGCATGGTGGCCCAGGCTTTGGCGCCAGCACTCAGAAGGCAGAGGCAGGCCTATATCGCAAGTTCTAGGTGGGCCAGGGCTGGACAGAGAGACCCTACCCAGAACACACCAAACTTCAAGAGCCAAGGAACAGATGGCTGGACCTGCGGGAGTGGGGAAGGGAAGAACTGCCCTACTTTATCTCACCACCACTTCCCATTTACCTAGGTGATGGCGGCAAACTTGAGCATACAGTTTGAGTCTGGAATGATTGTCATTCTCCTCACTGCTCCAAGGCTGGTTAAACCACTCGCTCACAAGCTCCTCCGTCAGCTTCTGGGCCACAGTCTTCCCCACGCGCATGATCCCGTCGCGGAGCACTTTGCAGATGGGCTTGTGCTGCCCCAGCCGACACATCTGGAAGCACACAGGACGGTCACTGACAACAGCCACCTTTCATGCAAGCAAACCAGCAATAGCAGCTGGCCTTCCCCGGCAGACATCTTGTCCCCTGACACTGCTCTGTCCTTCCAGTCCCGGTGGGATCCTCTAACTAGGCAGAGCTGCTGCAGCACATGCATGCTGGCGCTGTCTAAGAGTCAGAGTGGAGATGCCTCTCTCCAGGACACTCATGGGAGGAGAGATTTCACAGAATCAGCTGTGAGTTTTCTACTTGGCTGCACTGTATCCCTTATCAGAGCTGCTGAGGTGGAGAAAGCTCACCGTGCTGGTTAGTTTGGACACAAACCTAGACATGTCTGGGAAGGGGGAATCTCAATAGAAGAACTACCTCCATCAGATTGCCCTGTGGGGCATTTTCTTGATTAATGACGGATTTGTGAGGGCCAAACTTACTGTGGAGGTTGCATAAAAATGCAGTTGAGCAAGCCAGAGAAAGTGAACCAGCAAACACCATTCCTCATTGCTATCTGCTTCGCTTCCTGCCTCTTGGTTTCTGCCCTGACTTCCCTCAAGGATGGACTGTAACCTGTAAGCTGAAATAAACCCTTTCCTCCCTGTGTTGCTTTTGGTCAGTGTTTTATCACAGCAACAGAAGGCAGACTAGGGGAGCTGAGCAGTCCAACCTGCCCAGAGCACCCCTCCACGAGCAGGAACAGACTCCTGTCTGCAGGCTCCTCAAGAGCAGCAGTGGCACACCTAAACAGATGAACAGACCCAGCGAACTGCAAACTTTGGAATCGGCTGGAGGGTCATCTGAGCTATTTGTGATAGCTTAATTCTGACTTAATAGTGCTTTATACCCACAGACCGAGGCAAGGGTCAAAGGTGATATATCCAAGGACTTCTTCCGTGTGTTAACCGATACCAATGCACTGTAAGCTAGCATCTCCTGTTCACCACTAGTCCATGTTCACCAAGACACTTAAAGACAGTGAATCAAGCTCTAGAATACATGTGAAGTCAGCTGGGGATCTTATTTATGAACACTTCCCCAGTGCTCACAGGTGCTTGCCAGCATTCTAAGCACTTTAGAAAATACTGGTTTCATTTCATGCTGCCAACACATAGACACTGGGACTACAGACACAGGGCATTTGCACTTTAGCAGAAAACATACATGTACCTGCCATTCCAAGATCCAGAAGTCAAATTTCAGAACTAAAGTAATTTATATACTAAAGATGCAAAACTATGTTCCTGGGTTTCATATTAATAGGGTTACTATATTTTTAATTGATATAAAAAATTAGTATTAGGATAAATATAGTAATAAACTCAACAGAAGTTCAGACATTTTCAAGGTAAATGTTTTGGTTCTACTCTCAGGAATTCTCAGAGCTAAAATATAAGCACAAAGCGTGTGTATGCCTCCTGTGTTTAAAGCCCTTCCTCCCCAGTCAACATGTGCCCGCTGACTCCGAGCTGGCAACTGGAACTTGGATGGGATTTTAGGTGTGTGGTGAGGCTGGCCTTCTCAAGCTAGTAAAAACAAAGCCTGGGGGAAGCGATGCTCTTCCAGAAAGCAAAACAAAGACAGAAAACAACAGTTCAACTCTACATTTCATTCCTACTTACAAACGCTCTTTGAAATCTACCTCCAAGTTCATTCCTTCAGTTACAGCCAGATGCGGGCCTCACATCAAGGAGGTCGCCACCATAACTTGCTCACCTCATATACAGCACTCAAGTCCCTGAAGAAAGTTTTGGCTCCTTCGAGCAAGGCCTCATTTTCTGGACACACCACAATATAAGCAACATCACGATGGCCCCCATAAGGCTCCAAGAGCAGCCTCTCCCAGAAGGGCAAGGAGAAGGGTGAGATGGTCAGGAATTCCTTGTCGTAGCCCACCAGCAGAGTGGGGATGGGCAGGGGCTCAGGAGACTCTTCTGAACCTGGAATGACATTGCTATTTAGGATACTAGGCAGTGTGGCAGTCCCTGATGTTCTGATGGTATGCTGGAGTGATGGGGCCTTTTCCATGAGCTGAGGTGCTCCTGCAATCAGCCCACTAAATGGGCTCCAATGAAGAGCTTCACAAGAGTCAGAACATCTTAGAAAGCTCCAAGGAGAGCAGAGCAGAAGGCAGTAAGCCAGGTTTACTCTGCAGGCAGCACTGCTTCAGTGAGCTTCAGCACAGCGTGGGGTTCTTGCCAGAGAGCAGGAGGCAGAGCAAGCACACAAGGCCAGATGGGCAGGCACTGTGGCTGAGGTAGAAATTCCTTTAGAGAACCTAAGTGTGACTGAGGAGAGGTCCACATGACCAGGGAGGCCAGGTCTTGCAACAACCAGCGCATAGAAGCATAAAGGAAATTAGGAGAAGTCAAGACTCACCGTAGGTTCCACGTCCTGCCATCTTATGGAACTGCTGCCAGGTGAGCGGTCCCTGAACATGCTGGATGTTCTCCCAGGTCCTGCCTGTGCGCTTCTTCTGGATAGCATCCTGTAGAAAGGGCTGCAGGGACAGCAGCATGCGTACCACATCCTGGGATGAGAGCATGCTTGTATCCAGCACTGTGGGAGGAGAGAAGAACAAAGAACAAGGATGGAAGGGTGGCACTCTCCCTCCTACGCCCTGACAACCTTGTAAAATTTCCTTATAAATCACCGAATGCGTAAAGAGAAAGGACCTTTGCCACCGCACCCACAGGACATCTGCGTACAGACAGGCAGGATGGCAACGCTCACTGCCTGAGAGAAGCACCCTTTCACTGACAGTCACCGTGAGTGCTTTCAGTCTAGAATGTGAAGGTCCTGAGCCCAGAGCAATGCACAGCTATGTGCACAACGTGGGTGTGGCTGATGCTTCTGCGCCAGAGAAGGATCCACAACCTTCCTCAGTCTTGGAAAGGGCAGCCTGTGACTCCAAAGGGCAGGGCCCACATGCTGCCCTCTGGCTGATTAAAAAAGAGGCTGGGCAGTAATCTAAGATGTAGTTACCAACTAAATTAGAGACCAGAGGCTCTCATTTAGTTTTAGGGCTTTTATCTGTGTGTTTGCGGCTTCACACTGGTCATCCAGAGTTTTGTTTGGTTTCTTAATTTTGGAATAAATAAATCTAGAAAATTTCATAAATAAACATGAATACCCAGTGTTTCCTAAAAGCTGAAAGATCTGGCAAAGCAGAGGCGAGAGCCTTGTGAGCTGGCACAGCCATAGCTTGCTAGAGCCAAGTCCAGTCAAGTAGCAGCAGTGCCTCAGGACTTCTGCTTGCTGGTGATCTGTTCGAGACCAAAGCAGCATTAATCGCCTTCAACTTTACACTTGTTTCTCTTTCACTCACGGTAAAGGGAAGCACTTCCTGCATGGGAGCCTCCACCAAAAGTGGGCAATGAGTAGCCAGGAGCAGCCCAGATTCAAGGCCACAGGAGCACACGTGTCTCCTGTTTTGAGAAGACCCAGTCCAAGGCATCATTTTCTCCAAGTCTGTCTCTGCCTCACTCATCTGCAGCAAACTGGCTACTCTGAATCATTCTAGCATCCCAGACTTGCTCCGCGGTAAGAAAGGCAATTTCTCCCACAGAAGGCCACTGCTGATCCAAGGCCCTGTGGCCACGGTATGGACAGGCACCCTTATCCTCACCCTATTCCACCTCACCCCTGTTTATCACCCAGCACCTCGGATCTCTACTTCTTAAATTCATTCAGTAGATATTAATTGAGGGCCTAACAGGCCAGGGCCAATGAGTCTGAAGGCAGGTAGTTATAAAAATGAGAGCTCTTGGGGCTCCATTTCCAGGAAGCAAGCCTTGCCTCTCCCCTTCCCAGACGCACGTGTCCCCATTTCACTGCTCTCTGCCCTCTTGTGAGTTTGTATGTAGGAGACAGCTATGTCCCTCACTCCTACAACACTGACAGTTACCCCCTCCCTCTGCTCCACTGTGCTCAGAGGCCGCAGTTCATCACTGTGGTATCACCAGTCACATTTTGGACTGCTGGTTGGCTCCCACCCCCACGTCTCTCCAGACACACTCTGCCCACTGACCTGGGCTCCTGTGCACCCGGTTCCAGTCATCACCACGGGCCAACCCCGGCCTTCTGGACTTCAGCACCAAGTCCTGACACTTCCACCCAGACTGCTCACAAGGACTTCTTAAAGCTGCATTCATGGCTGCTTTCCCCAGGCTGGCCCTCTTTCAGCGTCCAACTCCTGGAACCCTCATGAACACCTGCCCACGCTGTTTGTCCTATACTACACCCCACACAGCTCTGAAATGTGCCTACTTTTTTCCTAAAGCAAGTTATTATTTACTTTTTCTTTTTTTCTGTAACTATTTCTTTTATTAAACTATTTTAAAGTTGGGCTGAAGAGATGGCTCAGAACTTAAGGGCATTTGTTCTTGCAGAGGACTGGGACTCAAGTCCCAGTAATGACATGTGGCTCTCAGTTGTCTGTAACTACAGCTCCAGGGGATCCAGCATCCTCTTCTGACCTCTGTGAGCACCAGGCATGGACATGGTGCACAGATAAACATGCAGGCAAAACGTGCATACATATAAATCTAATTGAAAAAAAGATTTATTACGTGCATACATGTGTATCTATATGTGGGTACCAGTTAAAGAGGGTAGGTGCCCAGAGGGGGTGGATGAGGGCATCAGATTCCCTGGAGCTAAAGCTAAAGTTATAGGCATTTGTGGGTACCTTTATGTGGGTGCTAAGAACTGAATTCAGGCCCTTTACTAGGGGAGCACAGGCTCTCCCTCTCACCACTTTTCTGAGGCAGTGTCTCACTATATAGCCCTGGCTAGCCTGGAACTTGCTTTGTAGACTAGACTGACCTAAAATTCACAGAGATCTTCCTGCTTTTCCCTCCCCCAAGTCTGAATATAAGCTGCTAACCACCGAGATATCTCTGTAGCCCCAATCTACTGGTTTTCCCAGGTCTGTCCTTGATTTTTTTTATCCTTATCTGACATTACTGTCAGAATGCAGACTTTTGTTATCTTTTAAAAAATATCTTCATGACCAATTATCTTTCTTGCTCTCTGGATAAAGCCTCACCTCATTGCGGCCCTGACTTCTCACCTCCTTTCAGTTCCCTCTGGAACACAAGCTTCACAGACCTCAGTGCCACTGTGAAACCTCAATGTAATGGCTGCTGCCTCTTCAAGTGGAGTCCTGATGTCCCTACGGGGTTGGGGAGAGGCTCTGCTCATGTTTCCTGTGTGGTTATTTAATATGCAATGTCCACTTTTCCAACAGATTACAAAGTCCATGAAGGCAGATGGCCTCCTCTCTAGGTCACCATTTCATGCCCCACGTGTCTGTCACAGAGTAGAGGTGGTGCATTTGTAAAGCTCAATTCCAAAAACTTGTCAACTGGGGATAGTTCTCCTTCTGCCCACAGTGCTGGGGACTGAACCGCGGGCTTCTATCATGAAGCTGAACAGTAGACTAATTGCACTTTTAAATAGCACAAGCCCCTGCCAGGGATGTGACCCAGTAACTATAGTAAAACAGATGTGGTTGCTGTCCCAAAAGATGTACCCCCACCAAGAAATCCGAAGGAGAAAGTAAGGAAAAGCCACCACGGCAGACGACCCAGCAGTCACTCACTGGCATCAGGAGGCAGGACTGCTGACCATCAGTTTACATACTTGGGCACTTTGACATTTAGCAGTCACAAGTTGCCGACACGCGCTGCCTGTTTGTGATTTAATGATTTAACAGAAAAGTTTCAGGAGGCAATTACTTCTCTCCAAAAGCTTCAGGAGAAGACACCCTCACCCCTTCGGCATAAAGGAAATCAACATACCCCTCACTTCCAGCCCCTTAGGTCTTAACCTTACATTTTTGTGATATACTAAAGAGAACTTTTAAATATTATTTGTACTAAGTTAACTTCCTACACAAATTTGCACTCTGGCATACCTACCATTGCTGTGAGGCCAACAGTGTACGGTGGCACTTCTCACCAGAGCCTCGTCCACCTTCCCACCGGTGGGATTATCCACATACTGCCTCCCCTGCTCCAGCGCATTGAAGCACTCTGTCCAGTAATCGTTGTTATCTGCCTGCACCCGGTCGTAAGTCCAGCTCACACAGGGCAGTGTGTGCCGACTGTTTGAGGAGATGTAATCCAGGAAGCTGAGAGAAGCGAAGGGTTGCGTGTGCTGATTCTGGAGGAGGAGGAGGAGGCTTACAGGGGGCTCTGGGGCTTTTCGGGCTCCCTCCATCTGAGGAAGAAAGGCGGACTGACACATCATTAAGCGCCTCTCTGCAGCTTGGCCAATATCAGAATTCTTCCCAAAAATATCCAACTCATCTTCAAGGAAGAGCCCTGAATTGTAACCAAGTTTACGGTTCACGATCGCACTAAAGCCACAGGTGCATCGGTACTGGTCCTCCTTGGAGGAGTCGGGGATGTACAGCCCGACATCCGCCCCTTTAATGTTCATGTTGCAGGCACAGATGCAACAGCTGTCAAAGTTCCTGTCCTTGAAGACGTTCATCACGGAGTCTGACAGGATCAGGGTGACATACAGACTGTGGGCCTCAGGAATTGGCTGCATGGTAGCAGGCTCCACAGAGTTAAGGGGTCTTGTGGTAGAGGGGGTGGAGGCTGGTGACCCCTGATCAGTGCTGTCGTATTTCACAGACCCTTGGCCACTAGCAGTGCCCCCACCTCTGGGAGTTCTTGGAGTCCTGGGCGTTCGTGGTGTGGGGACAGAGAATCGTGGGGTAGCTGGAGATGGGAGGACTCCAGCCCCACTGTTGCTGGCAGGGGCGGTGCTGTTCAACGTCACAGGAGTGTTCATCTGTGGTGTGTTCAGATAGTCTGGATCTGCAAGGCTCCCGACACTAGGCACATTACTGCAACAGACACAAAGTAGTGTGAGAAAGGGCAGTGGTCACAGAAGCCAGGCCCTGCACACCCTACCTTATGGCTCTGCACAGCCTCTCACTCCACCGCTGTAGTGTGAATTCTAACTGTTCTTAATAAAAACCCGAAGTCAGATAGTAGAGGGTAAAGGCTGAGAGATCAGAGAAGCAATGCAGTCAGCCGGAGCTTTTACCCTTACCGAATCCTCAGACCAAAAATGTGATCCTACCCTCAGCCTGCATCTTCTGACTGCTTCACACTGCACCCTTAGACTGTAACTGTCTCCACCAAACCTCAGACTGCATCTGAGCTCCTGTCTCCTCCCACCTTATATTCCTTTCTCCATCCAGCCGTATCCCTTCCTGTCTCCAGCTTCCTAGTACTGGGATTAAAGGCGTGGGGAGTCACCACCGCCGGGCCTCTAGTGGTTTAGCTCTGTACTTCCATCTTTAGGCAAGCTTTATTTGTTAAAACACAAACAAAGTATCACTACACACAGCCCTGCACTGAGCATCTGGAAGTGCATTTTCCTCTTCAAAAACAGAAGAAAAAGGAGGAAAAGAGGGAAGGAAGAGGAGAGGAGTGACAAAAGCAAGAGCATGAACACACATGAACGAACACACACACACACACACACACACACACACACACACACACACACACACACGGTACTTCCTTTCCACATAATTCATGCTGCTAGGGAAACTTACAGTCTTATAAGAAAACGTGAGAGTGGGCATGGAGAAAGTCGTGTGAAGTGCTGTGAGGACGAACACTGCATGGGAGTGCAGGCTAGACTGGCTGGAATGGTGCAGGTTGGTGTTTGCATAGACTTCTAACTTCATCTTTGTCATTTTTGAAACCGAGACCCTGCCTGCGCACTTCTCTCTGAGGCTATCATTCTGTAAGGATACTGCAGTAGCTGTGACTAAATATATATTCAAATGAGCTGTTCTCCTACTTGGGAGAAGGCAGCCCTAGCCAGGTCTGTCTGTTCCCAGCACTGTGTGGCTGCTGTGCCTGTCTGCAGAGTTTAGTGCCACTCAGCACTCACTGGAAAGTGTACAGACTCTGGTCCCAGGCACAGAGAGATTTCCTGGGTTCCCTTTCAATCTCTTCATCTTTCAATGTTACGTATTACATACAATCACTCTCTTTCCAGAGATGGACAGGACTGTTTTATCTCATAAGCAGTGGCTTGGGGAGAGCAGGTAGGCAGAAAACAAGGCCACGTCTGAAGCGTTTAGATGGTCTACCACTAGAGAACACATCCTCAACATCCACGGATCCGGAGACAACAGACAAGCCCACTCTGCACTTGCAAAGCATCAGGGACAGCAAGTTTTCAATTGTAATGACTGTTTTGGACACAAGGACCCAATGCTTACAATCTGCTCCCGAGTGAGCTACACATCCATTCACTTACACAAGTCATCCCCTGTAATCTTTCAGAACCTTCACCACTGGCCTGGGTATCTCAATCAGGCAGTATGGAAGCCTGGCACACAGGCTTAAGTGGGCACAGACAAAAACGGGTGTAGAAATTGAATAGTGCAGGAAACTAACATCTACACACTCATCAGGCTCCTTTTAAGTTTTCCTGTTCAACAAAATGATTCTACATGCTTGGATCAAAAAGAAACCATGACTGCTAACTGAAAACCTAAATAATCCAATTGTTCCCTAGACAGCAAGTACTCCTTACTCAGCAGCCTCATTCTTCCCTGTCGGAATGGACTGATACCCACCCACGTGACAAGTGGGGCAGTCAGCAGAGAGCGGACCTGAAGCAAGTGTCAGCACGTGTACTGAGTGCAACAAGCGAGCCCAGGGTGGTAGACACTGGAGAGCAAAGTAGGAACGAGACAGTTAGAGCTGCTCAGTAAAGCAACTCCTAGACCCCAGGTCTAGATTCGAATGAAGCGTAACAAATAATTCACCAACCACAGCTACACCATTAGACTGTGTGGCTACAAAGCACCCCCCTTCAATGACAGTGCTCTGCCACGCTGCTGGTCTCACCTCTGGCTGCAGAAGACACACACAATGGGTGGCAATGATAACCCAGACTGAAAACTATCAGCTCTCATCCTGGGAACCTGTGAGCACAGGCTAGTTTAAAGTGCTGAGTGGCTCCTGATGTCATAAACGACCACTGGGGCCCAAACGTGCCTGAGTGCCTCTGGTGCTCCAGACTTCATTAAGAAGCTAGAGCCCAACTGGAGCATGGCAGCAGCCCCGACGAGGCACTCACAGGGCAGCTTCACAGTTCCCCTCTGCAGTACACAGCTATCAGCTACTGGAGCTTTTCCGAAGTTCTGAGTAGAGTCAGGGCAGAACAATCCCATTTTAAAGAGTAGAAGATTCGGATACAGGGGTTCCTTACGGCCACACATAGACTTTTCAAAAGCCAGGACTGTCATATGGCAAGGTGGCTCTGGTTTCCAAGTCCAGAGTCCTTCTATTACATTTCTATCCCAGTTCCTCATTTGGTCTGTCACTGAATTACACCTGTAACCTACAGATGAGTCCTAAACCACAAATCTGGCTACTAAGGCTTATCACTGAAGAGCTGCTAACACTGTAAAAGACGACAATGTATACTAAGTCAGACTTAATTCAGTCTCACTGACTGACAACTGCCCCGAGAAAGGCATGTGCTGGAGTTCAATCATCTCTACACCCCCTGCAGTGAGATCAAGCAGGCAAGCAGCACTCACCTACCTGTTCATGTGTCCACAGGGCCACTTGGCCCAGACTCACACTAGCATTTGTATACTTTTTGCTTTCTCTGATTAAGAAGTTATCTATTTTCAGAGAAAGCAGAGCCTGCATTGCTGACACAAACACTACTTTCTCTACGTCACCATAAATGTCTCCCTTTATTATTTTCCCCAAATCACACTTCAATCTGTTGCTGCTTTACCTAATTTTAAAGTATCACATTGAAATCATTACCTTACAAATCAAAGCCCCTTCTACCACCACCAAATATAAGTAACTTTAAGTGCCAATTCTATGGCAAACACCATCTTAGCATTAAATGTAGCTCTCTGAAATAATCTAAGTTTGTCTATCTATAGGAAATTTCATTTAAAAATAAACACACATTTTCCCACATAAGACAACATGCTCAAATGACAGGAATGACCAGAAGCCAGTCTCAAAGGGTAAGCTATGGCCCTGTAACAAGTACTTAGAAATGGTGAGGTGGTAGCATTCAGATACAGTGACCGGCAGAGTCCCACACATACTTGTAACCGTCTCTAATGGAAGCGGCTGCAGGGGGCATGGGCAGCTGTTCCATTTTAGGAGGAACTGCCCACGAAGGTCGGAACAGACAGGCATCGGGTGTCTTCAGAGGCAGCAGGCAATGGCTTGGCAGCGTCTTCAGTGGAGCAAACATGGAGGACCCCACAAAAGGCTGGAACTGTGGCACTTTGTGCACATACGAAAAGTCCTGGGACAACAAAGCGGGGTTGGTGTTAATGATGACAACCTGAAACCAGCCACAGTTGCTCAGTTCTTCATAAAAAAATGGGCACAGAACCTACTGTCATTCAATAGTTCTCTACAGAGATAAATCAAAAATAACAATCTAATGCCAACACCGTTCCTGAGGCTGGTCGCCTGCTGCAGGTTCAGAGTGCTAAGGGACCTGTGTGTGCACGGAGAGCACTGCTCTCAAAGTCGTGTTGGAGGCAGCTGGAAATCACCCAGTATGTGGGAAGTTAATACACTGGTTATTACCTTTATCTCCTCTGGCTTGGGACTTCCTAAGCCATCTTCCACTTCCATCCTGAACTCTGTGAGGTGTGTGGGCACCATACTGACCACAGGACTCTCCATCATGCCCAATGAAGTCACTGTCTCTGAACTTACTCCATCTTTATAATTCATCACAGGAGAAAACGCAGGATGCTGCTCCAACGATGGAGGGGTAGGGAACATCCTTTGCAAGTCTGCAACTGCTAAAAACAAAATTACAAGTGCATCTTAACAGCAAGACTGCTTAAAACTCAGACATGCAGCAGGCACAGCTGGTGCCCACACAAGGCTAATGGAATGTCAAGACACAGCCCCCCTTCGGCATCCACACTTGCCAGTGCTGTATGACATGGTGTAATGCCGAAGAAGAGAACAAGGCCTGCAAAGTACACAGCTTTTCTCAGTAACTGATTCTCTGAAAAACCCGGAGGAGACAAGTTAAGCATAAAGTGGAAGCAATTTGGCTATATTAGAAAAACTCTTTGTTTTTAATTGTTCATGAAATATTACAGAAAATAAAAAAAATATTTAGAGCCAGGATGGGGGTTTGGTGTTACTGGACCCACAGTCCTGCTCTTCCGGGAAAACGACTCCGCACTGTCATTCTGGACTGAGAGTACAGCTTTACGGTTAGAATTATAGAATACTACCCAGTCTCGAAAGATACTGGGCAGGGCACACAGTTTAAGGGTACTGAGGAGTCAGAAAGCAGTTTACTGTCAGTGCTTCCCGAACTTCTGCACATCCTTGGACTCGGTCCCCAGCAGGGAAGGAGTGACTCATAGCACACACTCCCCACTGTCTTCAGTGTATCCACAACAGTTCACTAATGGGCTTGGTTAAGTAAGGTTCTGCTTCCCCAAAGTAAGCTGTGCCTAATACATTAAAAATGTGCTTACAAATCATGGCCACTAGGTGGTGTCTTGTATTTAGAACTGGGAGTTGGTGATTTTGTTATCACTTTTGATGTCCCCATTTCCTCTGCCATTGTCATTCTTAAAGTCCCAACATTTAACTAAGTTAGTATTTGGCACTTAGCCCTTAAGCAGGAATTAACATGGAACAGTGAACTTGACTATGACCTGGGTGCAGCATCTGGCAGAGCTGGATCCACACTCCCCAGACAGTTCAACTATGGATGAGACACATCCTCCCTCAGGGCCTCGCCCACCAACTAGCCTCAAGTCTCCCTTAGATGTGTGAGTTGCCCACCCTCCACCACACACACAGACACACACAGAGACACACACACACACACACTTTTTTATAGATGTGTAAGTGTTAACAGGCTTGCTTGCTTTCCATTGGGACAAGAGAGCTTCCAATAGTTTTACTACATGGAGGCAAAAAAGCAGATACCCTAGAGCAGGGGTCACAGGTGAGCTACCCATCAGAGCTTTTAACTCTACTTGCTGTCTATCATAGAATTTACATAGGATTTGGTATGGTACCTGCTACAGGGAGGAAAAAAGAAACTTCCCAAAGTTTATGGCCAAGGTACCTTCTTATCTTAACAATCCCCACTTGAAAGGAACTTAAAAATGTTTACAACTAGGGAGGGCTGCAAGACCAACTACTGGAAACGTTATATACAAGTTACTAACCTAAAGCAGGAGAAAGGCCTCTAATCAAATCAATACATTTTATTTCAACAAAGGGGAAGATTAATGTAGGGTTAAGGCTAACTCAATAAATGTACCCAATACCTTTAATTTTTCCCCAAGCCAAAGAGCAAGAGCTCCAAGATTAAAGCATACTTCTCTTAAGAGTCAAAACATAAAGTTTCTGACTATGGTAAATGATTTTACCCGACCCCCAAAAATGGGTTTGGAGGAGTCTCCATTTGAGGAGACAGGGGGTCCAGTGAGGAGGGCAGGATGAATGGGAAGGGCTATAAGGGAAAGTTGAACAAGAAAAAGTAGAACAACATGTGTATGTTTCCATAACGGAGTTTATTACCCTGTGTACTAACTTTAAAACTTAATGATGGCAAAGCCTTTAATCCTAGCACTGCTGAGGCCTCAGGAGGCAGGGGCTGGCAAATCTCTGAGTTTAAGGTCATTCTGATCTACATAGCAAATTCCCAAGCAGCCAGGGCTACATAATGAGACCCTCTAAACAAACAAACAATCAAAATTACAGAAGTTGGAGTGATGGTTCAGTGGCTGCTCTTGGAGAGGACCCAGGTGGTGGGTGTGGGAGGTCCTTCTGTCTATGTGTTTCTTTTATTGGTTAATGAGTAAAGAAACTGCTTTCGGCCTATAGCAGAGCTATAGAGGAACAGAGCTAGGCAGGGAAAACTAAACCGAATGCTGGGAGAAAGGAGGCAGAGTCAGGGAGAAGCCATGGAGTCGCTGCTGTAGACAGACATGCTGAAACTTTGCTGGTAGGCCACGACCTTGTGGTGATGCACAGATTAATGGAGATAGGTAATTAAGATGTAAGAGTTAGCAAATAAGAAGCTAGAGCTAATGGGCCAAGCAGTGATTTAAATAGTATAGTTTCCGTGTGATTATTTTGGGGCTAAGCAGCCAGGAATAAACGAGCGGTCCCCTACAACACCCAGGTTCGGTTCCCAGCACCCACATGGGAATTTAACTGTCTGCAATTTCAGCTCCAGGGGATCTAGTATCTCTGGCCTCCAAGTGCACCTGTACTCAAGTGGGTACACACATAAACAACTAAAAATAATAAAAACAAAATCTTATTAAAAGTTAAGATACATAAATAAATAGTTCTGTTTTAAATTTCCTGTAAGAAATCTGGTAAGTTTATTTCTGCTGAAGCCATCTGTCTTACTAACGCTACCTAATAAAGCCACAGCCCTATGCTTTCAAAGCCTCCAGCACCCTGCGCATTTTCACAAAGGGAAGATACAATTTCATCTGCCATTGGGCGCACTTCACGAAGCACTCTCCACCATTCTTACCATCAGAACTCCTAAGGGAGACTACCCTCGTCCCCACCCACACTGCACACTAATGAGAGAAAACACAGTGCCAAGCAGGCACTTCACCACATGCACCTCAACACATGTGAGTGAGGTCAGTATGCTAGTGTACACCTCCCAACTAGGGCTTCACAACAATGAAAACACAGCCAAGACACATGTTCTAAGAGCAGGCCCAGGGGAGAAAGTAGAAAGTCAGAGAAACAAAGGCCAGGCCTCCATACAGACAATTGGCTGGCACAATGCTGTTCCTAGAAAAAAGAATGGACAACTATATGAAGGACTGGAGGGGGCCATGCCCTGCCCTTCCTCCCAGCTGTCCTGCACGCCCTACTTCACCCCAAACCACTGGTTTCTTTCTTAGGATCCCTCTGCCTCAGAGCAAGGAGCAGAAGCCAATCTACAATAAGTACTCCTCAAGAATTGAACTAAATGGTCTAACTCATTTTTTGCCTTCTTTAAGACTCATTCTTCAAAAAGATGGTTTCAAAGAAATTCATAGATAACTGGTCTGTCCAGTGTATCAATCCTTCATTGTTACATACACAAATTAGTAATAATGGATCTTCTTCCACCTGTATGTACTAGTCAAAAGTGGTTACTGGGCATTCAGAAAGAACAGAACAAAACCGAGACAAGCTGTATGTGTAAAATTCCAGAGAGTCCCCAAGCAAGTGTTCAAAGACTTTTCATACTTGGTTACATTTAAAATGACAACTGACACATTAACCTCAGTAGAAATTCATTAACAAAATTACTTCCATGGGATGTCCTAAGTAGATACACAAATGTGGCCCTGGCTTCACCTTCTTTGTACTCTGCTGGGAGGTGTCCCTGGGGACACTGTATTTCCCAGCTTCCCAGCAGTCAGGAAAGCTGGACAGAGACGGACACACCACACTGTCTGCACGGCCACTGCTGAGGGGGAACCCTGTGTGTCCGTGCTGTGTCCGTGCTGTGTCTGCTGCTCCACCAGGACAGACTCACGCATGTCTTGTCCTGGATCTTTCTGGCTCTTTACTTCTATGCTACGTTTTAACTCATTTTTACAACCTGTACTTTAGCATCAGATTCTGAATCCACTGTTTCTAGAATAATCACCTTTTAAATAAAAGTAAAGCACTAGCACATAGTCTAGCCATGACACTACAGGAGGGTGGCAGTGAGTGGAGAGCCTGGGCTACATCTTCAGACACTGCACTGTCTCCTGCTGTGTGCCTCACGCAAAGACATGGCGAAGAATAACTGGTTTAGCAATGCAAACTCCTCACCTGACCTACCTATTTTATAATTCATATAAATTACATATGTAATTTATATGAAATTCCATATTGGTAAAACTCTACAGTTCAGAGTAAAAAATAGAAAGAAAGAAAGAAAGAAAGAAAGAAAGAAAGAAAGAAAGAAAGAAAGAAAGAAAGAAGTTTAATTAAAAAAAATCTACAGCAAGGGCTAGCTATTACTATTCATCTCTGTCCATGTCATGCTGGAGAAAGCTCTGCTGTTTTAAAAAGCTATGGATCTACTTAAACTGTCAAAATCCAATCTCTGCACATGTCCCACTTCTACATTTGAGTAAATCAACACTACATTTATAGGTTCATAAAATTTTTTGACTCGCCCTGTGACATGGTGGTTTTCCCCTCAATTTGTTCTCATTAGCAGCTGAAGCAGATGAGCAGAAGGTGATCTGCAACGATGTGTCTGCACGAGACTTTCTCCTTTCTGCAGGCCCATGCTTCCCTCAGGCAGGGATTGCACACACACTGCCCTTTGTGTGCATGGCCCTACCATCAACTGCCGCAGACGGAAACAGAAGACAGTACAACAAATCCTGACAAACTCATTATCCACAAGTCAATTACATTTTTGAAAGCTGAAATGTTTTCTGTAAATTCTCACAGTGCCAAGCTCTGAAATTAAGCGTGCAGTTTGTGACCTACTAGACAAGCAACTCCAACAGGTTTCCCTGCCCTATAAACTGTGACTCCCTTCTTAGTCTGAAAACAAAACAGCGTGACTTCAAATGAGGACGGTTTCCGTCTCTCATCAGCTTCTTGCCTTCTCAGAGGCTCTAACTTCTTCTGATGTTTTATTTCTTAGTGACAATCATGTCATCTCAGGCACCTGCACCTACTTGGTGGGTAAGGGCCAGCAGCTCTTCCGTCCTTCCCAGGGGGCCGCTCCTCAGTCCCAACAGTAGGCATCTTGGATGAGCGCAGCGCAGGGGACACAGCCTGAGAACAGAGTTGAACTGTTAGGGGGCTTGAGTGCTCAACTACTGACCCTTCAGAACAAAGCAGTACATCCTCACACAGCTCCTAGAATACCTGCAGGCAGCAAAGCCAGGGACACACTTAGGCTTCTCAGAAAGAGAGAGCAATTGAGTCTGTTTGCTGGGACCTGGTGAGCAGACTGTACAGGCTCTCGGCGATGGTGGGGACCAGTGCACCTTTGCCAATACAGTAGCTGCCCAGCAGTGTCCAACAGTGACCAGCTGTGGGAGGAGGCAGCTCAAACACTGGTCCCTGCTCCCCAAGGCTATCGCTTTCTGATCTGCCATTCCCACTTAACAGATGACCTCCATTATCACAAAGGCTGCTCCATCCAAGAATCTCTAATTGCACAGACAACTGCTCAGTTATTGAGAACAAGGTGACTTCCTTACTAGGAAATATCACCTTTAAGAACTCAAATGGGCTGGTCACAAAATAAAGTACACCCAATAAAATAAATAAAAAAAAAGATCTTACATATAGAACGCCTTTTACTTACACTTACTTAATAAACAATTGAATGTAGAATAATATCCAAACACATTCCAGCCAGCAGCTGTCCACCTCTACTCACTAGATAAACTAGTTATATCAAACAAACGCTAGAGTTAAAATCTAAAAGGAAAGTCTTCTTTCAAAGAAATAAAAATATGATTGAAAATGTTCACTCTCCTTTGTGTTTAAAATTGCTTAAAGTATCTTCCCCAAAGACCCGTCTCTTCATTAAGCCAACAGGGACTAGAGCTTGTACGGGAGCGGAGTATGACATGTCCAGAGCAGAGAGCTCCGGCACTACCAGCCGCGTTCTCTGACCTGTCCTTCCTGCTCCTTCCCCTTGGCTGACTTGATTCATTTTCCCTCAATGCTTTACTCTCACCATCACCAGAGGTGGGCATCACTACCATGGTCCTCATGCCCCTCTACCACAGCCTGGCTTGTGTTCATCTTCCTGACAGTCAAATCCAAAGGTGACTCTCCAATGCCCAGATCAATGGCAAGGAAATGTATCATTTTTCCTATGGTTTGGTACACTGTCCTGCCCTTTTTTTTTTTTCCCAGATATTTGAATCAAGACTCCAGTTCCAATGTAACAAAATAACAAACAGGACTTTTGCTTTCCTGTCTTCAGACTGATTTTAAAGATGGAATGCTCCAGCAGAGATGGAATGCTCCAGCAGTTCCACACTAACAGAGTCCAGGACGGAAGGCTGAGAGATTCTCTGGAGTCCATCCCTATCTGAGGGCTGCTAAGGAGCTGACTAGCAGGCCTCAGTGCTGAGCTGCTTCTCTCTACTGTACAATCAGGCTCATTCCACAGTAGCTCAGTGACCCGAGTCTTCCCACCTCTCAAGTCAAATCTATTTTTCAAGGCCATTATGTTCTCATCCTCATGTAGGCATATGTAGCTCAACAGTGTACAAGATCTGCTAATGAGCTATGTTTGAGTTTAAAGTTAGAAATCTGATCCCTACTTAACCTGGAGCCGTAATTTAAACTGCCCTGCCTCCTCTGCACTTCAATGTTCAGCATCCTTAGATCCTGGTCTGTAGCTTAACTCACAGCAGTACATATATTTGCAGGCTGTTTTACCTGAAGTTTGTGTTTCACTATAAAGCTAGCAATTTAATCAAGCATGTAAATTTGATAATTGCTTCAGTTATCTGTCACAAAAGAACTGGTTATCAAATTATTTTCAAAGTTTATATAAAATGGATGGAGAGGGAGACTACATAAATAAATAACAAAAAAAATTCTGTGAAAAGAGAGTGTGTTTTATTCAGCTCTAGCTTCCCCAGAAATAACAGGTGCTGGTGTGTGCCCAAGCACACAAAGATGAAGAGGGAGAGCACATGCGCTTCCTGACCCTTAGCTCAGGCAATTCCCGAAGAATACCAACTCTTGCCCATCACTATAATCATGTGTCTACACTACTTGCCACCACCACCCCAACTCTGAAGAGAACACAGAACACGTGTGTGCAGCTCCCACAACCACACCAGCTGCTCAGTTACCAGATGGAGAAAAGTTATGTGCATTATGTAAAAACCTCATCTAAAAAAATATACACATTTCTATGGTTCCTTAACATTCAGAATGATTTATTAAAATGTGAAAGATTTTAATATTTACAATTATAAGAATAATGATGTAAAACAAACAAAAGCACCAGTAAACAGTATTCAAAAGGGTCAAAGTACGGAGCCTTTCTGAAGCTTAGTTAGCACCTAAAACAGTGGTTCTCAGGCTGTGGGTAGCAACCTTACAAGGGGCGCACATCAGACAGTTACATCATGCTTCATAACTGCCGCTCAACGGACAGCTATGAAGCAGTAATGACAATAATTTTAGGGTTGGCGTCATCATAACATGAAGAACTGCATTAAAGGGTCTCAGTGTTAGGAAAGTTGAGAACCACTGCCTAAAATGAGAGTCCTGAGTCCTGCAATGCCGGCCCAGCTGCCACACAGCAGGTCCCACACAGCAGGTCCCACACAGCAGGTCCCACACAGCAGGTCCCACACAGCAGGTCCCACACAGCAGGTCCCACACAGCAGGTCCCACACAGCAGGTCCCACACAGCAGGTCCCACACAGCAGGTCCCACACAGCAGACTCACCCCGAGCTCATCGTCATCAGAGTTATCAAAGATGTTGTCTAAGTCGTGCAGGGAAGGCGCCAGATCTGTCACCTGCGTAAGGCTCCCGGAGCCAGCTCTGCCAGCAGCATTGTCCTGCCGGACATCTGCGGGAAAAGAGGCAAGGACACAGGGTGAGCGGGCTCCTCAGCTGGGGAAGAGAAGAGCGGACATGGACTGGACCTCGGTCAACAAGGTCTGCTGAGAATTCCCTTCCTACAACCTACATAGATTTAGACACAATTATTTCCAAATATGCTTATCAGCTTTGAAAAGAACTAAAAAACAATCCACAAAAAACATAAAAGTTGAGATCAAATTACTGCTATAGCAATAAAAAATGTAATTTTAAATTGAGAAGAATCTCCTTTGCATTTTACTTTAGCAACAATCCAAGTGAGTCAAATAACAATGTACACACCTGTTTTAGTAGCAGAACTGAAAATAGACATGGCATTTTTCCCATCAGGCACCGGCGTGGAATGACCTGGTGTAGTGACATCCTTGGTACCAAATCCATCCTCTGACTGTGTAATAAATTCAGTCAAACAAAACACATGAACAGCAACCCAAAGTGTGGGATATGAGGGAGAACAAAAAGAATTAGCGCGTCGAATGGAACCTGTTATGAGCAGTGTGAGAAACCATGGTCTATGCAACCAAAGGGATTCAAAGGCATGTCCTTGCTCTGCACTGCAGAATCAAGAACCCTCACTTCTCTCCGACCCTCAAGGTGACCTCAGTGACTCAGTGGTTCTGGCGGCATTTGATCACAGACCTGGCGTGCTATCAAGTGTTGTCTTAAGTAACTGTACCAATGTTAAATGACAGAGCAAGCTTCTGGATATGCATAGATCCTGTGCATTGTCCCCTCGACTCTACCGGCCTCTTTAACTAACTGTCAAACCTCCCTACTCTCTCCAGAATACCTCCTTAAATGGCTAAAGCTGGAAGGCACACCCAGTACTCACTACCATGGCAATGGAACCAGACCAGCTCACGCTGACAGTCTATGGGCAGTACTAACATGGATCCAGAGAACATACAGGCACAGATCTTGCACAGTGAACATACGCACTTCATGAAAAGAGACACTGCACTCGAGAGTTTTTGCTTTACATTTTACGTATTTTGGAAAATATTTTAAAAGAAATAAGCAGGTAGCACGGGCCAACAATAATTAGCATATGAGAGGAGGCATGCACGGTACAAGCTACAGTCTGGAGAATATGTAGCTTCCTTTCTGCTCGGCCGACTCTGGAACAAAGGTGAGCCATGACATAAAAAGGAACAAATGCTGTTCCATACGGTAGTACCAAGAGAATGAGTATGAGGACAGAGCAACCAGGCAGGACTACCTCACATTCTACCTCAGGAGACTCCCACACACACTGACATCAAAACCCACAGCCTGCTGGACTCCCTCTGTAGTAAATGGTACCTTGTTCTTTTTTAGGGGGTCCTTCTCCGTTCCCTGCTTGCATTTCTTATTTGCTGTGAAGATGTATTTTATGTCACCATCCTCAAAGGTATATGGGTCATTGACTTCCCCCAGAGTGTCTCCAGGCTGCTGTGACAGAGGGGATGGGTCGAGGAAGGGGAGTGGCTGCACCTGAGGCTGCTCATCCTGCCAGATTTTGAAGCGCTTGTTAGGTTGTGCTAAGAGTCTAAAAGGGAAAATAAATGACAGTTTAAGTAAGATAAGGTAAAATTATGCTTTTTCCAAAGCAGTATTTAGGTTTTTTTAAAATTTTCTGTTATTTATTTTGTATGTGGGCATGCACATGTACCAGGCGAAGGTCAGAGAATCAATGTTTTCCTTTCTGGAGATTAAATCAGGCTGTCAGGCTTGGGCAGTACTGAAGTGCGCACAGCACAGCACTCAGACCGGTGAACATAAGCACTTCACAGAAAAGAGAAAGCCTGCTCGCCTGCTGAGTTGTCCGGCCAGTCCAGTATTTATTATTTATAAGAAAATTAAACTGAACATTTGAAAAAAACCCCAATATATCTCTAGTACCAGGTTTTTGTTTTTCAAGCTCTTAAGCACAATTAGACAGAACTGAGGCAGCTTTGTTACTCCACGCTGTCTCCAAAGCCAGACTCTATAGAAAACACAGGTCATCAGCATACAATCCCGGGTCAGCTCCAGCTCCTCAGTCAGCACACCAGCACAGAGGTAGGGCAGAAGGGACACTCCTGTGAGGTCACCTACTCCAAGGGCTGAGAATGGTAGGTGCTCAAGGACACTAAGAGCACTCCTACCACACAGAGCTGAGCGTGCAATAAGCTACATTCTTTATTAACAAATAGTAGCCCCCAAGTAAATGAATACACAATGTATGTTCTAAAATGCCACAGCAAAACCTTTATATGCCATGTATTTAAATACCACCATACTGCTAAGTCTCATGAAGAGCACGGGTTTTGATTCTGAGACACGCCCCATGTGCAGAGTCTACAAGTCAGTGAAAGCTTAGCAAAGGGAGAGGAGGGCAGGGATGCCAAGGGTTCCGCCTAGGCCGCCTCACCTTTGCAGTGCAGTGCTCTCTGGGTTCACGTCCAGTTTGGTGTCAAATCTTTCCCCCTGGAGTTCTGGAGGCCGGAACTCAGCATCCTCACTGGACGGGAGACGAAAACTCTGCCACCATTTATCTGACGACTCCGTGTACGATGGCCTAATCCCACTATATAAGGCTGTCTCACTGACCTCTGCCATCAGAGGCAGTCTTTGGCCTACGAGGACAGTTCTGTCATCCAGCGTGGACAGCTGCTGAAGTTCTAGCCCATTTCCATAGAGGGCTGGATTCACAGGGACAGAAGGTGGGTCCAAACTCTCTGCTTCCTGACCTCTTGGCTGAGGGCTGAGTGTGGGCGGCAGCGGGGATATGGGGGAGTGAGGTGAATCCATAGGATTCAGATTCATTTGCTTGCTTGTATTTCTGGAAGGCACGGCCATTTGCTTATCATACTTCCGACTGCTTGACACCTCTAAGGAGGCATCTATCCCTGCCAGGCCTAGCTTCTGTCCAGGCGCATCCTGCTCCATGCATAACTCTTCAGCCACAGAGGGCCTGTGGTGAAAGGGCACCAAGGGTCTCTTTTGCAACTTGTCTCCTTTCTCTTGTCTTTCTGCTGTTTTGTGCTTAGAAGAAGCAGGAGGTGGTAAGGATGAAGATGATGGGGGTCCTGCACTGAAGCCTGGCTGAGATACTGCAGGGGGTCGGCTGGGTCCTACCGCACATCGCTTTAAAAGTTTATGCCTACAAGGAGAGTTAGTAAAGTCAACACATAATCCAACACAGATAATGCAAGGCTGTGACATCACAAAAGAAGCATCTCTAATAAGGGTCTATCTTTCTAGGCATATGCTGAATGACAGGCACTTCTGAAAGGGCTCCACAATCCAACTACGCTTATAATCACTAAAAATACAAGTATCTGATAGGAAGCCAAGAACCAGTCACATACAAGGTCAAGCCGATAAAAGTGGACTTAATAAGAAATATAAATTAATATCCTGCTAATCCCAAATCTTACTAATTATACAAGAGCTTCAGATAACCTACTCACATTGAATCTGAAGACTACAAGATTAAATGACCAGAAAAGACAAAAAACCAAAAATTCTATTTTTAGTTCTCAACATTCTACCTGTAATACACATGGCTTAAATGACTTGCAATGTTGTAAACTGGGAATAAAATGACTGTGTTCTATAAAGTATGAAGTAAGATAAACAAGCTCCCTTAGTGGGGTCAATGTATTAATAGCCCTGCCCCCTGATATGCAGGGGATGAAATGGGAGACGACTGTGAAGAAGGCCAATGACTGGGAATCAGAAGACAGCAAATGCACCTAAGTCCCACCTCTATCAGCAAGAATATTACTTCTGCACACGCACCCCATCTCAGCAAAAATGCCACATTTGCCCACGCTTCTTGGCAACCACCAGCCTGAGGAGCAGCTTAGTCGGACCACTAAAGGGTGCCAGCTTTACTCTGCTCAGCCAGCGCCTCTGTAAGTCACTTCAGCGCTCCTGCAGTACAACGGTGACTCTCTGAGGCCACTTGGGTGGCATTAAATTACTGCTGCATTGAACTAAATGATACCCTTGTGGGCAATAAAATGGATTTGTGTGGCATAATGGGATGGTTTAGTGGGACAACAGAATGGTCGCCCTGCTCCATTCGGCTGTTAAATATGAGAGGAGTGGACCATTCCAAAGGGTTTGTAATCCTACAGCAGATAATCTGCCAACACTCTGGTCAAACTCTCCACTACCCTAAAAAACTAAATCTTTAAAACAAACAAGCAAGAAGCCCTGACTTGGGAAAGGCTATGAAGAAAAGTACAGGAGAGGTGTGTTCTATGCATAAGGGCACAGTAGGAAGTAAGCAACTCATCAGAGGTATCACTGTCTTCCTTCCTGCACAGACCTGAACTTTCCCCGGGAGGGTGAGCTGCACTTGTCTTCTGCAGGACTTTTATGCAGACTCTGCAGAGAAAGGATTTGTTGTAACGCACGTAAGCTTTGTGAAGCCGGCTCTTCCAGCTCCATCAAATGACTCAGCCGCACAATGTTTAAGAGCAGGAATGTGTCCTGCATCGAGAGCATTTGCCAAAGCCTCAAGTACCAAGGAGTCTAGTATGAGACATGCGGAGAGCAGCCTTGAAGAGGGGCCACCATGGGAGGAGAAAACTTAAGGCAGAGCCACATAGTGAGGGAACACCGGTAGGTGCAATGAAAGGCTGCTCAGACGTATCATAGGAAGAAACTGTGATAGACCAGATTCAGAAAAAAAATCACCAGGTGACCAGGGAAAACACCACAGCAGTGGGCGGGTCTGTGGGGACACCAGCAGTGGGCGAGTCTGTGGGGCACACCAGCAGTGGGCGGGTCTGTGGGGACACCATCAGTGGGCGGGTCTGTGGGGACACCATCAGTGGGCGGGTCTGTGGGGACACCAGCAGTGGGTGGGTCTGTGGGGGACACCAGCAGTGGGCAGGTCTGGGGGAACAAGATGCTGTAAAGTATTTCCTTTCCTTTCCGAGTGAGCTGGGGCTTAGACCCAAGGTCATGTATGTAAAAGTTAGGGACACGCTCTATCGGAAGCCACATCCTGACACAAGGATGTTTCTCAAAGACTCCCAACAAGGAAAGGCTAGAGCACTGGGGCCGAGAAGGCTAGGTAGCATGTGGGAGGCAGCACAGCGGCTGCTAGGAAAAGCCTTGGGAAAAAGAGTTTGGCTAAGACCTAGTGTGGCAACCCAGAGCATACAAAGCAAAACATTATTTATTTACTTAAATATACTAGGAATGCACCCACAATAATATATGGTAGATGGTTTTCTTTTACACTAATCAGTAAAAGAATGCTTTAGCTGAAAATTTAGACCATAGAAAAGATCAGGAAAAAAAAAATAGGCCCAAGTTAAACTTGCCATAGTTTTTACCCCTCATACTTGCTAAAGGTATGTCCCCCCCATTCCCAATAGCCAAGAGTCAAAAGTAAACTAGATACATATATTCAGCTACAGCAAACTACATCTGCCCCATGGCAGGAGGAGAGCAGCATGTACTCAGAGAGGACAAACCTTCTTCCCAGCAGTCAACTTCGAGTGTGACTGGGCTGAAGGAAGAGGCAACACTTGGTAAGAGCACAGGGGCCAGGGAGACAGGAAGAGGGCCAGTGTTACTCTCCCAGAATTGATGGAAAGGGTTTGCATTCTCTTCCCCAAGTCAGTTCACTAACACCCCAGTAAAAGCCCTGAACTGAAAAATGAATGGTCACTTTTTCAACAGACAGTCTCCAGAGTGACGTTTCTAGAAGGCTCATGAGAGCCACATGAGAAACCTATGCTATAGAAATTCTAGAAACAGGAGTGAAAATGCAGGGCCCGTTCTAACCATCCGCTGAATGGGAGATGAAGTTTTTCTCTTCTTAAAACTTTAAAACCCATGGCAGTGAAACCCTGAACTGCCACACAATGATTGGTAAGTCAAGGAACAAAAGACCAAACACTCCACCGACAAGCAACTAAGACACCATGACTACACTAACTTCAGCTTTCAGCACCTCTAGTGGTGACAAGAATGACCAAAAGAAAGGATCTGAGAGGTTCTGTTGACGTCAGCCAACCTGTTCTCCAACACCAAATCCTGACAGCAGTGTTATCATGTGCACAACAGACCAGACTCTTCCTACTGGATGAAGTTCAAAGCAAATTAAGATTGAGATGCAGTGGTCTGTCGGCCTGTGGCTGGCCAATAGCGTGAATCAGGCTCTCTGTGGCTGCTGCCTGCCTGTCCACACCCACCTTGAACAGGAACAGCTGACTCTTTGGGTTGGGTCCACAAAATCCCAAGCAGCAGGACTATGAGCAGGCTCTTCTTCCCGAGTGGGAGTTGACACCTGGCTCCGCCTAGAAAGGGTGAAAATGTGACTAAGTACAAACATGAGATAACTTGTTCCTTTATAGAGAAAAGGTCTTTTTGTTCTCTTATGGCGTGACTATATTTTATATAGTAATGGATTCTGCTGTTAAATTAGTGCAGAGCAACTAAAGAGGTAAATGACCTGTCTGCTATACGCACAGAAGTAGGGTTCAAAGTGCCCCTCCTTATAAGATCACCTTACATTTAGCATGGATAGCATGTACAGCAATGGAACAACACCCAGTATCATTTTCTTTTAAAGTCATTTCTACCTGGCATGAACAAGGCCTGGCTTTAGTACTGTACACTCATATGTACACTTGCCCACCCCACCCCCCAACACACATACACACACACAATATATAGTCACCTAAATTATAAAAGAATGTTTTAAATTACTGTCTGACAACATCCATAAATTATATATACTCTGATTATGTTGTTAAATCACTCTTAAAATGCTTACATTATTTAGAAGCATCTAAAGGCAATATTCTAGCACTTTTAATACAAATTAAAAGCAGAAATCAAAACTACCCCCCACACCCACATATCACTAGTAATAAGTCAATGAAGCAAGACAACAGGCAGTGCTTGAGGACTTGTCTCCCAGTAGCTGATGCCGCAGACTCACTGGGTCGTCCAAGACACTGCCTTTCCTACCTCCCTACTCTGTGCTAGGAGGAGAGGACCATGGTCTGTTAGAACAGAGGTCTGAGGTTAGTTTTGAGTAAAAAAGGAAAATAATGAGAAAGAAATGATAACTGGAAAATTATGTAGGTACTGAAGACAGAAGTAAAAATATCTGTCCCAATTACTATGAAGAAAAGATCATTTCTAAATGATTAGGGATAGTCTTAAAGTTCTAGACTATGATTTGATACAATTATTTTAGAGTTTGTCTAGCACATCTTCAATGGCCTATTCCGGGATCAATTTGTTCAAAAGTAAATATTTAGCATCAATTTGCTAAAAGGCTTGGTCCAAAAAACAGGTATTAACCTGAACACAGAACTCTGAAGAGCACTCTCTTCAGAAGCATCTACAGCACTTCCAGAAGAGCAGTTACTAGTTATCAACAAGAGCATCCACACGACATGGTAGAGGTAGCTCAGCGCTACTCACCTCAGAGTGTTTGCTCTGTCCCAGAGGACCTGAGTTTGGTTCCCAGCACACATGTCTGGCAGCTCGAAACTGTTTATGACTCCATGTTCTGGGGATCCACATCTCTCTGGCCTCCACAGAAACTGCTTCTGTTTTTTGTTCATTTGTTTGTTTTTCAAGACAAGATTTCCCTGTGTACCCCTGGCTGTTCTGGAACTTGCTTTGTAGAGCAGAATGGCCTCAAACTCAGAGATCTACCTGCCTCTGCCTCCCAAATGCTGGCATTAAAGGTGTGCACCATCACCACACAGCTGGCACTACTTCTTAAGAATAAATAATAATAATAAAAGGGAGGCGGGCGGTGGTGGCGCATGACTTTAATCCCAGCACTCGGGAGGCAGAGGTAGGTGGATCTCTGTGAGTTCAAGGCCAGCCTGGTCTGCAAGAACTAGTTCCAGGACAGGCTCCAAAACTACAGAGAAGCCCTGTCTCGAAAAACCAAAATAAATAAGTAAATAAGTATGTAGATAGATAGATAGATAGATAGATAGATAGATAGATAGATAGATAGATGGATAGATGAATAAATACACAATGGGGGCTAGAGAGATGGTTGGCAAAGTGACTGCGAACACTAGCTGCTCTTGGAGGAAACCCAGGGTTTTTCGTTCCCAGGACTGAAATGACAGTTCACAACACTCCACAACTCCAGTTCCAGGGGATTCAACATCCTCTTCTGACCTCTATAGGCACCAGGCATGCAAGCGGTAGACAGATGTATATGCAGACAAAACACCCATACACATAAAATATAGGTAATCTTTCTATACACACACACACACTTATTATACATATACATACACACACATGTAACATGTTAAAGCAGGCAGGAGGGAATGGAGACGAAGAAGAAGAGCTGGAAGAAGGAACACAGGGTCCTCAAAGCAACCCCAGGAGCACAGCATCACCCAGGTGCACACTGGCGGTAAAAAGAAGGCCAACACTGACAACTACTGTCCACAAAGTCTGTTTCCCTTTATAACTTGGAACCATTCAAAAAGCAGCACACAAAGAAAGCCAGACCCTGATTGCTGTTCTGACAGGATAAATCTCTGAGCTGTTCCTGACGGTAAATATCACATCAACACCATGCCAATCTTCAGATGTTCAAGAACCTGAGAATTTTCCACAATAATCATATCAGATAAAGAAATGATTTTTTTAAAAACCATTTGTATTTTATATCATATTCCACTGAGTTTAAATCATAAATATAACAATTTGAAGACCTTCAGGTTTGGACAGACAGCCGTACATGTGGCTGACTTGTCTTCTTCACCCTGCAGTCAAGGAGAAGTCACTAGCTATAATGCATACATACTTAGACTGGGCTCTGTTGAGGATGCATTCCTTCCAGACTCGATGGACCATATGATTGTGGAGTTTAGGAGGGATCTTCCTCGATCTCTTTGGACTGTGCATAGTTATCATTCCCCCATCTTGGGAACCGAGGTGACTGGCAGCACTCTGCACGCCTCCGCTCTCACCTAGAAAACAAGCACAGTAGAACATCAGGTTTGCCACAGATGCACGTGGTACACAGACTGTTGGACATTTCAACTGCCGAAACTCACATTTGTAAAGCTTCGTCTACTACCCCTGGCAATGACACTACCTGTAGTGATGAGGAAATCTGCACCCCATATACACACACCACTAACCAACTAACACCAACTTGCCCAGGTCTGTGTGATTTTCTGTGTTCTCTCTAAAGCAGCAGACCTGATAAACATGAATATGTCACATAGCAACATCTTACCCCATGTTTTAGATGCAACTTAACTTGTAAGGAAGGGGTCATAATTGTAAAATTAAAAATGCAAACATGCATTACTGTCCTGAGTTCAGAAACTAAATGCAATCAGTACCTTCTGGGGCCCCATGCTCATCCAGCTGTGTAATAAAGACACACAGCACCCAAGAAAAAGAAAGAACTTATTAGCACACTGCTTCTTGTATAGAACTGCTTGCCTTACTCCCAACACCGGCTACCTACGTTTAGCACTAAAATACTAAAGGGAGCATCTCCACAGGCTGTTCATGGGCAGGGAGTGAGGGAGGACATCACAACAGGACACTCACTGGCTTCTCTAAAGTTAGCCCCTCCACCCTGTTGACGGATGGCCCAGCCTTCTGGCCACACACACAGCGATGGCACTGGTTAGCATTTCAGACAAGGCCAGTCTACAGGCAATGTTCAGTCAACTCAATGGCTTTCTCTTAGTTGATTTAATAAATGCTCTGTCCTCAACAAAATGAAAGTCAAAAACAGTCCGTGTACAGATTCTGGAAAATCTGCCCTGCTATCTTGAAAATATTGAAGCTTCCTTTATAATACAAATATTCTCCATGACAACTGCATCATTGCTTTTGCTCTATGGGATATTTAGGCTTATCTACCTGAGACCAACAAAACCAGCAACACCTATACTTTAAACAGCTGAAGCCTTCTTTCCCCCAAAGGACTAACACTGTAGATGAACAAAGTACAGAAGTCGGGGGGTCCTGATTCTTCAGTACTATCTTCTTCTGCTGCTTTTTTAAATTTTCAGACTGGGTTTACTGTATAAAATAATTCATTTCATTTTCTAACTGGCTCTCGAGTGTCCGTCTGTAAGAACTAGACAAAGAAATCATCAAAGTAGGTAACAAGACTCCCTCCACATCCCATGGCAATGCTGTGAGAGGCAGGGTGAGCACTCTCCATGGGACTCAAAGTTACTGTCTCTGCTTTTCTAGGCCTCTAAAAGAGGCAAGGAGAGAGAGCTGTCCAGAAGGATATGGTGATCTCAGTAGCACTAGCCAGCCAGCCGGCCAGGCCCAGTTGACCTATCAGAAGAGTTTTTGGCAGTCAGGAGTAAGGCTACCCTCTCTCTAAGGGAGTGGCCAAATGACAATGCCAAACCATAGCACAGGACTATGTCCTGGGACTTCTGGGCTAGTTCTCGGACTACAAAGATACTAGACCCTTTAGTGTAGATTACCTGAGAAGAGAGACACGGTAGAGAGCATTTCCCCAAGGACTAGAGCAGCATGGACAGAGCTAAAGGGGAAGGCACATGATGCTCCAAGGTTATGGAGGCCACAATAAAATTCAACATAGACAAAGCCTCTTGCTTTTGACTGTCAACTTCAGAGCTCTGAAGTGACTGGAGGTCAAGGCTGACTTTAAAGTAACATAAATTTCACTAAGTATCTGGAAACAAACTGATAAAAAAAAATCAAATAAACTGACAAAAATTTAAAGTACTCCAATTGTTAAGAATATAAATTTTTAAGTAAAATTTAAACTACTCAAATACTGACAGATTGGGTCTTATCAACATAACATCACTATGAGGACCACTACAAAATATAACAACGTATTTCCTTTTTCAGTGTAGTTAGAATAACTGGGTGGTGTGGGAGAATTGTCTGTATTCTGTCAATCATGTATTTTAATAAAACACTGATTGGCCAGGCAGGAAGTACAGGTGGGTCAACCAGACAGGAAGTAGAGGCAGGGCAATGAGAATAGAAGGCTAGGGAGGAGGAAGCTCCCTCCGCCATTCCTGCCCAGACCACCAAAGAGGCAACATGTGAGCTGTCACACTGAGAAAGGTACTGAGCCGTGTGGCTAACATAGATAATGATAATGGGTTAATATAAGTTACAAGGACTAATAAGAAGCCTGACCTAATGGGCCAATCAGTTTATAATCTTATGGAGTCCTGTGTGTAATTTTCTTTGGGGCTTGAGGGCTGTGGGGTACTGGGCGGGACAGAAACCCCAACAAGCAGGCCCCTCTCGCTACAACTGGGCAATGGCCAACCTCTTCAGGAAGGGTCAGGCAAATGCTCTACTCTAGGAGTCCTGTGTGCAGCTTCACACAAGGAGGTGCTGATTTGTGAGTACTGCACATGAAATGCTCATATTTAGTCTATGTGTATCTGCCTGTATATTGTAAGCTGTTTCTGAGTTATGCAGAACACATAACACAAGTGTTGGCAGATTACCAACTAAAACAAGCTCACTATAGCCAAGAGTATTAATACAGGAAATCTGCCACTTGACAGAGTAGACAAAACTGTTCTCAATTCAAGCAATCTCTGTTTCCCAGGAATGAGTGTGTGAATTGCCAAATGTCTGCATTAGAGAGCAGACCCCGACAGAACACAGCACCTACGCAGAGCCTATTCATGCTATCCTAACTGTGTCATAATTGAAAGAATCATTACATATTTGTCTTGGGTAGTTACTGTCAGCTGGACAAAGGTTCCAATCATTCCTGGTCCAGTGCTTGTGATGTAACGTTAACTCTGTCAACGTTAACTAGGAAAACACCTGTTTTCAGGAAAAAACCTGTTAACTAGGAAACACCTTGGCAGGGAGGGGCCCAAAAAGGCCCTTCAGAGACCAGTAGCTCCAACTAAATCAAAGAACTAATCTCTCCAAGTTCACATAGCAGCGAGGCATCACACGGGGTGGTGAAAGGTAGGAGGTGAAACCTGGTTGGAGGAAGTGGAACACTGGCGACATGTCCTTGGGACTCCAATTTTGTCCTGGTCACTTGCTCTATGTTCTATTACTTTTTATCCAACAAGAAGCAAAGAACTGCCTCCCATGTCTCCCACCACCATTAAAACTCTGTCCAAGTGTATGCAGCCCAGCAACAGTGCGCTGACCCTGTGGAACAGGAAGCCAGACAAATCTTCTCCCCCCTAAGTGTTTCTCTCAGTTGTTTGGTCACTGTGACAAAAACTAAGCTAATAGAGTGTTTGCCATTTGTTTCAAACAAACAGAAACAAAGCAACCTGCACAAAGTTTCCTGTCCGGGTACAGTAACGTGGACTAAGCGTGTTGAGGAAATCCATGTGTAGAAATAAGAAGCACACCAACACTGTTCTTACAACAAAGACTAAGACAGCACATGTACAAATCTCAGACCCATATATTCTGCTGCTGAAACTCTAGACGTTCTTCACAGGAACATGCTCAAGTGCACTCACCTATAGCCACCTGCTCTGGAGAGGTGGGAGGCGTCAGAGGCAACCCACAGTTACTGGGATCTTTCACACTCCCAAGTCCCTGCTGTGCGACTGTGGCATGGCCTCCGACACTGGTAGCACTCTGAGGAACCGGGATGTCATTCTGGGAGATCAACACAAAAGCTGAAGGGTAGACCATCCGGACACCACCTGTGAGGAAAGACAGCAAGAAGCAGGCCTGGCAAAGTTGTCTGCACACCCAAGTCTATTGTTACAGTGAAGCAGCTCAATGGAAAAATGAAGTACTGCTACGCGCACACCTGCCTGAGCTTGTGTCCCAGAGTCACCATGACAGCACATGGAGCACAGGAACCACAGGCACAGATGTGGACAAGCTGGAGAATCTAGCTGAGTGGCCATCCCTTTAACAATGGAGCTAGAATGAAGATCTTCAGGCAAACGCTTTCTTACCAACAATGACCTCAACTGCTACAGGGAAGTCATCGTCATATCCCAGCTCAGCTTCCTCTCGTGACTCCTCCTTCTTCCTCAGCACCATCGGGTAGAAGTACTGCCATTCCTCAATCAGTTTGCGGGTGGCTGGGTCTGACATCTTGTATGCATGCCCTGTTAGCGTGCCATTTAAGCCATAAGGACTCACCAGTACTATGGAAAGGAGAAATAATTATTACATATAATCTGTACATATTTGGTCATTTTAGGTTAAAACAGAGCCCTATTTCATGTTCTATACATGAAGTCTAAAGTCTTTCACAGTATGTTTTTAAAGTTTATTTTAGAATTATTTATGTGTATTTTACTTATATCCACTTTTGAAGGAAATCAAGTAGGGATAGCATTACACTTTCAATTCTATCAATATATACTACACAAACCATCTGCACATTAAAATCCATGCCTCTCTACTCAATAATGGCTGTCCAACATGAACACCACATTTTACACGGGTACCCAGGTCTGTCTGGCACTTGAAACTGACAAAGATCCTGAAACCCACTATGTATGTCATAATGAAGGAATAACAGGGAAGTACAGACTATGTGAGAAAACAACAATAAAGCTCCTAACAGCAGGTCTTCAGGCACAGAGCTTACTTGTGTGTTCAGTGTGACTATTCAAGGGATCATGATGAACACTCTCATGTCATGTTCAACTCCAGTATGGAGCTGATAATACTCCTGTCAGTCTTTGAAGCCCATGTCATTTTGGTGGAGTAAAAACCAAACAGCAGTCACCATCGTACTTACTCCGTGGCCCTGGGAACAGTCTCCCAAATAATCCTTTCCAGGGGACTCAGAAAATTCAAATTGTGGGGAGCATACCCCTCCCCTTTGGCAGTGTGTATGCACTGTAAGTACATGTGCAACCTCGTGTGTGATTGTGTGTGCCCAGAAGCCTGGAGATCAGAGATCAATGTCAGAGGTCTTTCTCTCTCCACAGCTCTGTCTTTTAAATTAATTTGTGTGCCCAAATATGGAGGTTGAAGGACAAAAGAGTCTGTTCTTTCCTTTTATTGCATGGGCTCCAGAGATTAACTCAGGGTGCGTACCAAAAGGTGCCTTACCCACTAAGTTTCCTTACTGCATCTCCATCATTGTTTTGAGAGACAAGGGCTCTCAATGCATATGAAGCCCACAGGTCTGGCTAGACTGGCTGCTGGCCAAGAGTTCCAGGAATCTGCCTGCCTGGCAGCCAGCACTGAGGATATAGGTCCATCACATCCAGTGCTTGACCCTCAATGCTGGAAATCAAACTCAGGTCCTGATGTTTGTGTAGCAAGAGCTTTACTAACCAACCCATTTTCCACTCCCACCTCCTTGATTTCTGAGACAAATCTCACATAGCTTGACCTGAAATTCCTCATCCCCCTCCATCCATCCTCCAAAAAATGTGATTGCTGGAATGTGCTATCACACCTGGGTTGGGGTGTCCTTTTAGTGGGTCAGTTTTAAATAATTTTAAAATTTTCTCTATTCACGCTTTTTCATTGCCCATATTACTGAACCGACCATTTTTTAAAGCAGTTAGACAATGTGTCACACGAGGGAAGAGAGACAGCTTACTTAAAACACCCGTCTCTGTGACCTAAATTCCTAACACCACCTTTCCTAATTTCCAAGGTTAGAAAATTACTTATCTTCTGTTGTGACCTTGATATCATCATAAATTCCTTAATTCTGAGTAATAACATTGAAGATGAGCTCAGGTGGTCCTCCGAATTTCCAAATAAACACAGTATTTAAATAAATCTGGAGATCTACAACAGCCCATACTGTGTAATACTTCATGTGTGCTTTGAGAATTGGGTTGTTTCAAATTTTATATAAATTTTATAGTCCCCTTGGTTTTTCGAGACAGGGTCTCTCTGTGTAGCCCTGGCTGTCCAGGAACTCACTCTGTAGACCAGGCTGGCCTTGAACTCAGAGAACTACTTGTCTCTGCCTCCTGAGTGCTGGGGTTAAAGGTGTGCGTCACAACCACCCAACTGTATGTAGTTTGATGGTTTAATGAAATGTAAATGATGATGAACAGTGGCAGGGGTATCTCCTGGTAAAACTCAGAACCAGGAAAAAGAATTCAAGGTCTCTATCCACTTAAGGTAGACTTACCTTCTCCACTTGAAATAAACTATCTTTATTATTTCTTTAATAAATCAGAATGGGGGTAATTACATTCTGCATGCCCTATTTTTTTCAGTCTGACATCTCTAGAAATGAAAATTTTGAATGAGCCCTCTCATAGCTTTTAACATTTAAAAACTAATATCCATAGAAAAATTTCTAAGGTACAGATTTAGAATGCTAGTGGACTCAAAAAGACATAATAAAGTTATTTTGGAATAGCAAGACCGTGAATGACAATAATAAATGATGACGACCCCAGTGTGAGGAGTCAGACTGTAACCAGACACCTACCACAGTGTATAATAAAAAGTAATAATACTGACCTTAACATCATTGAAGAAACTATAAACTAGTATAGAATCTGGAAAGTTAGTCCTCACTGGCAAGCAGCCATCTTTTTCAGTTCTTTCCCCACAGAACAGACACGAAGACAGCCCTTTGGTTGGTGTGTCCAGTGCCTGGGGACCTTGGCCTTCAATGCTTGTCAATCTTACTTTGTTCTGAAGAATTACACAGCTTTACTAAGTCCATGTCATGTATGTGCTTACCTGAGAAATGGGAGTGGATCTTTTCTTTGTCATTAACTGATCATGCTAAACCATATGTTCAATCCCCCTCCTAGTACACCCCACCCTCCCCGACAGCTGACAACACCCCACTGGGCAAGGGTAAAGAGCAAACCCATGGCCTCTGACTCACCTTGAAATGGTGCAGGTGAAGACTGGGCCATGTGTAAATGCTCCTCGCTGATCAAATAAATGGGCTGATGTTGAGCAATCTCCACGCTTGTGCACACGTTACTCTCTCCATGAAGAAAGAACGTGAAAGCACAGGACAAATGCTCACTGAAAGAAAAAGAACCAGAGACTCATTTTTCTTGTTTGGCAGGAAGCAGTGCTGGACAGCACCTGGATGCAGCTCTACCCTCCTGGCCACCCAGCCAAGCTGCCCGGCATCTGCTGAGAGACACAGCAGCCTCCAGTGGATGGCGCTGCCATGACACAAGCAGGAGCTGCTCCTGTCACTTGCAGGTGCACTGCAGAATGTGCCCTATGAGCACAGGAAGCTCCCTTGTCAACCAGAGACAGGAGAACCCACAGGGCCTCCTGAGCAGCTCAAAACCCTGTTAGGTCCATAAAAGAGGAAACAGGATCTTTGCTATTTGTTTGTTTTGTTTTGTTGAGGCAGGGTTCCTCTATGAAACAGTCCTAGCTGTTCTAGAACTCACTCTGTAAACCATGCTGGCCTTGAACTCACAGAGATCTGCCTGCCTCTGCCTTCCAAATGCTGGGAGCAAACAGAATTATTTTAAAATTAATTTGAAAAGTGGATTATGAACAAGATAAAAAAGCAAAGGAGTTAAGATTTTATCCCATTTTAGAAACAACAAAATGGTTTTGCTTATTTGGAGTACAACATAATAAAAATGTCATATTTACATTTTTAGAGCATTACTATAGGGTTAAGGTGACTGGCTTAAAAAGTAGCAATAGGCTGGTATATGCCTGTTGTCCGCGCACACATGGGAGTCCGAGGCAGAAAGGTCTAACCAAGTTCTGGGGTCAGCCTGGACTAAACAGTGGACACTTCTTCAGAACAAAGCAGTAATAGAGGAACCTACACTTAGACCATGACTTGGGGATGCATGCAGTCTCTACTGGACATAGGGATAAAAATATAATCTACTTTTACAATTTGAATTCTGTTTCTTTGTGTTCTTACTTATTCACATAAAGTCCTGCTATACTCTTCAAACTGGCCTTGAACTTAAAATCCTACTGCCTCAGCCTCCCAAGTAGCAGGACCATAGGTGTATGCCAGTATGTCTCACTTATAATGTATCTCAGGTCATGGAATTCTGCTGAAACAATTCACCTCTCCAATTTCACATAAATGAGCAAAAAATTGACTTTTAAAAATGAAGTGTCGTGGAGGGAAAAATTAGGATAGTGGCATTTTCTTCCCATGCTGTTAAATCTGGCCCTGAGCCAGCAGTAACACACCCTCATCCCTCAAAGAGCTCCTGAGAACATCTGCCTACAAACCGGTATAACGCCGCTGATGCAGTCACCTCTGGAAAGCAGCTCCTGCTCACAACGCCTTCTAAATCTACAGGGTATATTCAAAGAGCACCACCGCCACCACCACCACTACCACCACCACCACCACAACAACACCCTGAAATCTTGTTTCTGATATAAAATTATAATGCTTTTACAGAAAAGAAGAAATAAGCATATCATTACCACAAGGGGAAACACACATGTTCGTGTCTGATGATCATGTTCATACAAAGTAGCGTTTTGTGCTTTACTAAGAATGTGAAGCTTTGTCAATGGGATACATTTGGTCTTGGAAGTAGATGGTCAGCATAACACTGCAAAAGTGTGGTTTATTTGAGAAGAATTTTTTACAAAACTTAAAGGTTTATTGATAAGCATACACCTAAATTTCAAGTTCACAAAAAAGAGCATACATAAAGCTATACAGACAAAAAAAATTTAAAAATGGGCTGCCCTTTGCAAAAATGATAATCGCAAGCATGAACTATATCTAGCATACCACAGAACCAGAACAAAGTCTTACTGACTGTGAACTGGCTATCTATTAGCCAGGAGGTTGGGCTGACTCGTCCTATGCACAGCCACTATTCTCGGTGGACCAAGGTTTATGAGAAACTGTCAGGGAGTCACGAGTGTTCAACACAGCTCTAGTATCAACTGTGCACGAAAATGAATGTGACCCGTTATCAACTAGTAAGTGCAAAGCATTTGCAAAGAGCTAAAGGGGCTGGTGGGTGGGGTCTCTACCCTAGAAGAAAGGAGAACAGAAGCACAGGAGCAGCAGCAGTGGCAGACACAACATTCCAGGGAAAGGGCATGGAGCAAAGGCAAGCCAGTGAGAACCAAACAGGGAGCAGATGTGGGGAGTGCAGAGTGGAGCTTGTAAACTGGACACAGAATAACCGTGTGAAGCGCCAAAAAGGAGACATTTTTAAGAAGGCAAAAGCACTTGACTCAACAAAAAGATTAGTGTGTGCAAAATAGCAGAGCCGATGTATTATTTTCTAACTTCTTATTGGCTAAGATGTATTTATTTTTAAAAAGTTAGTTGACCAAAAAGATGGATCTGTTAGGTGAATGCCAAAAAGTACTCATCTGGATATCTCATACACCCCACAAAGAATGAAGCATGAATAAAAAAGGGCCGAATCACTTTTTTTTAAAATCATCAATTACCTTAAAAACAAAATGTCTTCTTAAATAGATAATTAAAATCAGGCAAGAAAAGTATAAAGAAAGACAAGTTTGTGGGGAGGGGAATGTTTGTGGGGAGCCACAGTGATGGTGGCTGTACTTGGGTGGCAGCTTACTGCATCTCTGAGCACGCTTGCCTTCTGCGAAGCTATGGTAGGTGCAGACTGCTGCCTTCAAAGGCTCCATTCTGCCACCACTTGAATGATCAGACTAACCCAGGCACACTCCAGTGGAACAGGTTCAAATACATGCTTCTACCAAGTGGAAGGCGGGGGAAGTACAAGCACACAGTTTGCTCCTACGGGCATAACATTTCTGTGGGACAACACACTTTTCAAGTCTAGCCAAGAAGGAAGAGAAAGGAAAGTTACAGTATCTTTTATATCTGTGGACACTGACCACATGTCACACAGAAAGCAACTGAGGTAAGATCGATCAGACAGGCCCTACCTCTAGCTCCGGTTATGAATGATCACGATCCATGATACTTCATTTGGTTCTAGTGACCTGGAGACAACATTCTGATGATTTGGTCATGGCATTGCTAAAATGGTGGGAAAGGCCACACTGATAAAAGTCTGTGTCATCTCATCACTTAGCTCCAGGTCCTAACTCACTAGTGTGCTGCTGCCCATTCCCCTTCCTCTCCAAAGATGCACAGCCACAGCAGTCTCTGTACTTCTCTCGGGCACTCACTACAACCCGGGTAATTTCCTCCAGAGAGGACAGGGTTATGAAGCATTCGCAGAGGCACAGCTGTAATCAGCCTTGAAAGTCAGTGTTGTTCCCATTAGCTAGCTCATGCAAACATGGCTGATCCCTACCACCTGGTGTATTATGTATGTAATACACCAGATGTAATACACCACTGTAATTCAACAGTGAAAACATTAGGACTGTACCAATACACGTAGATGTACATGATGTTATACAGAAGTATTTTAGGGTTGGGCACTCTCATGTATTTATTTAATGTGTGCTTGCCTGCATGAGACTTATGCACACCATGGATACGGCGCATGAGTCTGAGGAGGCCAGAAGAAAGCACTGAATCCCTGGAGCTGGAGTTGTGAGTCTCCATGTGGGTGCTCAGAACCAAACCCAAGAAGAGCAAGATTAACTCTGGAGCCATGTCTCTGCCCCCAGGGGGTTGGTATTCCTAACAGCTTCAAGAAGTCAAGAAGAGGGCTGGAGAGATGGCTCAGAGGTTAAGAGCATTGCCTGCTCTTCCAAAGGTTCTGAGTTCAATTCCCAGAAACCACATGGTGGCTCAACCATCTGTAATGGGGTCTGGTGCCCTCTTCTGGCCTGCAGGCATACACACAGACAGAATATTGTATACATAATAAATAAATAAATAAATAAATATTTTTTAAAAAAGAAGTCAAGAAGAGGGAAAGAGGAGAGTAAAAGAGAAATGGAAGCAAGGAAGGAAGGCAGTAGGCTGGAAGGGTGGTGGTGTAGGAGAGCTCTAATCTGTGTGACCGAGTCACTATCTTACCACACACAGACATAATAGATAGTGTACGTTCACAAAAACACTGTGAATGTAATACTATCGTGTGCACAGCTATGTGCGCACTGTGAACAGAGTGTTGCTTACCCTCCACTGCACACTGCCCTGTTCTCCCTCCAAATCTGGAGCTTGTGTTTGTGCCCCACTCGTCCGTCCTCCTCCTGTCTCTGACACCCCTGACACACACTGGGGTTACAAGTGAGTGTAAGACCACACCAACTTATTCTTTTACTGCTGGGATGCCCCCTCAGGTCTTTGTAGTTGTGTAGCAAGCTCTCTGGACCACTGAGCCACCTTCTGGGCCCCTGAATTTTATTTTTTAAAAGTCATATTCAAGAAAAATAATGACCACTGGGAAGTACTCATAATAATAAAGTCCTTACAAGGTTTGTTCTTTATATTTTCCATTTGTTTTAAGAAAATAAAGTTGTGTCCTGTTTGAAAAGTGTAAGCAAGAAATGTTGTAATAATTACCTAGAATTTGTTCATAAAATGTCATTTTAAGTGCCTTGACGAGACAATTTATTGAACTGTTTTCAAAGTGAGAGCTAAACTCTTTGTGTACAGTCAGACACAGAAGGCTCTGCAGGTTTCCCAGTCCTGCTCCCTCGGTGCTTCTCTATCACAAGTTACAAAGGACTCCTGGGTGAGACTGGCAGTGTGGTCTATAAAGCCCTCACCCATCAACACACTGTGCTATGTCCCTAGATATCAGTGTTTTCAATAACATGTTCACCTGTCTTCAGAAGGAAAAGTACACAGGTGTGTAAATAACATGCTCATGTGTCTCAGAGGGCCCAGTGCACAGCTGTAAACATGGAGGGAGTGGTGTTAGTAAACGCATCCACTCAGGTGCTCACTAGCTCGCAGGCCCCCTCCTTCCCAACATGAGGGGAGAGGACACCTGGCACATCACCGCCCAGTTGCTCTCTGGCCTCAGGACCACTGCACACTCCCGGGCTACACACTCACTGCTGGTCCCGCACTGCATCACACCTGGGTTTACTTCTGCTGCTCTTTTGGTAGAAGAAACATCGGCCCTTCTGCTCGTTGTTTTTTGTTTTTTTTTTTTTTTCCATTTAAAGCGATGAAATACAGGCTGAATATGGCCCAGTACTTCTGTGTGTGTCCCAGCCAGAGGGCTTCCATTTTGAGACGTCCCATCCATCTGAGTTAGTTTGGAGCCAGGTTACACTTGCCATGGGCTGCACTTTAGATGGACTTGATGTGAGCAGAAAATAAATAATTATGTTTGTGATATTTTTTTTTAAAATGTTTGCCTTTGTTCGAAAACCTTCTACCACTTTTCTAGGACAATAAGAAACATCTAGGGCTCTGGGGTTAAAAACATATACAAAATTTTGGTAAAATGTTTTAATAGGAAACAAGGTTTGTAATAACTGTGGATCACATATGCCCCACCCCGTGCCCATAACTGCCTTTCCTCTTCACGTATATCCACTGCGGTACCAGCTGTTCTTCCAGGGAGTCCTCATCCAGTCAAAGTGCTAAGTGCTGTGGACACTCACTGTCTGGTGATGGGGACATGAAGCATGGCTCTTCCCTACAAGAAGCTTACAGGATGACAAGGTGTGAGACTAAGGTAAGCACTTGCAACTCAGTGAGTCCTACGAAGGAAATAAGCTGGAGGGTAGAAGTACTGGACGAATGGCTCTGCTAGGAGGGATGGGATTCGAAGGGTGGGACGAAATCAGCTCTTTCCTTGTGTGAGCACAGTCTGGGTGTGCAGTGCCAGGAGTGAAGCTCAGTGCTGTGGAATGCTATGCACATGCTCCTCAGAGACTGCATCCCAGTGCTCTTTACCCCACGTTGGCTTTTGAAATTGCAATCCTCCTGCTGTAGCTTCCAGAATCGTTGGGACTACCGGTTTGTGCCACCACACCCAGTTCTAGTTTTGGAGTTTACATCTGAGTTTAATTCAGTGATAGACTACACAATATTCTATAACTGATAAGAAAAGACCTATCTAGCCTTCTCTTGTGTCTGAGGACCAGGTCTTTGCTTGAGCTCATGTGGATTACAGAACAGGCTGCTCAGAAGCAGTGTGTGAGTAACACCTGAGGCTACAGCAGGAGGGTAAGAGTGGAAGGCAGACAGCTGGGAAGCAGCTCAGTGAGGAAAGGAAGCTGCTGTCCTCTGACCTCCTCAGTTGCACACAAATGCATACAACAAATAAAACAAGAAAATGCAAAGTTTACTAAGCATGGGGGTACGGTGCGCTGAGGTCAGCTTGGGCTTCGAATGAGTTTCAGACTACCCTGAGTCACTCAGTGAGATGCTATCTTTGAAAAACAAAACAAAACACAATACAAACCATGCTGCTTGAGTACAGTGTGGTGCAAGAGTGAAGTCTAACCTGAGTGTTTTTAAAGATTTCCTACTAAAATGGTTTATTTTTTTTTAAAATCCAAAACGGTACCTTTGAAGACTGTTTACTTACAAAGCACGAGGGACTGGCCTGTCTTCCGAGTGGGGCATCTGGGACCAGTCACACATGCGCAAATGAAGAAAGAGCCACACTCAGCATCATTTTACTCTTTTAAAGAATTTTAGCGTCCTCGCACTGAGTTTTCAGAATGCAGCTATGACATGTGCTTTCAAAATGCATTATGAATATTAATAAGTTCCTATTTTTTCCAAGGTGTAAAGTGTTTTGCTAACAGATTCACAATGCAGAATGCATGCAGAACATTTTATCTAAATGTTTTCTATGTCATCAATTTATCATTTTGGAATTTTCTGAGTTGTCATTAACTAAGTCTCTTGCCCCAGTCTAAAGGCCCTCGATGATGCTTTATGGTTTCCCTGAGAAATGTGGCCTCCTTTGCTTCTAGTGTTTCTTGTTGGCAGGGCCTCAACCTTCATCAGAGCGCAGTAACTGGGCACATTATCCCATAGAAGTCTGAGATGGTCTTAGTAACTCTTACTTCTTTCTATAATGAATTAAATATCAGTACAAGGCAATGAAAATGGCAATCTGCATATTTATTTTTCTTAAATTTCAGAATTAACTGTATTTATGTATGTGCCTGCAAGAACATTACCATATACATGGAAGGACAACAAGCAGGAGCCAGTTCTCTCTCCCAAGTAGGTCCTGGGCTCAAACTCAGATTTGTAGGCTTGGCAGTAAGAGCATCCACTACTGAATCACCTCAGAGGCCTCAACTGCAAATGTTTTTGTTATGAGAAATAGTGCAGAACTTTACTAAATTACCATCAGAGTTCAATGGAGAATCACTCCACTACAAAGTTACCAAGTATACTGTTCAAATGCAGCGAGGCCACATTGAACATTGTTAATTCACACACACACACAACAACACAGGCACACAGGTGCACACACAGACATGTGTACATATATGGGAAAAATTAGTTTTTCTACTATCCTATCCTTTAGTGCTAAGCTACTCCATGGCAATCAACTGTCCCTAGGGTGGCGCACTAGTTCTCCGAGGCTGCAGAGCTCCTGGGCTGGCACCGGAGCAGCGCACATCGGGGTCAGAGCAAGGGCAGTGCCATACTGGCCTAAAGGACCAATTTTCCTCCCTGGGACCTTACTTCACAGGGCTATAACTCAATTGACTTTGGTTCAAAGGTTGCAAGAGTTTGAGGCTAACCTAGATGAGCAAAGCAATATAAGACTGTCTTTAAGACCGCAAAAAGGGTACAAGATCTGCTCTTGTCAGTGCTGTGTGCTTGGCAACAGATGTCAGCACACAGAATCCAAACAGGATTATCAAAGTTCTGAATTTGCATTTCTCCTGAGGTTACCACTAGACCAGATTAACCTGTCCACAATCTCTAAACAGCTTATTTAACACTCAGTGGGAGAACATCCAGATTAAAGTGGTATTTGTCATAGGTGATTCACAGTCATGCTTACAGGCCTGGTGGATAGCACTAGTTATTTAATTTCAGTAGTCTGGAGGTAGAGACAGGTGGCTCTCTATGAGTGTGAGGCCAGTTTGGTCCATACTCCAGGTCAGTCTAGATCACACACACACACTTACCCCTGCCCACAGACAAAGCAGAGACTCTCAGAAGTTTTGAGAAATAGGAACGGACAGGAGAGAGACTCATTAACGCACCTCACTCAACCTCAACGCCTTATGCATTATTAAGGACCAACAGATAAGGTTTGCAGGTCTGGCTGCTGGCCTGCATGGCACCCCACTGCTAAACTGTATGCCAAGTTACAAGACCGATTTTATAGTCTATTTTAAAATCATAAAATGTGTGTTTATGTTTTTTCAAAAAGGCCCAAGCACTGTGACAGGTTCTGATACCCATGGGGAGTCTAAGTGGCGGTCAAGGCAGAATTTAGACCTCTGACATCTGCCTAGATTTGCACACCCAGCAAGCAGCAGAAGTGACCTGCCAAGAAAGTCCAAGCAGATGGAAGCTGCATATGCCGTCATCGCTCAGGTGCACAACAGCAAGTAGGAAGCCACCCCACAGTCAAGTCACACAAAAGAAACCCTAATAAGAACCAGCTACATGGGGACCTCTGCTTCCCTAGCAGGGGATTTTTCTACACTGCCCTCTCACCAGCCTCACTGTCCCTCTGTTCCTTCTGCTTGTATGACCTCTTCTTCTTCGGCCTCAGATCATGTATCAGCTACCTCAGGCATACTGAGAATAAAAGGAAGCATGAAAACAATGAGGGAAGGATCCAGAGGAGCCCCCATTTAATCCCGATTTCATATTTCTTAATGGAAGCCTGTGTGTGTATGTGTGTAGTAGAATTTATTACAACTCTATTAATTGGAACCCAAACCTAGCCCAAAAAAGGGGGGCTAGTTGTTCTGCTTTTCTGACCTTCAGGTTGAACCCAAATATCTGTCTCTGAGTTTTATTAGTTGTGCTTCATTTGGCATCCAACTTTTGGGGCATGAATTTAAGAAAAAGCCATTTGCCTGAGGCTTTCTAGCCACCATCACAGGCTAGACTCAAGCCTAGACACTAGGGTTCAGGAGAAGAACTAGAAAAACTAGTGCTCCCAGCTGCTTAGCTTCCATGTAAAGATGGAAAATGCACACAGAATCTGGATACTGTACATTATTGTGTTGTCTTTGAATTGTTTGACTCCTGAGGCAGGAGCAACAGCTGCTAAAAGATATGATTATATGGATTAATTCAACCCATATATTTTGAAAATGCTTTGACTTCAAAATTTAGGTCAAAAGATATGTTATTTTGGAGAAGAGGTTTTGCTTTTGTTTCTACAGGAAGTGAGAGGCTGTGGATTCATTCTTGGTTAAGAAAAACAAGGTTTGATCAAGAAAGACCCCCTGAAAAAATCTCCAATTTCTACTGGATCATCTGGGATGGCCCAGATGAGCTTATATTTCAGAGCACCTCCATTGCAGTTTCCTCTGAGTTCTACATCATGAACAGCTTCAAGACTGCTAGCCGAGATGATCCAGCCTCACAGAATATTCCAGTCAGGACTTAACCATAATCTTAAATTTCCTTTGGGTCCTGACAAGGTTATCAGTGTCCCCAATCAGCCTAGAAAGCTACACCCACATTGCCCTCCAAATGGATTATGAATGTTTGTCTTTGTTTAGTGTGTTAGTTACAAGTTGTTATGGATAATCGTCAGGAAAAAAGCTAAACAGAGGAAATTGGATTCAAGGTTCTTGTTTTGAAAAGATAAAAAGGAGGACACAGATGATAGGATAACAGGGTAATTATTGAATCTACTCTGAAAAGAAAAATACAAGGATATAGATATAAGATAAAAAGGAAGGTTACTGAATCTACTCTGAAAAGAAGAAATGGGGGATATAGATACGATCTTGTTTTGAAAAGAAAAGGAGGATATAGATATGATAGGATAGAAAGGTAGATTATTGAATCTACACTTAAAAAGCAACTACTGGTTTTAAATATTTTACACTGGACTGGACTTTTGTATATTGTATACAAATTTTGTATACTGATACAAATTTGAGATTAATTTTGTTAAAACACATTGTACATACATGTCTATTCTTGTTCAAGGTATTGTACCTATACAGTTCAATTAACAATGTAATGCAAATCTCTAGTCCTTGAAAATTTTTACTATTAACTATTTAGGGTAATAAGCAAATGCAGGTTAGTAATTAGTCACCTATTATAATGGAACTTATAGTCACATTATGTCTGTTTTCAAGGTCAAACAAAGTTATATTTTAGATAGACATGACATCTTCAAACACTCTAGAGACCTACAAAATACATTTAAGATGTTAAACCTAAGTTCTTCTATTTTATGACAATGAGACATGTCTGCTTGTGGCAGCACCAATCTACTTCAGAGAAGATAATGGGCACTGAAGAAACACCAGATGGAGTTTACTTTCTTTGTGGCAAAAGTAAGCCACTGGGCAAGAAAATGCCCTTACCTCAACTACTAACAGTATGCTGTCCTAATTGGACAAGCAGAACACAAAATAAAGTGACTGCCAAACACTGTCAAGACAATGAGGGACAGTCCTTCAGAATATCCTGCTTCACAGAAAAGTTGATTGGATATAGTAGGCCTGTAGGCTGAAGATGGATGCCCCAATGTTGCAGAGGAACCTTGGGTGACTGTTCAGGCATCCAACTGTTTGCCATTATTCACATTTTTTGAAAGTCACTTGTTCACACTTCCTGCTTCCTCAGTTAATATTATTTCTTTCCTGGGTCTTTGAGGGAGTTAAAGACTAGATATTTATAGTTTTTCTTCTTTACCTAACACAGAAAGCAAGTTATGATAGAAAGTAAATTGGGTACAAGACTTTGGATAGGATAGATATGGAGTATTTTCTCTGAATTTGTCAAATTCAAATGGACTAGACATTGTTGATGTATTTATTGCCTGTATATATTGTATAGAGTTATTGTACTTTTTGTATATAGTTTTCTTATATTAATTATAGTCTTCTTTACTTTAGACAAAAAGGGGAAATGTAGTGGTATTTCATTTGTATTTTAATAAATAATGTTTGCCTGAAAACCAAAAAAGTAAAACAGCCACACTAGGCAGCCTTACAGACCGGACAGTGGTGACATATACCTTTAATTCCAGTAGTTACACTAGTTTTTTAAAGAAACCAGATAATAGTGGTGCATGCCCTTAAACCCAGAACTAGAGAGGAATATAATATGGGAGGAGACAGCTCTCAAACACAGTCTCATTCTGAGGATTCCTGGAGGCAGGATCACCATTTTGAACTGAGATAGAGGTAAGAGTCAGTGGCTGGCTGCTTTGCTTTTCTGATCTTCAGGTTGAACCCCAATATCTGTTTCTGAGTTTTTATTAATCATGCTTCATATACAAGTCAATACAATATCATGAGATTACTTTTTGTCCCTATTCAAAGTAGTGGTACTAGTTGTTTCTAAATACATTACTTGCAAAATGGGGAAAAAAGCAAAACTGCTAGGATGCACTTTCTGCCTTCTCAGATCTCTCTTAGCTAGAAGCTGACACTCAGTTTGGTGTGGCAAGTCCTTTAATGGTGGTCTAACAACCTGGTATTAGCCTGCCAAAGCCCCACGCTCATACTCAGCACTGCTGTAAAATCTCACTCACCACTACACAGAGGAGGCCACAGTTTTCCAGCAGAAGGAAAATAAATAGGAGCACATACTTATTTGGTAGTGTGCTATCATCAGCAAGCATTTATTTCCCAAACTCCTCCACTGCCAGAGGGCTGCGCCAAACACGTGGCTTCCTCTACCTTTGGTGAACAGCATTGCCCGTGATCTTCTCTTCTCTATTACAGAGATGTAACAGCTAAAACCACCAGAGATAAACAAGGTGCTTTCCTTCAGCAGAGTAACAGTGCCAGAAGGCCAAAGACTGTTACGTACTGCAATGTGCTCAATGCTCAAAACAGTGACTCATTTGCAGCTCATGAAGCTTTTCATAGGGAGGGAAAATTCAACTGAGGGGAAAAAAAGGCATGTTGGGACAGAGCTGACTGACAAGGCATTACTCAATACAAAGAAGACACCAGAAGTAAAGAAACAAACAAGAAACTTGCAATCCGTTAGGCACATCACCCTAGAAAGTGTGTGTGTGTGTGTCTGTGTGTGTGCCTGTGTATGTATGTACATACACACACACAGACACACACACAATATGTATCTAGTTGCTACAAAAGAAGGAGAATACTTAAAATTATCCACATTTAAACTTTTGAGAGAATTGTCCTGAAAAGTGTTTTCAGAAAAAAGACTCTAGCCAAAGATTTCCTGTAGCTCAGACATCTTCTAGTTCTTCCCACCAGTGTGTATCCTGGGTCCAGCCTGTAGCCCTGTCCTGGGTGCCAGCCTGCAGCCCTGTCCTGGGCCCAGCATGCAGCCCTGTCCTGGGTACCAGCATGGAGGCACTGCCCAGGGGCCTATGCTGCCAAAAGTCCCAGGTCCTGGCTCATAGGAGTTATAGTCTAAAAACGAAGTAGAGCCAGAGCAAAGCCATTGAGAAACTTAGTGCACATGTGCAATGGAGGGAGAGAGATTATGAAGTAAATAAAACAAGATGACATGCCAAAGAGTTCCGAGGGGGTAGGAGACAGCAGCAATAGAGCATTAGGAAAGAGGCAGGGGCAGGTAGGCTAATCCAGAGGCCTAAATACAGAGCCATATAGAATGTCTGGAGAGCAGGACCTTAGAAACTGGCAGGAGAGGGTACAAAATGGGATGAGAGCACTGAGCAAGGGCAGATACTCTAAGCCTGTCAGAGTGTAAACAACAGCATGGGGGTGACTTTCATTCTCAGCACACTGGACTAAGCTCTGAGCATCTGCCATGTTCTCATCCGCATTCTGCAAAGGTTATCCCTCTGAACAGCATTGTGCAAGGTAAGAAAAGAAACAGGCAGAGCAGTCTGGAGGCATGACAGCATGCCACAGGAGAAAAAGGCACTGCTAAGCTGCAGCAGTGACACACAGGGCCCAGGGGAAGTACTTCCAAAAGAGGTGGGCAGGACATGGCAGCTGTGACATCATGTAAAAGTTAGACACAGAAATATGGAACTAAGAAATGAGGTCAAAGAAAGACACCAGCATCAAGAAATGTCGCTTTGAGCCACACTGGAAGCCAGATGAGGAGCATGAACCCCGAGGAGCAGGAGCAAAGAGAAGCCACGGCATAGACTGAGCCCCCTCCCTTGGGCTCTTCTCAGGAAGAGTCAGTGAGGAAGAACTTAGTGCATTACAGTAGGGCAGCATATGATCCTTATGGGTCAACATCCCCCAACCTCCACTTGGCAGAGAGAAGTAAGGTACATTTTCCCCTTAATTTTCTTTGCTATTGTAGCAGATGATGTCTTCATCCTGCACATACAATTCTATTTGAAATTTACTAAACTTAGTCAAATCAGACTACTCCATTCAGGTATCTGTCTTTAAAGATTATTTTTCTAAAGGTAAAATTTACCATAATTGAAAACAATGAAATTATAAAATATTGCTGAAATCACATCATCTGAATAAACGTCATTTGTAATTAGCAATCGTACCTACCAACTTTATTAATAGTAGCAATAACTGAAAGAATCCCACCATCCACTCTACACTATGTTCAGACATTCCCTCTTGATTGCCTTCTCTGTTCACAGGGCTAAGAATAGCAGTGGAGTCTCTAGCACAACCTGGCCATTTCCTGAAGACAAGAGATGTCACAGCTCTCTGGCTTTCACCAAGCAACTGGCAGTGCCTACACAAGAAATCACCCAAATTCTGTCCCTCTAGTGAGAACAATGTCAGTAAACAAACTGCTGGGGGAGGAAGAGACCCATTTTGTCCGAACACAGTAACAGTTGAAAGCACAAGAGAAGGCAGATCAATGGATGACTTCAGCAACAAACCACATGACATTCACTTAAAACTGGACTTGATGCCAGGGTGATGGTGGTGCCTTTAGTCCCAGCACTTGGGAGGCAGAAGCAGGAGAGTCTGAGGTCAGCCTGGTCTACAAAGTGAGTTCCAGGACAACCAAGATTACACAGAGAAACTTGGTCTCAATAAAAATAAAAAAAAAAATAGTAACAATAATAATGATAATAATAACAAATTGGATCTGATGTTTGCTGGAATTTCCAAATGCAATGTCAAAAAAAAAAAAAACAAACCTGAAGCAAGGGAATCACTCACACCTATGTGTGTATGTGAGTGTGAACATGTATGTGCATATATACAAGTGTATATGTGTGGTGCATGTGTAAACAAGTGCATATGGAAGCCAGTATTTGACATCAGGTGTCTTATTTAATTGCTCAACCCCTTATTTTTTTGAAACCCAGTCTCTCACTGAACCTGGAGCTAATCAATTCAGCTAGGCTGGCTGGTCAATGAGCTCCAAGGATTGATCTGTCTCCACACCCCAAACACTGAGGCTGCATGCAGAGTACTCTACCCAGTTATCACATGGGGACTAGGAACCGAGCTCCTCGTGTTTTTGCAGCAGGCACTTTGCTAACTGAGCCATTTCCTAGGCCCCACATGATTCTTTTTTATTACTGAATTTTAGGCAACTGCTTAAATGAAACATCTAGTTAGAAGAAAACTGTTAAACGTAGGTAAATGCAGGTAACAAGCCTAAAATTCAAGCACAGCTGTGTAGATTACAACTCCCTAAAGGATAACTGGGAGGACTTTGAGAGCTGGAGAGGGGCTCTTGGGGGCTCAGAAAAACTGCATGAAGAGTTACTTAAGAGCATGTGCCTCACATATCAGACTGGCTGGCGCAGAAAGTGTTAAAAATCATGCTGAGGCAACCTGTCTCCTCCAACTCTACCTTGAAATGTCTGGTTTGATTCTGCAGGCAATAGTCAGAAGCATATGAAGCAATCTGAAAGATAATTTTTTAAATGACCAAAGAGCTTAAAATCAACCAATGTAACAACTGAAAGAAGTGTATATATTTAACCAAGAGATGAGACACATAAAAAAAAGATTTTTAAAAAAAGTATCACTTAATATATGATCCATTCTCATGTCCACAAAATGTGAGGCAGAACACACCAGCTATCACTGGAATGCTATCCGAGCTGTCCTCACTCTGACTTACATCATGGTCATGCTGCTCAATACCCAGGGGACACCAGAGAATTCAGGCACCAGTGAGGATGCAGACACCACAGAAAACACACAGCCAAGACTAACTCACCCCAGGGTTCTTCCCAGGGAAAAGCAGCACACTGTGAAAGCAGACAAAGGAAGGGATGCCCTCTGAAGACTCCCTTAAATTCAGTTAGTTCTCTACAAGAACTCTCCAATATGCTGTGCTTGGTTTACCAGCACCCATAGAGCCAAGGGTAGATGTGGGCACACTGATAGCTAACGACTATCAAATGGTGAGGGGACAATGTGGTGAGGCAAGGCAAAGTGAGCCATCTGAAGACTACATTCCGAAACACAGGAGTGATGTTAGTGGTAAAGCTTACATAAGACCCGGGTCTCAAACAACTCTGAATTGCCCACTTGTTCTGTCACCAAGACCATCATGTAAGAGCAGGACAGACAAGAATCCCAACATAAAATGGGTAAACACGTTTCCTCTCCCTGCAAAGGAGAAATGAGCAAGATGTCTCAGAAAGAAGCACATGCCTGGCTCAAGTGTCACCTGTGAGCAAGAATCAGAAAAGGCAAAACTGTTTGCTTAAAAATAGTTGACTTTTTTGTTGTTGTTGTTTCTCTGTTTATGGTGTCCTTACACCATTTATCCTCCACAGCCAAGCCTTCACTGTAGTTATACAAGGGATAAAGGACCCCATTTACTCACTGTTCCTCTTTAATAAAGTCCCACAAAATGAGAATTTTAGATTCCCAATCAATAACAGTTGACTTCTAGGCTCAGAGTCATGCCTAGTGAGAGTTCCTAGAAAATCCAGTCTGTGGGCATTCCCCGAGCTCCCTTGGACTCAGTAATGCTCTGTTCTGCATCCTATTCCATCAGTACCACAGCAAATCCCCTCTGCATCAAACAAGCATGCAATGAAGTGTAGTGTAGACCACAAAAAGTATAGCGTAGAGTGTATACAACAACAAAAAGCAAGGCAGAAAGAAAGGGTTAAAGCCACAAAAATATATTAATTTATTCTTTGCAATGCATTTGTAATTCTTCCACTTTCAGTCAAGATCACAGTACAGTTTAATAGTCTGTTTCAGAGACCAATTAATCCTTTTATATTTAAATCAATCACTGATCCTCTCCGAATAATTTAGCTTCTACATGCTGCCTCCCATTTGATGTCTTTAGGGAGAGAGCACAGTTAGCATTGTGTGGCACATTAATCACATTTGAAAATAGAAAAAGAAATACATTACCAGAGAAGTCTCACACAAAACTAGAGTATGCACTAAACCATGCCAGCATACAGTGTTTGTGCCATGGTTTCCTTAATTAAAACAGGCCAACTCAACATGAAGTCAATGGTGAATCCTTCAACTGCCTTTTCATAGTGTGTGTACTTATTTTGGCTTTGTGTAAAACATAATCCAGGAATAAAACTATTGTCCTCATTTGATACTTGATTTGTAGGCTCGTCCCTCCCATTCCCACCTAAGACGGAATGACTTGATGCTCAGACAGTGGGAGGGGGAAGTAGCAGAAAGGCATATATTTTACTCAAAGTGGCATGTGTCTGGCACTCTGCCACAAGGTTGTGTCCTTTGACTTGAACAACTCTAAAGTCTAACTGATAGAGTTAATTCCGCATGATATTCATGGGTAGTCTAAAGAGACTAACCACTACATGCAAAACAGATGCCCACATTTAAGACTACTTTGTCTAGACAAACTTGCCAAGTACTGCATTGAGTTCATGAGACTCAGAATGACAATACTCTTGAAAATGTCATTCTTCATGTGACAAGTTACAACAGGAGACAGCTTTCTATTTCATGCTCGGATCTTCATTAGTACAGAGCAAATGACTTTGTACCGCGGTGACTACATCATGCTTTAACAATGCCTGATGTAGAGTCAGAAATTCAAAACAAAACAAAGCATTTTCTAAACAGCCCATGAATAAGTCTTGTTCTCTTATTTTTTTTTAACTTAGCTAAGTAAATTTCTATGTAGAAAAGACATAATGTCTGCGCCTGTGGAGAACCCTCTGCTTGGGGGAGAAGTCACAGTTCTGGCAAGGAGAGAGTGCAGAGCAGGAGCTGGGAAGAGACTGGTCTCTGAAATATCATCAGTGTATCCAAGGACTGACTAGGAGTCTGACTAGAAGAGCTGTCATTGAAAACCATTTCTCTGGGCATGTAACTATGACAACATGAGAATCTGGTCAACAGCTATGGCTTATAAACAATTATGGGTAGAAACACTACGAGTTACTCCTCACTAATCCTCCCAAGATCATAGCAAAGAAATATCTGTCTGTTTCTAATCTCAATAAAATCCAACACCACTAATCAAATAAGTGAACCAAATTTCAAGATGGAAATCATGATCTCATCCTACAGATGAAGTCATCATCACAGCCAACAAAGTACCAGTCACAAAACAGGTTTTTGTGCAGTTTCCTGATGACTGGGCTAAGTGTATGTAGATAACATGGGTTTATTCTCCTTTGTCTGGTTTTCCCTTTACAAGAATCTGTCAGTTGCTATACGAGACATACAGGGGCCAACTGCAGACACAGAGACAGTAAGAGTCCATACAATCACTACACAACTCTATGCAAAGCAATGAATAAGTAAGCAAACAACAACCCATGTGGGTTAGTTTAGGGATACCTCACTCATGTGTGGGGACCCTCTCAGACAGTGACCCCCAAGAAAGAAATGCTAATGTTCTGACCCAGTGTGAGGATTGTGGATGACCAGGGTACACTGCAAGCAGTCAGTCTATGTAAGTCAGTAGGGAGGGTGTACTTAGGGTGTGCGCAGCCCCTGGGAGCTGTCTCTGACACAACACACCCAAGGTGAGTCAGTGAGATAATGCACAAGGCAGGGAGACTGTCTAAATGCTAGGGTCAATCAGTAAGCTCAAAGGACGGTTCCACAAAACACTTTGAAAGCTGGTAAGATGGTCAGAGGTTAGAGTGGGTGCTGTCAGGACCTGAGTTCTGTTCTCAGCACCCACATGGCAGCTCACAACTTTCTAGATCTGCAGTGCTAGGGGATCTAACACCTCTGCAGGCCGTGCACACTAGGGACACACATACACATACAAATATGTTCAGGCAAAACACATATACACACAAAAGTAAATCTTCGCAAATTTTTTAAAAAAGAATACAATTGGGGAAGCGAAAGAAACTCCGCATTTTACAAATAACTGAGCCAGGAAGCACAACTCATGACAGCACGTACAGCTGGACGTTCAGGCAACAGGACACCAGGAAGCAGCTTTTACTTGCAGTCTTCTCTCACACCAGTTAACTGAAAGGTGAGAATGTACCTCAGTTACAAATAGCTGTTGCCAATAATGATCTCTGTTTTTAAAATCCGTGGGGTTTGTTGTTGTTGTTGTTGAAGCACACCACAGCGGCAGCTGTACTGCAGCAGGATGGGAACGACCATCTGGTCCTTCACTGTGACACCAAGAACAAGTGGTTGGTTTTCATCACCACTTTGTACTGACACTGCAGCACAGAGAGAGGCCGTTCAGCAAAGGACACCTCTGAACACCCTATGGAGCCTCTTCTTATGAGAGAACTCAATGTGAAGTCAACGCTGTTAGAGTCTGAATGTCGGTCACTACAGATAAATGGGTTTCCAATGACCAAACGGCTATTTGGTCAATCTTCTGACCAGCCTTTTGTAGAGAAAGTATTTACAATTTTGGTGTAAAACAGAAATAGTACTAATATGAGTCAATTGCAGGACTAGGGAAAGATTATGTGAGGTATGGGTTGTTCCCACAAACACTGGCAAACCTCTAACTCACACTTTTAGAAATACTTTTTGTCAAAGATTTGTACACGCTCACACCTTACTGTCTCTTCAGTGTTAGCAGAAGATGGGTCTAAAAAGCACACCACATGTGGACATCTTATTTTGTCCAAAATTATCAAGCAATTTAGGAAGATTGATCAGTTGAACACTTAAGTCTTACAGAATAAACTGCACTGGACATAGACCATGAAAAGATAGAACTAAAATTACAAGAAGGGTCTTTTGAATGGCAAGGGACAATATGTAAACTTAAGGAATTTCAGCCAACATTTTAACTAAACAGAACAGAAAACATATTTTAAAAATTCAGATTTCTTTTAACAGAAAGAAATATACAAAATAGATTCACGGGTCTAAGATCCATTCTTTTAAACATTAAGTATAGTTAAGAAAAATTATTTAAGCTGTTTGAAAGATAAATATTGTGGTAAACCTCAATTTAATGAACTGAGAATTTTTATTACATTGGCTTTTCAAAATGATTGGTTGAAGCCCAGACCAGAATCCATAACTAGATTCTCCAGGGTGCAACTCCATGGAAACTAAGACTGGGATGCTGAGAGAAGAACGAGGTCCTTCGTGTCTAAAGTGTAGCACAGCTTGGAGTGACTGTACTGTAGCAAGCCCAGAATGTACATACTCAGAAAACTACCACATACACAGTCAAACACACATGTACACACATCCTAATTCCCTGAATCAGAATTAGGCATGTCTGCACACAATACACTTTCTCTGTGTAGACATGAAACAGTACTGTCAATTCTCAAAGTTTCTGTGTTCTATGATCTAGAAGCATCTACTGCACATGAAACAAGAATGCACATAACAAGGACATCTGCTTGGCCCTAGACACAAATTGGGCTTTTGGACTTTTTTTTTGCTTTTGGAGGGGTGTTTCAGAAAGATTTGGGAGGCAGACTTGGAAGGACTGGGACATGAGTGATGGGGTGCATGATGTGGAATTCCCAAATAACCAGTAAAAATATCATGTCAGAAAAAAAAGATTACACACAGCAAGACACTCTGATAATCAGAGGCAGCAAGTCAAGCCTGGATGCCACAAAAGCAGAGAAGCAACTCTGCATCTCCTCTTCTGTTCAGAGCAACTGCTGAAAAGGGAGAGTGATCTCTGTTAGGTCGGACAGCATGCAGGCTCCATTCTTAAATACCAAGAGCCGCTCACATCCACTTATAGCTCTTCACTCTTCAAAGGACACAAGTGCTTCCCTCCCAAACAGTCACCAAGAGACCTTAAAAATGCATGCCGTAGACAACAGAAACATGCATATATGACGTCTCAAAACAACGGTGGAGAGCTGGGTCCGGGGTAAGGAGTACTGACTGCTCTTTCAGAGGATCCAGTTTCTTCCCAGCACCCACAGGGTAGCTCACAACCATCTGTAAGTCCAGCTGCAGGAAACTCAATGCCCTCTTCTGGCTCCCTCTGTCACCTGCACACACAGGCACACAAACATATAACTAAAAGTAAATTTCCTTAGAAAGTCTACATTGAGAGGTCAAAATTTTATAAGTAAGTAAAATCCTAAGAAGGGGTACCTTTTTTTGGAGATTATCCTAGATAATGAGCAATTTTCAGAAAATTAAAATATTAAAGAATGCTATATATTTTTAAAAAGACTTATTTTCTAAGATGAATCAAAAACATCGGTTAATCAGCATTTCAACTCTTTTTCTAAGTTGGTGATGTGGTCGTATTCTCCTCCTGCGGAGTAAGTGGAAGGGCACTCAGGCTGCAACCTTTTTCCTAATCAACATGGTGTCGAGGAGGAGGAGGAGGAGGAGGGGGAGGAGGGGGAGGAGGAGGAGGAGGAGGAGGAGGAAGAGGAGGAGGAGGAGGAGGAAGAGGGGGAGGAGGGGGGGGGAGGAGGAGGAGGAGGAGGAGGAAGAGGAGGAGGAGGGGGAGGTGTAGGTACACAGGTTCCCCATTTTTCCCGAGGTGCTATGCAGGGCTGTTCTGCTTCCTGGTTCCACTGCAGCAGCTTGAGGGTGTAGCATAGAACTGCCCTCTCCTGTTATGTTAATATCACCTACGGCCCAAGGGTGTAGCTCAGAGAGAACTCTTCTGTCATGGTAATTCCACCTGCAAGCAAGGTTCTCGCCGCAGGCAAGGTTCCAGGGTCGGCTTTTCTCTGAGCCTGAGCACGCCCACCTGGCTTCCTCTTTTCTCTGTTCAGCTGCTGTCCGACCTTGGGTGCGACCCCCTGACTTTTCTCTTTCCTTGATCCTGATGGGGGGCTGGTGTCCTTTTGCCCCACAGTATATATACCCGACTTATGCTTAATAAAGCTGCCATTTGCCACTTGCTCTTGGCAGATGAGCCGGTCTCTTTGTGTGTGTGTCGTCTGTTCAAACCCCTAGGACATGCGTCCGTTCTCGTGGGCTCGAGTCAGGAAAGTGCGCGCCTGTTTCGAGGTTCGGGTGTCCACAGAAAAGTGCGGAAGCTTACAGGGAGGAGGGGGAGGAGGGGGAGGAGGAGGAGGGGGAGGAGGGGGAGGAGGAGGAGGAGGAATAGTTGGCTATAGAACCCTGCAAAGTACAACACATGGTAGCCACATGGGGAACCCCACTCATCCAGGTGCAAGAGAGAGGCTGCAACACCAAATCCCCAGTGCGCACACGGGAAAACCCCAATCCTGGTCGGCCTCTTTCTTAACAAGAGCAGCAGCGTCCAGGCTGCTTCTATTTATTATGTGCTTAGCTGAGCTCTTGAAACAGGAAAGGGAGGAGCTGAGAAGGTTTCCTTTCTAGGGTCAAGGACTTGTATGATGTGAAGGAAGTATTAGAGACAAAGAGCCAGAATGAGGGAGCACCCACCTCTGTCAGCTCGAGTCAGAGACGGACCATGCTGAGAGGTCAGGTACTGCAGCGACAAAGCTGAAGTGGGCGTTTACAGCTTGGTCCCGGGAGCTCTGGGCCTGAAAGCACTGACTACTGGGGAAACCACAGTAGTATTTCATTAACAATGTTTTACAAACTATTTCAAATCCAGGAAGGAACAGGAGTTACTATCATTTGGGGTGGATTTTAATCCACTGTGATCTCTGAGAGAAGAGGCTGGGAAGCACCACTGGCCACACAGGTCAGTAGGTGAAAACCTAGAGCTTTGAGTTATCTGATGGACTCTGGTTTTGGGCCATATCCCAGCCTGCTTGTGTTCAGTCTCTGAGGCACACTGACAGGCAGCACAGGGGCAGTGGACCAGAATGCTGAGTGACTCAGATAAGCTAACCAGGCATGAAAGAAGTAAATAGGAAGAACGCTCAAAACTAATCCAGACATGAAGAATTAAGCATTTACTGTGTTCTGATGAACAGGACAAAATCTATTTCAACAGCAAGGAGCAGTACAGAAAGCACCTCAGGGTGCTCATCCATATCTTTCAAAAGTACTGACTATGAACACTGTCTAGAAATAGGATATACAGTCCATTATCCATTTATATGTGATTGACTTCCCAAAAATTCACAGAATGGTTTCCTCTGTGCAATGTCACTGTGTGAGCATCAGGGCAGTTATGCGTCCTGCACTGTGTGAGCAACAGGGCAGTCATGTACCATGTACTGTACGAACATCAGGGCAGTCACGCACTGTGCACTGTGTGAGCATCAGGGCAGCTGTGTGCTGTGCATCATGTGAGCATCAGGGCAGCCATGTGCTGTTCACTGTAGGGGCATCAGGAGCAACTGCGTGCTGAGTACTGTGTTAGCAGCTGTGTGTGCCATACACTGTATATGCATCAAGGCAGCTGAAGTACAAATCATGGTTTGTTGCTAAAAAGAAAATTTTCAGTTTTAATAAGTAGACTTCTAGGTTCTTGTAAATATGAATTAAACATAATCCCACCTTTCAAGGATGTTACGGCCTAGAGAACACATAAAATATGGCTAGAGATAAACATACAAGACACAGATAACGTTAGAGGGCAAGCTGATATTTCTAGATTGTGAGGATCAGGCATTATGGAGGAGTTGGGATAAAGCTGGGTCTGGGGGATTTCTAGAGTTCCAATATGTGAGACCAGAAGCAGAGGAAGAAACACTGTCCTGAGAGGCAGCAGGGCTGGTGCTCCCTCTGATGACACCATGCTAAGTGTTAGAGAGACAGAGAGGGAGGGGGAAGGAATAGAAGGGGGAAGGGGAGGAAGGGAGAGTAGGAGGGAGGGAGGGAGAGAGGGAGAGATACTTGCTCACTCTCTTATGAGCCTGTAAGGAGACAAACCCAGGTCTGTGAGACCCCAGGGCACTGAGCTGCACAGCCTGAATCAGTGGTCTAGTGAAACTGGTGTATCTCACTCCCGAGGGTGGAGGTTCTCGTGTTAGGGTTTCCTCTCTGCCAAGCTGAGTCAAGCTTTGTCTGTATTCTAGGTCTACAAGACTGTACAGTTCACAAAGGTTCACAAAGACATGCCCAGGGCACAGTTACCCTTGTCCTTACAAGGTTCAGTTCCGAGCTCCAATGGCAAGGCAGGCGCCACCACACATCCACCCCTGCTTCACATCAGAACAATCTAGAATGTATCAGGAAACCCACACGGTCCACCACAGGAAGCTTCCCATCCTCGCCCTTCAACACCTCCCATTACAAACTATCACACAGAGCACCTGGGAAAACTAAAGCAAACGGCGCAAGAGAGTCTTGCTGCTGACAGACACCCAAGCATGTTGTGTGCACATCCCCACACGCAAACCTGGTCCAGCTCCTTTCTACCTGTCTGTCATCTACTACATGCCTAGAGTTCCACACATCAAGTGTCCAAACCCTTGCTTCACTGTGTGTAAGAAAGCAAGGCACATCCAAATCAAAACCCAGTCTGGAGAGAGCCCAGCACCAGTCTGTGGCAGCTCCTAACCCACTACACTCCATCTGCTTGCCCTGTGAGCCACCTCTCTGCTACTGTCACACAGACCTGAGACAAGGCAGCCTAGAAAGAAGGGGCTGGGGAGCAGGTTTAGGGGCACTAAGCAGCTGCTTGGCTCAGGTGCTTTGGGGCTGTGATGGTTTACTGGCAAGGGTACTAAAGGAACAAAATCGGTAGAATGAAATATATACAAAACAGCCAGACAGTGGCAGTGCACACCTTCAATCCCAGCACTTGCAAGACAGAGACGCAGGCAGATCACAGGGTTTGAGGCCAGACTGGTCAAAGTTACGGGACATCAGGGACAGCACAGAGAAACCCTGTCTCAAAAAATAAATTTAAAAAAAAAAACAGGCAGATTCAGAGTAACTTACAAGCTATGGTCTAACAATGGCTGTCTTCCAATAGAAAGGAGACTGGATGTCTCAACAGTCCCCACTTGGTGATGGAGTCCCGGAGGACTCCCAGAGCTGCTGGTCTTCCATCTACACGGGAATCCTGAAGTGGGTTCTAACACCAGCGAGGGAATGCCTCAGCAAGAGCATGAACTTGCCAGCGAGGCTGAGGACAAGAAGGCAGAGAGCAAAAGTCACCCTCTTCCAAGTCCTTCCTTGTGAGATACCACAAGGCACCTTCCTGCCTCAAATCATCCAATCAAGAAAATAACCCACATTAATTGATTCCAGATGTTGTCAAGCTGATGACCAAGACTGGCCATCACTGAGGTACAGTGCAAAGTGATGGGAACACATGATGGTGGAGGTTCATTCCCCCATGGAAGTCATGAAAGGAAAGGTGTAGGGTTCCAGTGTCTTCTAAAAGAGAATGTCCCTTGCTTCCATTCCATTTCCACTCACAGGTTACAGTCTGTATAGTGACAGTCAGGCTGCTGACACCACTAACACTGGGGCCTTTGGTGAACAGTCCCAAAAAACTACCCCATGGCACCGGGGACACTGTCAGTTAAGTGTTTTGCTTGTTCACATGGCTCTCTAACTGCCTCACTCCCATGCATGGTAAAAAAAGGAGTATTTTGCACATAAACATATTAACTAACTAGACACACAGAAACTATATTATTTGCAATACTGTCTGGCCAATAGCTTAAGCCTATTTTTAGCTAGCTCTTATATCCTAAACTAACCCGTCTCCATTAATCTGTGTATCGCCACATGACTATGACTTACTGGCAAGGTTCCGGTGGGCTCCAGGAGAGGAATCTGTCTCCTAAGGTGGTTACATGGCTTCTCCCTGATTCCACCTTCTCTCTCTCTCTCTCTCTCTCTCTCTCTCTCTCTCTCTCTCTCTCTCTCTCTCTCTCTCAGAGAGCCTGGCTATATTCTGTTAAGCCATTGACGAAAGTAGCTTTATTCATCAACCAATAAAAGCAACAAATATACAGAACGAACTTCTATACCACCTTATAATGACTATGAAGACCTTTTAAACTGGAACCACGTTAGGAAAACACTTGAGTACCATAATGGGTAAACATACTCATTTCAGGAGTTGCCAAGGGTAAGAGCAACAAAGCCATCACACAAATATGGGAGTCCATACAGGTGCCACTGTCTTGTGAAGCTGCCCCACAGTGTAAATATACTACAGTTGACAAATGCCTAATGCTTGCTAGTTACTCCTGGGTGTATGCCCAACATGAAATCTGCACAAGAATTATCACAGCAGCAGTACTAGAGGTAACTGCAAAGCACCAACAAGTGTTAGGCAAGACTGGCTAGAACACACAGCAACGGCACTGCATTCACCAACCACAGATGCAATCTCACACGCATACTCCAGTCCACAGAAAGCCAAGACAGGCATGGATTAACATCACGGTCTCCCTCAGTCCAGTTCTAGCCCTGCCTTCTCTACAGTGTTATCAGGACAGTGGGGGCCAGGAAGAGACACAAAGAGACAAGAGGGTTGTGTTCATGTTATAAAAACTTGAATAAAAAGATTTAAAATAATTCCAATAAATCATTTCAAAAATGCTCATTCCGAATAGGAAAGTAAGCACACTAATATGCAAGTGGGAAGGGGTGGAGTTGGCCCAGGTTAGTTTCTCACATAAGCATCCCTCCCAGACAGCCCTTTCAATCAGAATCACAAACTAATGAATCTTAAAGATGAGAGGGGATTTGGAAAATGCCAAGGTCACTCTAGAACTAATCCACTCCTCAAGCTTCTTTCACTGGGGCCATCAGGCTGGGCGACAAGGCCCATTAGCTGCTCAGAAGGCTCACTCCAAAGATTCTGTGGGCAGTTCAGTGAGGTGCTGGCAGTCCAGCAGTAAGTTTGGGTAAGGCCAGACCTTGATCCCTTGACCTTGGAACCAACATTTTGAAGAACAGGTATTAGAATCATACCCAAACCTAAAATTTGTCTACAACACTAAATCACTTCACTTGTGTCCACTGCTGCACCAGGACTACAATGGGGTGGACCTCTGCACCGTAAGTGAAAATAGCCGCTATGTTAAAACTACACAATCATTTAGTGCCAAGCACAAAAGCCCATGATGATGTAACAAGCATGCTGGTAGTGCTGGCAGCGCTGGCGGCACTGAGTATAAGATGCAAGCTCCAAAATGAAGTTTATTTATGGTCCCACATTTGCAAGAATTAGTTAAGTCACCAGGAGGTGCAAGGATTCACTTCAACCTGTTGCAATGATAAACTCAACCCAGTTTCCTTTGCTTAGTTTGATTTGCAAGACGCAGTGGGACGAGGACAAGGACCGAGAGCGCCTGGTTCTGCAGGCATCGTCCAGGCTGAGAGCACAAACTGCTTAGGCCAGCTAAGTACACTAGCTTCAGCTTCAAGCCCAGCAGCACAGTGTTTTATCTTAACAGACTGCACACTTAGAAAACAAGTTACTGTACTGGGCACTGATTCAAATGGTTCTTAATGATTCTACACAAATAAACTACTAGAGAGAAACAAACTTTTGCTTTGGTTTGTGAACTTTAATTTCTTTCTGTAAAATTTAGCACATCTCTTCAATGTACCTTTTAACTTAATGGGCTTGCTAAGTTCTGCACACAATGCAGGTGTGTCTACATTCCTTATTAATGTATTTTCTCCAGAATGACACAAAGAACCAAAGCAATTGCAATCAAAATTGTCTTTTTCTCTTTCTCATATTTAAATCTGTACCTATATATATATAAAATATGGAGATAGTCCCAAAACAAAGCTACCAGAAACAGATCAGTAAGGAAAAATAATGAAATCATTTAGCAGAAAATGCAGCTGCCCAGCACCTGAAGAAATAACTGGAGGATATTATCCAAGTCCTCAAGCTACACACGGCAGGAGAGTGCCCAGAAGACCAGAGCTCAGAGTCTTCAGAGGGCAGAAACACTCCACAGGAAAGGCACAGAGGGACCATGATGGAGAGCAGAACGGAGTGGAGATACCATCCTCCAAACTCTAGACCACACCACCCAGGGGGAAACTGAATACTATGTAAAGTCTACAATTGGACCATTTGACTAAAGAGGCCCCAACATGCAATCATCAGCATTCACACTCCAGGGAGCACTTCTAGGCAAGGAGGATCTGCGAAATGAGATGAACACCCTAACATTTAAGAGATGCTGTGATTCTCCTTCTATTCAATAATCCTTGGCCACCCCCAAGTCAGTTTGAAGTGCTTTACACACAGAAATAGCCAATCCCCAAACCTTTATGTTCACTGGAGTAATACACCACTCCCTTAAACCACCAATGCTGAGCTTCAGAGGTCAGGACTATGGCTGCATCCTCAAAATACCCAAAGGTAGTGATGACACTCTACTGCCTACAAAAGCAAACTTTTGGTCTTATTTTAAATCACTGGGCTACCTAGCACACTCACAAGTAGGACTCTTGTTTTGGTCATAATATCTAAAAGAAACGGTTTTAGTTCTTAATGTTTAATTTTTATATCTATGTGGTTTGTCTGCATGTATGTCTGTGCACCTTATACGTGCAGTACCAGTGGAAACCAAAAAAAGGCATCAGATTTCCCTGAACTGCACTTCCAGACAGTTGTGAGCCACAATGTGGGTACTGTAAACTGAACCTAAATAGGTTCTCTAGAAGAGCAGCCAGTGCTCTTAACTACTGATCCATCTCCCCAGTCCCAGAAACAGTTTTAATCACTAGAAACCAAAAGACATTAAAATTCACTTAGAGGGAAGTCTGAATGTGTGAGACTCAAAGTGAATATGCGCAGAACTGTCATTCCAGGAATGGAGGTGTAGCTTGGTCTTAGATCAGCTGTCCAGCATGTGCAAAGTCCTGGCTTTGATATTTTAAAAATATTTTTAAATTATTTTTAAATTTCGACAATTTTTAAATATTGACATTTCAATTCAGGCAGGCAGTCTTCAATTGACATGATCACTTCACACAGTGAACAGCGGCACGGGTATTTATCTTCTTTTGTTTCTATTACCCTAAACCATAGTAAACTTCTATTAATTCAGACTGTTATTTTTTCAAGATATGTTATGGAGCTAAAGATGTAAAATTACAGTAGTGATAAGTTTCTATAGGTACACCTAAATGTGCACAAAGAAATTCAAGATTATTACAAGTATCAAAGAAGTCTGCATCAGAGCACAAACCAGCAACAAGACTTTCTTTGTAATCTCTAACATGGAAGAACAGATTAATGCACAACCGCTGTTGTATGTGACTTTCCTGAAGATGGTCAGCAGATGGGAAAGGAGCCTCCCCTTCAGAGTGCGCTGCTACTCTTCAAGTTTCTAGAGAGAGAGAGGAAGTTCCATTCCACGGACATAGTCTAGCCACGTCTGTTTTTCAAACACTTTCAGTCATCCTGTCCTTTTCTTGGGAAATTTAACACAGTATCTCGATATACTTTTTAAACAGAAGTGGGGAAGTCCCCCAGAAGCCCCAGCTGTAGTGAAGGCTATTTTTATAAACCTTAATACTACACAGAGTTCAGCACTCTGAGACTTAAGGGCTGGTTTTTCTCAGCCAATCAAATCCATGCTCAAGATCTCTTGTGCAAAGTAGACACTTGTGCCTTTTGCTGCCCTCTTCCAAAGTAATCCCCACACCACCAACACTTTGTTCTGGAAATATGTTCTGGACTGTTTCTGGAGGCTCTACACTGCAGGTCCTGTGGTCTTCAGGACTCAGCCACAGTGAACTAGACAGCAGACCAGGGCCTCTCGGGTCAGCACACACCATGTGGCGCCACAGCGCTTCCGGTGTTGTCTGTCTTCCCACCTAGTATCAGTCTCCCGAGAGCAGCATCTGTGCTGGCTTCTCAGCCCTCAAAGGAGCCCAGCAAACCATCTTCTGTATTACAGTATTGAGTAAAAAGCCATGACTGGCTTGAGGGAAGGAAAGGGAGGTGACCATTTAAACTAAACACCGGCCCTCTTTGTACAAATGGTCATGTTCCATTTGCTTCCAAAACTCTCACTGGCCTGAACACAAAGCCATCATGGGGCCTGATAATGACCAGGCTAATGCCTTTTTTAAACACTATCTTTGGAATAAACAATGCCATTAACCATCCTACTATGACAATACTAACACAGAAGCGCACACAGGCACACAGAGATTCCTCACAACTTGGAATTCTGATGTTCTGAGGAAAGCAGAGGCTCTGGGAATTCTTACTGTTATTACATCAGAGTAACAGTATTACTAAGCATGTCTCTCAGACTGAACAGGCACAAGGGAAGGCAAAGTGTCTGACACACAGCATGGGTCTCCCACAGGGTCCGGTTGCTGAGAAGCTTCCCTCCTCAGAGCTCTCCACACTAATGCAGAACTGAACTCATCACAGAGTTACAGCCCAGCATCAAGAACACATGCAATATAATGCACAAATAGCAGCTTACTGAATATATTTACTGCATGGTAGACTTGATGGTGGTGGGAACCACGCATCTGCTGCTTCACGCACACCCTCACAATGTCATATTGCTTTTATAATATGGCCTCAAGATAAAATTCAAAGATAATGTTAAGCTGAAATGCTGTATTAATAAATTTCCATACCAGGCAAGATTTCATATAGAACATTTATTATTTCTTCTGACCAGATCTGAGATGTGCTTATAAAGACTCTGTAAGAATCTAAAGAAAGCAAGATTACAATAGAGCAGAATGTGTTCCCACATTCTGGAGCACTCAGAGATGTGACATTAGGCCTGCGGCATGGTCAGCGAAGAAGAAAAGTCAAAGATGGCTTCAACTTCAATACTTCTCTAAAGGATGCACGCCAAGCCTCTCAGCACTCAGGCACGCTACTCTGCTGTTTGCAAGTCCTTAAATGATAAAGTATGGATACAACATGCCACAAGAAGTAGAACTATGAGCTCTGTACTGCAGCGTACACACGAGGGACAGAAATAGTGCAGCAGCTGCAGATCTCTCTCATACATGAACAACAGCTGTCCAAGCACAGGACTCTGCAGGATCTGTTAGTAATGCACAAGCAGGAGAGAGGTGACAGCGGAGGGCACAGGCACATTTAAAAAGCCACCTCAAGCTGGGCTCAGTCAATACACCACCACTTACATTCTATTCTACTCCAGACAACGACAGCAAGGCCCTAAGAGTTAAAAAAAAACACCTAGATGCCACTATGCAGGACACATTAGGGTAAAAAGAACATTTCTTTCAATGGCCAACATCTAAGAAAGAACTCACTATGCAAGGAAAAGGCATTTCAGAGCTTGCACAAGTATAAGGCAAGAGCAATCAGTATTTTCATGGGAGTTGCCTTCATCAGCAAGCAGTTCTGTCTGAAGAGCTCACCAAGGTTCAGTGTGTGCCTTCAAAGGCAGCAGGAGACTGTTCTCCACACCCTTATATTGTCACATTTCTAAAGAAAATGTAATAATCACTATGAATGTAAGGTCACTATGAATGATATAAAAGTATTATCTCTTAATTGAATACAGTTTCTGTACAAAATCCTGTAGCATGCAGCAAGCAAGCACAGCCACGCAAACACTCATATACATAAAAAAATACATCTAAAACATACTTAGAATAGCATCTGAATTTTGTACCCCACATACTTTACTATAATCATGTCCACTTCAAGAAGCACACCAGTTTCCCCGACAAGATGGATGTAGAGATGGGATAACTAAACGACTTCCGGGACACGTGCAAGTGAGAAAGCCACCAGGAGTCAGGCAATTACAATCCCGATTCATGTCTGACGGTCCAAAATTTCAACTCCAGATCCACATAATTAGCTACACGGCCTTAAGTAAGTTACTTTACTTTTAATACCTGTAAAATAGGAATGTAACACCAATCTCTGAAGGCCTTACAAGACCTGAATGAGACATTTACTTAATTAGCAGACACAAAATAGATCAAGCAGGCTCTCCAGACTTCCAGGCTATAATTCATTCCATCCTCATCCTAAGGTGGAAAGAACGCTTTTGTAAATTTTGTCTGCATCTATGTCTGTGAACCACATGCAAGCCTAGTGCCCAATGAGGTCAGAAGTAAGTGCTGGATGCCTGAGACTGGAGCACAGACGGCTGTGAGCAGCATGCGGGTGCTGGGAATCTAACACTCATCCTCAGGAAAGAGCAGCAGGTCCTGTGAATCTGGGTAGTCACCAGCCTCACAGCTGCCAGCCCTGCTGATGGGACAAAGGGGCATACCATATGACACAGTGAAGCCTCCAATGCCATCAGGATGGATGAAGAGGTGATGGAAGCCAGGAGAGAAGGAGAAGCAGAGATTTTTCTGTTTCAGGTGTGGTTTTGTTCTGTTTCAGTTTATTAGGTCTTTTGTTCTTGCTTTTGCTGACTTGCTTGGTGACTTTGTTTTCTTTTCTTTTGTGGGGGGATGAAACAGGGATGGGGTGGGAAGAACATGGGGAGACCAGGAAGGGAATGAAATTGGATTGAATGATGTGAAACCTCAAAAGATTCAATAAAGAAGTTTAAAAAAAAAAATGACCAGCATCGAATGTCCTTTGAAGTAAAGAGTCACAGGATAAATGACAACTCATTTGTCTCCTTAAAATCATTTAGAAAATTAGTAAATTCATCTTTGTAATCAAACTAAAAGATACAGGGAGTGAAACAACAGGAGTTCGAACCCATCTTTATTTTGGGGGGAGCTGAATGGAAATGGTGTCCTGAGGACCCCACAGTAGGCATAGGACCCAGTCAGCATCCCCTCGGCTCCCCCACACAGGGTTTCTCTGGACAGCCATGGCTGGTGTGGGAGTCCATCTGTCTATGTGTTGCTTTTATTGGTTAATGAATAAGGAATCCGCTTTTAGTCACTGGCAATAAGCCTGAGTGACTGGCCAAGCAGTGATTTAAATAAAATTGCTTCTGAGTGGTTATCCCGCACTCTGGGCAGCTGGGAAGGAAGAGGCAGCCTTGAGCAACAGATTGGTACACCAATGTGGGCTGACTAAATCTACTTTTAAAAAGCCTGAGAGAACTTGAAAAGAAATTCTAGACAGACACAGACACACAGACACAGACACACAGACACACAGACACAGACACAGACACACACACACACACACACACCAGTTTAATGTAGCTTCTTGCTCTGTTTGCTGGCAGTGAGCAGGAGCACTGCAGCTCCTTTAAGAAAGGTCTTCCTGACTCAGTGGTAGCAACAACAACAGCAACAGCAACAGCAACAGAACCCATGAGGTTTTGAAATGATGGCTTCCCGGGCCGTGCTGCCAGCATCAACTCCGACTCTTTCAGGAAGTCCAACTACAAAGCTTTTAAATGGGGTTTGTGAGCAGAGTGCTATTTGCTTAATGGGAACTCAGACCTGCTGCAACCCTACCCTGGATCTGGGGCAGAAAGAATGGCTCTCAGAGACCATGAACAGACCTCTGACATGCTGGACTGGGCAGAGCCAAAAGGCAAAGCAGCCTTAGTCCTAGACAAACTGTTTTGCATTTTAAGAAGCTCTCCTGGACGGAAAAGGATTTCAGATACACAACGGGACAGATTCAGACATAAATGATCTCTAAATGAGACACAGTGTGTTTAAAAAATGTTTGTAGGTTTGGGAGAGAGAAGGAAAAGAGAAGAGACACAATAAATGTGATATAAAAGAGGACAGACAGTCATAGCTAAAGGAGTAAAGACAACTGTAACCCCAGCCCCTGGCTAGGCCACCAAACCTTGACCCCTCCCCAGGAAAGGTCAAGACCACTCCTACAGGCCATAAATAAACTCAGAAAATAAACATGCGGTCTTCTTCTTCTTCTTCTTCGGTAGTCATGTTGGCCTTTGGGCCACCTGAGAGCACAGGCATCCAATTAAACCTGGATATCTTTTAATTTGGTCTGATTTGGTCTGATTGGGATTAACTGCGTTGGTGAAGAGCTCATTTTAGGAAATATTCCTAACAATAATAAAATAAATATTAAACTTGTAGAAAAAGTAATAGAGTAAGAAAAAACAAGTCACATAAAGATGGAATGTACACAGAGAGTCTGGATTATGTATATTATTGTGTTTTCTTTGAATTTTTTGACTGTGAAGGAGCTAAGAACAAAGAGATATTTCATTGTATGGGCTACTAAGCTAAACTAACATATATTTCAAAGGTATCATGACTTCAGAATTTGGGTCTAAGGATATGTTGCTTTGAAAAAGCAAACTTTTGTTGCTTTGAAAAAGAAAACCTTTGTTTCCAGAAGATTTGTTTCCAGAAAACCTATGGGTTTCTTCCAGGCTAATGTGGCTTGATGAACCAAGACCCCTCAAGAAAGGTCGTCATGAACACCCCCAAAAATACTTCACCCAACAAAAAGCAGAAAGAAGTTTGGAGAGAACTGCACCCATATTCCCAAATATTGTCTATAAATGTTTGCATTTAAAGGGGGATATGCTATAGAGATTTGCATTGGTATGGATCTTGGTTTATTGATACAAATTTAAAGTCAATTTTGTTATATGTATATTTCTGCTCTTGATTAAGGTATTGTGCTTGTGCAGCTCATTTAAAAATGTAAAGTATAATTAAGAAATATAGGTTAACAGAGAGTCATCTGTAATAGTCAAGCTTTATAGTCATGTTAGTTAGGTTTTCTAGATAAATAAAGAGATATTTCAGTTTTAGACAGGTATTTTTCAAATCATTCAGAGACCTTCAGAATTTGGCAATTAAAATGTTTTAAGAGCTTAAGACTTCTTATGATAATGAGACACATCTGCTCCTGGCAGCGCCAATCTACTTCAAAAGGGTGATGGACATTGAAGAGGCTCCTTATGAAGTTGGTTAGCCATTTGGGCAAGAAACTGCTCTTGCCTGGACTGCTTCACTGGACTTGCAGGACCCACAGAGAGATGACTGCTTAATTTGCCTAAAGGTGAGACCATCCTTCAGGGTTCCTGCTTCATGAAAGAGTCTGCCAGACTTTCTGCAGGACACAGAAGAAAATGACTGACAAACTGCCAATATAGGCAGAACTGTCTTTGAAATTTCCTACTTCATGGAAAAGTCTGACAGATGGTATGGGCCTGTAGGCTGAAGATGGATGCTCCAGTGATAAAGAAGAACTTTGGGTGACTGTCCAGGTAGCCAGATGTCTCTGTCAATTCTAGAGTTTTGAAAGTTGCTTACAATGTACTTTCTGTTTACTTAGGTAATATTATATCCTTCTGAGGTCTTTGATGGAGCTGAAAAATAGACAGATAGTAATAATATAGTTTTCCTTGGTTATGATAAAAGATAAAGTAGATATAAATATTGCAACTGTAATTCTTGCTTGATACCTGTTTTGTTATATATAATTTTACCATGTTAAAATTAGAACTTTCCTTTTCATTTAAACAGAAAAGGGAAAATGGTGTGTGAGGTCCTTCTGTATATGTGTTGCTTTTATTGGTTAATGAATAAAGAATCTGCTTTGGGCCAGTGGATTAACAGAATATAGCAAGGCTGGAAAAGATATACACAGAGAGTAGGCAGAGTCAGGGAGATACCATGGAGCCACCAGAGAAAAAAGATGTGCAACAAAAAACAAAACAAAACAAAAAGCCGGGCGGTGGTGGCGCATGCCTTTAATCCCAGCACCCGGATTAAATCCCAGAGGCAGGTGGATCTCTGTGAGTTCGAGGCCAGACTGCTCTACAAGAGCTAATTCCAGGGCAAACTCCAAAACTACAGAGAAACCCTGTCTCAAAAAACAAAAAACAAAACAAAAAAAGACGTGAGCTGCCAGACTGGAACCTTGCCGGTAGGCCACAAGCCTCATGGTAAAATATAAAAAAATAAAATAGGTTAACCAAGAATATAAGAAGTAGCTAGCAATATGCTTGAGTGATTGGCCAAGCAGTGATTTAAATAAAATAGTTTCAGAGTGGCTATTGTGTGGTCTGGGGAGCCGGGAACAAACAAGCAGCCTCCAACTACACCTGGCTGTCCTGGAGCTCGCTCTGTAGACCAGGCTGGCCTTGAACTCAGAGACCCATCTGCCTCTGGCTCCTGAACACTGAGATTAAAGACGTGAGCCGCCACTGCCCTGTTTATTTTCGATGTATTTTCAGGCATTTAATTTTTGGATGTGACAGTTTCTTTCAGTTCTGAAAGAAAAATGAAATTTCATGAACCAAAGTAACTACTGTTAAGATGCTCCAAGATTTAGGCTCACCTGTTATTCCTACACTGATGCACAACTTCAGTCCAGACCCATCTGGGCTACATAGAGAGAGAGAGCCCTTAACAAACAAAAAAGGACATTCAGCAAAGAAATGTTCTTTAAGTAGCTGAAACATAGTAACCCGATGAAACGTTTTCAAGAAGTGTTTTCTCCACTTCTTATGCTTCAGTAATTAAGCCCAATCTGTCACAACAGATGGTTTTAAAATAATTTCAACGATTTTGAATGAACAACACTAATATGTTTAGACATAGATAAGTAATTGATGACGAGACTAAGTACTAACTCAATAAGCATCTCCTGAGCTTAATTTGGTTCTAGATACACCCAACAAACAGAAACTAAAAGGTAACATTTGCTTTTCTAAATCAGCATCCTATAATTAAATTGTCAAAGACCTTCAAATACCAGGTAAAGACAGGCCAACATGTGGAAGGAGAAAACAGACCCCACAAGGCTGGGCTGGGGAGGTGACTGTGGGCACAGGAGCCTACTACTACTAAGCCTGAAAAGGGTACAGTGGCAGAATCCACACGGCAGAAAGAACTGACTCCCACACACTGTCCTCAAACTTCCAGGCTAAAGTATAAGCATGTGCACCCAAGCAAGTAAACATAAAGTTTAAAAGTAACTGTAAAATAAAATGAACTTTCAGGAAAAACGAACGCTATCTAAGTTATTATTCACTAAATAAAGGCAGCTAAAGCACTGATTTCTTCCCCAAAGACCAATGCCAAAAGTCCAAGCTCAGCAGTGGCTAGTGAAAGGCAGAGACAACAAACCCAGCAGGAGAGTTAAGGCCCCGCCTCTCCCTTCTCTCCACCCTGGGCTCATCTGCTATTACTTTATTGTACCCTGATGCCCAGAACGACTGCACCTACTGTTCTACGGCTACACTTTATCTATATAACTGTATCTGTGTCTATTGTTATCCATATCTATATCCACTGCTTGAAACTAGGGACAATAATCCTTGCAGAGATCCTCCACAAAGTGAACACTGTTCCATGTGGTCTACACATTACCCAATGCACAGTAACATTCTCATTAAAATAACACCCTCATTAAAGCAATTTAGCGTGGGGAAATGACGACACACATCTCAAGCAGTTCTCAGACTCTACATTGCCTCCTTAATGTTACTGACAACTTACACTGATTTTATCATACACACAAGGAGTTTTTAGGCAAGTTTCTTGATTTATTATCTGAAGACTTAGCAGGCTAGCTATTCTGCAGACACTCATGTTAAGGGTCCTTTTTGCAATTACAATGTAAACCTCAATGAACATCTTCATATAACCTGAGTCTCAACTCAGAGCGTCACCTGTCTCTGTTTCCTCCTCTGCCTTCTTAATCCACATACTGGAATCTCTCAGAAGAATTAAGTGCTGTGGAGCACTATGGAGCACCCTTAGCCTCATATTAAATAGTGGAGGAGCTGTATCATCTCAGAGGTCTTTGTAATCTCACTGCAACATTAGAACCATTTGTTTCAAACACAAACGAAATCCCAGGACTGGGCAGTTTAAGGGCCACTCTGGTAATCTAAGCTTTGCATTACACTTTCCTGCAGTATCTAAATCAGTCACGGTGAAACCATCTGAAAAATGCATGCATCATTTTTCCCTTCTAAATGTCAGTCAATGCAGTGCTTGACCCTTCCTCACAGATGTGAATGTGTGGAGTTATTCTCAGCTTACTGTTGATCTGAGAGCAGTAAAAAGTAGGGTATCATCACACTGTTCTCCCCCAATTTATAGCTGATAACAAAGTCATACAGCCATCAAAGCATTTTTTCCCAAGATTCACTAATATGTAGTTTTCTTCTCAATTCACGGGTTTGGTTTGGTTTTGTTTTGCTTTGTATCGTTTTTTGGAACAAGGTTTCTCTGCATAACAGCTCTGGCTGTCCCAGAACTCACTTTGTAGACCAGGTTGACCTCGAACTCAGAGACTTGCCTGCCTCTGCTTCCTGGTGCTGGGATTAAAGGCATGCACCACAAATGCCTGGCTCAAATCACAGTTAAGTGATATTATTAAATATTAAAACTTAAGTCTTCCTTAGCATTGAAAGTATGCCTAAGTCAGGATTTTAAAAGAACAATATTTCTTATACCTCATGAGCAATGGGTAAAATTAATAAACAGAAAAAATAATATTTGCTCCCTAACCTTCTGGTTAAATTATAAGCTTACCTGCAGTCCCAAACCACTGGTGTATAATAAGTTACCATGTCGCTTGGTCCAGAATGGACAAGCAAGCCTACGCTCAGCAAGCAGAACATCTGGCCTCTCAACACCTGACCCGGAGATTCAAACTGACAGAGATACTTGACTACACTAAAGAGCCCTACTTCTCTGGAGAAAGACACGGGTCATGTGACCAACGTGGGAGTCCTGACAGAGCAGCATCCACTTGACTCCTTGGAGCAACTGAAGGCTCTCTGTTATTAAGTGAGAACATGTGAGGATGGGGCCTCTTTCTTCCTCCAGAGTGTGAACAGTCTGTTTGGAGTTTTGAAGCAGGTCACAGCAGAGGCGGGCTCTGCACACTGCTGTCCTGTCTGGTTTCCCAAGCACTTCCAGTGTCTCCAGTTAGACTTCCTAACCCTAAGCCACAGTTGAAGTCACTATACACTTCTTTGTTGGGGGTGGAGGGAGTCATCCTTTCATTTTTAGGAGGAAGATACAGTATTTATGATCTGTTCACACACTGCTCTGGCTGCCTCTTACTAGCATTATGCTCTTGAATGTTATTTCCCTCCTTATCTCATTCCTCTAACAAGATTAAGAACCAATCACACTACAGCTATCTGGGAAGGAAACACAAAGTCCTTGCAAACTAGACTGGATAGAGGTTCTGCCCTCTCTACCTGCAGATCTGTGTGACAGAATTCCAGTACTCCGTTTCCACGGAAGTAAAACTAGACTGTAAGGCACAGGTCCAGGAGTGTAGGAAGGTTGGGAAATAACTCATGTATCTTAGAAAGCATCTCAACAAGTGCTGGTGCTACACGCCAGTTGTGTGTGTGCGGGGCAAGGCTGTGCTATGATCGGTGGCTTTGCCCTTGTGCTTGCCCTTCGGCACTCACACAAGCTGGGCTGTGAGCTCCGGGACTGCACCCGCTTCCACTGTCGGCAGCTGCACGCACTCGGAGCACTGAGGACTAAGTAACTGCACCTTGATGCTGCTGACAGGGAGTTTCATTACATGTTGCTCAAGTGTGTGAGATCTGCCCTAACCTCAAAAGATTAACACGTGACAAAACAAACAGAAGACTGTTACTTTGACAGCAGACAAAATAAGATGATTCAAAAAGCACCCACAGAAACAGTCTGTGGTGATTTCAATGACAATAATACCCTCACGTTTATAAGTTTAAATGTTTGGTCTCCAGTTGGAAAAACTGGAAGGGATTACAAGAAGGTATGAGACTGGGGACAGACTGAGGTTTCAAAAGTCTGTTAGCTCTCTGCCTGTGTTTTTTGAATCTTGGCTTTTTCTGCCTCCATGGCTTTGCTCTGCCATCAGGGACTCTAACCCTCTGAAACCTAAGCCCAATTAAACAGTTTTTCTCTTGGCTGCCTTAGTCCTGGGTTGTGTCACACAATGGAAAGCCTAAGGCATGGGCCAGGTTAATAAAATCTGCAAGAGGGGAGAACAACTGGGGAAGTTAATAATCACGAGAACACCAGTGTCACATCTGAGTGACACCCTGCTTCGCCTAAAGCTTTTACAATTCATAGCTTTGAGGCACAGCTGCAGGCACCTCTGAAACCCTGACTCCTGGACCACACTGACCACTCTGACTTCACAGGCCTTACTAACACTGCGCTTCAAGACTCACCAACTGCACAAGTATTCTATGAGCCAGTTTTGACATTTGCCCAAGTTTCTAAACTTGCTATATGTGTGCTACAGACTTTAGATTAAAAAACTCAATTTAGGGCCTGGGAAGACGGCTCAGAGGTTAAGGACACTGCCCGTTTCTCCAGAGGACCTGGGTTCAATTCCCACCACCCACATGCAATTTACAACTCAGGGGATCTGATACCTTCACACCAATTCACATTAAATAAAAAGTTTTTTTTAAAAAAAAAAACTCAATTTATCCATATTCATTCACAAGAGTCTCTAAACAATTCTCTGTGATCTACCACTGTGGGAAGAAAGATCCTGGGCTGCAGGCATGCCCAGCACAGCCTCACAGTTTTGACCACATACTGATCCTGCAAGTAATTCCCATCTTGCATGTACCTTGGGCCCACAGACAGCAGAGACAGGCATGAAAATTTCCCACCTCACTCTGTGGATCACTTGATCCACACCCTAAAAACCAACGCTTCACAGCTTCATGGAATTCGGTGCATCCTCTGCCTTTGCTGGAGACATGGCTTTACACCTTGGTTTTCCTTTCTTGTGACGATAAGCCAAGAAAACCGTATCACGGTTACTCCAGACCTTCAACTCTTCACCACAGCCCATACCAACACTCCTGTTGGCACCTTCAGCTCTTATTAGCATTTCATAACCCAAGACAATGATTATAAGGTGTCAGAAAGGCTTTGTGAAGCTGTCTTACACCCACTGCATCTAAGAGTAGGCTGTTCTGGTAGTGGTGTGAGCACTGGTAAGAAAGCTCCCCATAGACTAGAGACACACACACTCTGCAAGTGGTGAATGAGGTAGAACAAGTGTGGGGGGAGTCTGAAGCATACACGGTTTTCTAAAATCTGACAGGCTTACATGCACAATATGGGAATGTTGTTTTATCTACAGCACAGTGGCTGCACCTTAGTCTACTGCTATCTCAGCCAGCAATTGCAATTCTGCAGTTACTTACCTGCTTGTGTCCTTATCTAGCAGTGGCCTGGCCACTCAGGTCACAGCCTGGTGAAATTCTGCTCCTGCAGGCACCAGCCCTGTTACTTACGCTAAAGGTAGCTTTAACTAAATCTCTATTGTTCTAATTATGAGTAAGACTCAAAGGGAGTGAAAACCTGTCGCTGAGTAGCAGCTAGCTAACCGTCTCTCCTTGCTGCGTCCACAGATCACCCTGTGCTTCCACCTCACCAAACCACAAAAAGCTGTGCCACTCCAAACCCCACCCTACTATGATGACTTTTTGTAAACTAATTGATAATGAAGCCTCCTGACTCAAGGTTAATTTTATTTAATTAACACAAATGCAACTCAGGTTCACAGTGTGGTCGAATATCCCCAACACAGGGACTGATCTCAAACAGTTTAGCACTATTTATTAAGTAAAATATGGCAATGAAACAATTCAAAATGTTCACCATTTGATAGACTATGATTAGAAAACAGAAATGCATGCACTTCCATTTGTATTCATATACAATTACATATGAAGCTCAAATCTAATTTCTTGGCTCCACGCCATCCACAGAGTACAGCCTATCTTGTGCATGAAGCACTGTGCCATGCCCAGACACATCAGAGCACCCACATGGAGGAATGAAGTACTCCGTCTATGAGCAGGTGTTTTCTGGGCTACACCTCCACAAACTGGAGCTAAGAAGCACTGCAGTGGTATGAAAGGCTTGTTCTTTGGTGATTTACCATTCTGCACTAACTAAACATGGCTGCAATGCTCCAGGAGTATCTGAAGACAGTCACACACAGCCTGAGTCAGTCTGTCAGCTCACGGCCAGGGGGAAGCAAGACCAGGACAGTTTGCAAGCTCACAGCTGAGGGCTGCTTGGCACTTCTGTCCCTCCACAAAGAGTCTGTGAATGCAGAGCTCCTCTGCAGTGAAGTGCTAACTCGGGGGGGGGGGGGGGGGGGAGGGAAGGGGCACCCAAACCATCTGTAGGAAACAGAGAAAGCTACAGGAGAACTGCTCTTGAAGACATCAATTCTAGATTTTGTCATTTCTAATAAGAAACAAAGGTAAGGTGATGTCACACTTTACTCAAAAAACAGAGACAAACCTCCAAATTCTCTAGTAAATCCAGTTTTCTCTTTCAGAAAAGCCAACCTCCCATATGTACTAATTTTTAAGAGCTCAACTTTCAGAAATATTTAGCTCACTGTCTCCAACTGTGCACAGTAAGAAACCCCCCATTTTCATGCATATGCATGTCCAAGTGCCAATGGGAGCAGCACTGCCCAGTTTCAGTCGTAGTCAGCAATGCTCCCTCTTCAGAAGGCTCACTTCTTTATGCTTTGAGATGTTAACACCTTGTAGTGTGTTCTATTTCTAAGACCAACTACAGCGCAGGTCCCAGAAACACAGGGAGCCACTGTGTTGCGTGCACTTCTAGTGCAGGAGAATTGTCTGTATTCTGTCAATCATGTTTTAAATAAATGCTGGTTGGCCAGG